>NC_051157.2:4174452-4474452 GCF_013339745.2 Dermacentor silvarum
GTTACTTACTATACCGGTGGCATACTTGCTGGTAAGTTTCGTAGTTCTTTTCCTCCACTGCGAATCAATGTTCTTCCTGTACAAATACCTGAATACACTCTTGCACCCCATCTACTTTCTTCCATATTCCTCAGTCGTTGTTCATAATAAAAAAAAAATTACTCTGAATTTCCGCCACTTCAAAACTTGTCCAGCCCATATCACCCTGCACAGTTTCATTAGTAGTCTTCCGGTGAGCGCCAAATGCGAGGCGTCCCCCTGACCTTCGGTTGCCATCGAGTCCTGATCGTACCCCTGACTTCAAGCAAACAACCGCATTTCCAAATGTAAGTCTGGAACCAGCATACCCTTACCCCGTCCCTATTGTATCCCCATAGGGTTTCATTATGACCGCATTTCTCTTCGCCTTAGCTGGTATTATTTTTTCTTTGTTTACATATATCTATTGCCTTCGTTTATCCATATACAAATATATTTATATTCTTTTACCCGAGGTATTTCGTGGCCCTGTATTTACACTGTCTGTTGACTGTTTTCATTGAATACCCTAAAACCTGATTTTTAACGCCAAATTTCAGACCTATATTATTGCCGTCCTGCCCACAGATATTAGCCACACGTTGTATATTAGACTGCTTATTTGCTAGCAATACAATGTCGTCCGTATAAAACAAACCTCGAATTTGCTGCTCTAGTATTACTGTATCCGCCTTTTTGATTTGATTTGATTTACTTTATTTGTCTTTCCAAGAAAGAAAGGAGCAGTCACAAAAAGCTGCTACAATGAGTAGCTTGACGGGGTGACAGCCCCCTTAGAATGACAGCAAGGGACAGTGCGTAGGAGAAAAAAAAATATAAAAAATGAATAAGATCGGAGAAAACGAAAAACAATATATACACAGGAATAATTATACTTGTTGGTAGAAGATTGTTAAACATTGGGTTAACAGGAACCTGATATAAACAGTTTTAGCTACATTAAGAAAATTATGAAATAAGGCAACATAGAGAAAAAGCGGGAACGTGGGAAGGATTGGTGCAAATACACAGTCGAATGAACTCAAGTAATGTTATAGAAAATTTACAAGAACAAGTCACGCAGCTCTTTCCATGTTATGTTTGCTATTTCGACACCATTTTTTTAACCGGTTCAACAGTGAAGGTAGCTGGTATTGAAGCATCTGTTTACCATAGTCAGTACGATTTCGTGCTACCTCCCACTGTTCCGGATTACGTGTGTTATATGCAACTGCGTTGACCTTAAGATTGGCTATGTTTTGCAAAGCGTTGTCCTGTTTTTTTTTTTTTTGTACATAATTTGCAGTGGCGGAAAAGCCTGTATTCGAAAAGTGATGGAACCCTTACTATGCGTAATTTCGCAAACAATTCAGCTGTATGGGACAAGCAGGGCATCTTACAAGTTAATCTAATAATTCGCTTTTGCAGTAAAAACAATTTCATAATATTAGCATTTGTGGTTGTGCCCCACACAAGAGCTCCATAGTTTAGAGTGGAAGAGAATAGCGCGTTTTAAAGAAGGAGAAGGAGATTTTTATTAACCGGAAACACTGCACAATTTCGCTGCAGGAATCCAATAGTACGTGAAAGTTTTTTGAACAGGAAATCAACGTGTGCATACCATGACATGGTGGCAGAAAAAAAAGACGCCTAGAGTTTTGAAGGACTGAACGTATTCAAGCGATATACAATTAATAAATAGCGGATGCATGGGGCACACCTTATGACGCAGATGAAACATCAAAGCTTTCATTTTTACGACATTTAAACCCAGGTGGTTTTGTAGGGACCATTCGTGAATTGATGCATGATTTACTAAATAAACAGCGAAGCGACCAGACAAGAAAATGCTCGTGTCGTCAGCGTAGATAACGTACTTTACCGTCTCATGAACGCTGACGATGTCGTTGATGTATAAAAGAAATAAAAATGGCCCCAGGATGCTGCCTTGTGGAACACCTAAATTAATCTGTGTTGAGGAAGATGCGTGCTCGATAATTTCTACATATTGTGAGCGGTGTCGTAGGTACGATGATATTAAGGAGTGTGCGTTACCCCTAATACCATAGTGATTAAGCTTCTGGAGAAGAATGTGATGACTGAGGCATCAAGAGCCTTTGTGAAGTCTAAAAACACACCTAGAACTACGTTGTGATTTTCGAAGTTTTCAAGTATGTACTCTTTTTGTGCAAGAAGTGCTAGTTCTCTTGATTGATTGTTTTGGAAACCATATTGCACTGGGTTTAGAATGTTATATCTGTTAACGAAGGATGCGAGTCGTTTAAGTATTATTTTCTCTAACCCTTTTGAGAAAATTTCCAGGATGGAAATAGGACGATAATTGCAAAAATCGTTTCTGTCACCTTTCTTGTATATAACAGTAACTTTCGCACAATGCATCTTACGTGGGAACACTCCGGTTGTTAGGCACATATTAAAAATATGAATTAGACAGTTCGCTATGATATCGATAACGTATTTAGCTGGTGTAATTTGTATTCCTGATGGATCGAGGGACTTGCTGTTATTTAACTTAATAAAAGACGAAACAACCACGCTTTCACTGACCGGATCTAGGAAAATGGTGTGCTCGTTAGGATATTTGAATGTTGGGATATAATTATTCGTCGACAAAGAGGTGAAAGAGACAAAAAAGTTATTAAATGCGTTAGAAAGCTCCGAGCCTTCTAACTCCATTCCGTCCTTTACTAGTTTCGTAAGCGGTTCAGGAACATGACCAATTACCGATCTTAATTTTTTCCAAAGCTGTTCAGAACTTCCTTGAGAAGAGCTGAACAGATCGCGTAATATTCCTTTTTGGCTAAGCGAATATTGTTGTTGACGCGGTTTCTGAATGCTTCATAAATTTTCAGTGCTTCGGCAGACCTTACTTGAACAAACTATCTGTAAAGTTGTTCGCGTTTTCGTGTTTGGCTGAGCAGTTCATGATTCATCCACGGTTTTCTACACTTTCTAGACCTACCAGATGCTTTGTAGGGGAAACATTCAGCATAAATTCGCGTGAATTTGCGTAAAATCTTTTCATAGGCTGCATCTGGGTCGCTTTCTTTTAAAACATCGTATGCGTGTACGTTAGACAAGCAGTCCCAGAATTTTAACAGTGTGACAGGGTTTATTTCACGGTACACGTAAGACTGCTTCTGCTTTTGTAAAGTGTTAGTTTGAGAGAGTGAAATGTAAACAGGCAAGTGATCACTTATAACATAACTAATAACGCCTGCCTTAATGTAAGAGCTGTTATAATTGGTTTTGAAGACATCTAATGTTCTGGCTGTGTTTTCAGTAATGCGTGTAGGTACAGTTATTACATTGTGACATAAGTGAACGTTTAATAATAATTCCAAGTCTAGTTTCATGGCGCTATCAGCATAGATATTAAAGTTCAAATCCCCTCCGGTGATTACTGTACACTTGTAGTCATCAACAAATTGCAAAAGTGCATCCAAGAAGGAAAAGAAATTGGATATGTTTCGTCCCGGTGGGCTGTAGCAGACGCAATACACAATGGAACCACATTTTAGGGTAATCACTTCGTAATCGGGCGTGACACATGTAAACACTGAAAGAATTTCACAATTCATTTCCCTAAGCGTTAAGATGCACACTCCACCTCCTCGCCTACTATCACGGTTTAGGCAGTGACAATTATACGCTGGCAAATAAAAAGCATCCGCATCATTACGAAACCAAGTTTCCGTAAACATAAGAACATGAAATGGGAAACGTATATCACTAAAAAAATATTCTATGTCGTCATATTTGTTCCTTCCAGATCGCATGTTTAAGTGAAAGCAGTTTATACTCTTGTTGAACTTCGCTATAACCATGATTTCGAAGCTCAGCCGGGTCAATAAGATAAGGGGCAATAAAGAAACCATTTTAAGCGGGGGCTCTATGGATGCAGCAGAGAACTATCAAGCAGCTACCTCCAATAGGTCATCTTTACTTCTGATTACAACAGCACGTGCGCCCTCTGCTTTCCGAACTAGAACTTTCCCATTCGAGTGCCAGGTGAAACGATAGTCGTTTTCAGCCGCCCATGTACGCGTGCTGTGTAAGAGGTCCCTCTGTTGTTTGGTCATATTTTCAACAATAGTCACTGTTGATTTCACGTTATTTAGGACTTTTCTAGCAACAAGCCATGCGTCACGTTGCGATTGCCGCACAAATCGAACTTTGATGCCAGGCTCTTTCCCTGTTTTAGCAGGGAGCCTGTGAACAGCGTCGACGTCGTTTACACTCAATTCAGGAAGATTAGCGGACTTCGCAATGCCATTTAGTTTTAAGAGCAGGTTTTCATTCGGAGTCCTGGGAACACCATGCACTTCAATATTATGGTTCCTGCTTTGCATCTCGACATTATTTAGGGATGATTCTAGTTCTTTGACTTGTGCATTGTCACAGCAGGGTTTCTTTTCCAGAGTTTAGACGCGCTGTCTTAAGCTGCCGATTTCCCTATCTTGCTGCACCTGCTTATTCAGAATTTCATAATATTTGTCAGACATTAACTGTATCGATGCTTTAATCTGTTCTACCTGCCCTGGCAGACCCGCCAGAGCGTCAAGCCTCCTGGCAATGTCAGCCAGACTAGCAGCAAGCTCAGGTTCAATACCCTGCCTTCCGGCGCCTTTCGGTTTCGTATTGCGACATTTAGTGCACCGCCAAGTACTGCGCCCTGTCTCTCCCTTGCTCTTACACGTGCTCTCTGACCATCTCGAGCCGTTTCCCAAGTGGTAGGCGTACTCACATTCGATGCACTTCAACAGACGCCCATCAGTTGACAAGGCCTCGCTTCAGGCGGGACACGCACCGCTCATACGCATTGTGGCAGATAAAGGCACGTACGCGCAATATACGTACGCACAAACAAGAAAACAAAAACACGGCGACACAGAAAACACCAGCGGTAGGAAACGGCAAGGCAGCAGCGGTGGCAGTGTAACGAAATAAACTGATTAAAAGTTAACTTCGAGATAGCGATATCACCAACCTGGGAAAGGAAGATAAACAGAGTTGGTACCATGGGTCCTTCCGCCACCGCCGCCGCTGCCGTATTGCCCCGATTGCCAGGTAGCCGCCAGGAGCGCAAACAGAGTCCAGTTCATGCAATGTGTGACGTCAGATCAGATGGCTTCGGCGGTATCTGGGAAAGGAAGTTAACAGAGTTAGGACCATGCGTCCTTCCGCCACCGCCGCCGCTGCCGTATTGCCCCGATTGCCAGGTAGCCGCCAGGAGCGCAAACAGAGTCCAGTTCACGCAATGTGTGACGTCAGATCAGATGGCTTCGGCGGTATCTGGGAAACGAAGTTAACAGAGTTAGGACCATGCGTCCTTCCGCCACCGCCGCCGCTGCCGTATTGCCCCGATTGCCAGGTAGCCGCCAGGAGCGCAAACAGAGTCCAGTTCACGCAATGTGTGACGTCAGATCAGATGGCTTCCGCGGTATCTGGGAAAGGAAGTTAACAGAGTTAGGACCATGCGTCCTTCCGCCACCGCCGCCGCTGCCGTATTGCCCCGATTACCAGGTAGCCGCCAGGAGCGCAAACAGAGTCCAGTTCACGCAATGTGTGACGTCAGATCAGATGGCTTCGGCGGTATCTGGGAAAGGAAGTTAACAGAGTTAGGACCATGCGTCCTTCCGCCACCGCCGCCGCTGCCGTATTGCCCCGATTGCCAGGTAGCCGCCAGGAGCGCAAACAGAGTCCCGTTCACGCAATGTGTGACGTCAGATCAGATGGATTCGGCGGTATCTGGGAAAGGAAGTTAACAGAGTTAGGACCATGCGTCCTTCCGCCACCGCCACCGCTGCCGTATTGCCCCGATTGCCAGGTAGCCGCCAGGAGCGCAAACAGAGTCCAGTTCACGCAATGTGTGACGTCAGATCAGATGGCTTCGGCGGTATCTGGGAAAGGAAGTTAACAGAGTTAGGACCATGCGTCCTTCCGCCACCGCCGCCGCTGCCGTATTGCCCCGATTGCCAGGTAGCCGCCAGGAGCGCAAACAGAGTCCAGTTCACGCAATGTGTGACGTCAGATCAGATGGCTTCGGCGGTATCTGGGAAAGGAAGTTAACAGAGTTAGGACCATGCGTCCTTCCGCCACCGCCGCCGCTGCCGTATTGCCCCGATTGCCAGGTAGCCGCCAGGAGCGCAAACAGAGTCCAGTTCACGCAATGTGTGGCGTCAGATCAGATGCTTCGGCGGTATCTGGGAAAGGAAGATAAACAGAGTTAGGACCATGCGTCCTTCCGCCACCGCCACCGCTGCCGTATTGCCCCGATTGCCAGGTAGCCGCCAGGAGCGCAAACAGAGTCCAGTTCACGCAATGTGTGACGTCAGATCAGATGGCTTCGGCGGTATCTGGGAAAGGAAGATAAACAGAGTTAGGACCATGCGTCCTTCCGCCACCGCCACCGCTGCCGTATTGCCCCGATTGCCAGGTAGCCGCCAGGAGCGCAAACAGAGTCCAGTTCACGCAATGTGTGACGTCAGATCAGATGGCTTCGGCGGTATCTGGGAAAGGAAGATAAACAGAGTTAGGACCATGCGTCCTTCCGCCACCGCCACCGCTGCCGTATTGCCCCGATTGCCAGGTAGCCGCCAGGAGCGCGAACAGAGTCCAGTTCACGCAATGTGTGACGTCAGATCAGATGGCTTCGGCGGTATCTGGGAAAGGAAGATAAACAGAGTTAGGACCATGCGTCCTTCCGCCACCGCCACCGCTGCCGTATTGCCCCGATTGCCAGGTAGCCGCCAGGAGCGCGAACAGAGTCCAGTTCACGCAATGTGTGCCGTCAGATCAGATGGCTTCGGCGGTATCTGGGAAAGGAAGATAAACAGAGTTAGGACCATGCGTCCTTCCGCCACCGCCACCGCTGCCGTATTGCCCCGATTGCCAGGTAGCCGCCAGGAGCGCGAACAGAGTCCCGTTCACGCAATGTGTGACGTCAGATCCGATGGCTTCGGCGGTATCTGGGAAAGGAAGTTAACAGAGTTAGGACCATGCGTCCTTCCGCCACCGCCGCCGTATTAAACCCGAGTATGCGATATTAAACCTGACAGCGCTTCCCTCTAGTGCCCTTTCCATCCTTACCATGTATGTACATCATAAACAGCAGCGGGGATAGAGGGCATCCCTGTCTCCCTCCCTTGTTGGAATCAACTTGCTCCTCGCTCCTCATCCCTTCCCATTCAACGCAAACTGTATGTTCTAGGCAGATCTCTCTCAAAAGCTGTATACAGTCGTTGCCTATGCCTTCCTCTTCCGAATATCGCACAATATGTGGCATTTTACGTTGTCATACGCTCCGGTAAGGTGTAAAAAAAACATATAGCGGTCTCCTTTCTTCTCTGGGTATTTCAATGCACTGAGTAAGGACAACTAAGTCATCATCCAGACGATTATCGATTCTGAAGCCTTTCTGAAGTTCTCCCAATATGCCATTATTATTTGTCCATGCTTGCAGCTTCAATTTAATCGCCTGCATCGCTAACCTGTATATCACCGATGTAATGGTCAACATGAGTGAATCTATCTTATTCCCTCCCTTACCTTTATAAGTTAAATTCATTCTACTTTGTCGCCAACTGTCTATCTTTTAAGTTTTTTTCTACTGCTTTCATGAGAGCTTCCTTGCTTTTTGGTCCTATTTTTCAGCCTAGTGGGAACCTCGTCACGGGAACCCGTGGCTCTGCGCTTAGTATTTTTCTCTTCAGCTTTCTTCCATTGAAATTTGTCAGAACCAGCTCCTTTTAACAGCGGAGCTGTTTAAGGTCGAGGTTGATCCCTACGGAGCAATGGTATGCAGTTTCGAGCGAAGTGGGGAGAGTGTGAAATGAGGAGAGGAGGTGCAGACAGACAAAGTCGAGAGACAAACAGAGAGAATTAAACAAATAAAATGAGCTTCATTGGTGAGGTGGGATGCGAACCCGGGTACCCACGGTCCGAAGGCAAGCGTCATAACCACTAGGGTATACAGCCACGCTTGCAGAACATATATTTATGGGGTTGCGTTTTACGGATGATTGTGACACAAGTTGCTATAGGAAAGAGAAAACGAGAGAGAGGGGGGCTCACGGTCCGAAGGCGCTAGACACCCACGCTTGCAGAGCTCCGCTGTTTCATCACGAGCGTGGAACTGGCTTAATTTTTTCATCTGGTTTTCTTTGATGCTGTTTTTTTTCCTCAAATACAACCTCGTCATTGCCTTCGAAATATTCGGCTGTTATTTTTCGGGTGTAATTTAATGCCGCGCGCCCCTTACAGTTCGTTTCCATCTTCGTCTAGAATATGTTGTTGTATTGCTCCAGACTTCCTGCCTAATACGTTTATGTGGTTTATGTGTAGCAGGCCAGATGCTCCATATTCCGGCCGACCTCTCTACATTTTCAAATCAATAAACTACTTCTTATGTGGTTCAAAAATATTCTAGGTGCGGCCGTTTTTTTCCCGGACGTATTTCTGACAACCAACGTTCACTTTCACCTTTAATCTTTGCTTGGACTAATATTTGAACCATGTTTTTTTTTTCCGCAGTATATTTCCCATTTTCTGTCTATTTCATCCTGCGGCAACTGTGAATTTTTTGCCTGTCCGTGTTCTCGTGACGCTTTCTTTCGTTCGTCGATCGCCTCCCGTATGTCCCTGTTCCACCAGCTTTTCGGCTTCCTTTTTTCTTTTCAACAAGCATGTTGCTTCTCTTTCCTCATTTCTTTCGTCATTACACATACAAGCTCACCATAATCCCACTCCTTGCTTGGCCATTTGTCAAATTCTTTCTCGACTCTTCTGGATATATTTGCTATTTGTTCATCGTTCAAATTTGGACTGGTCATCCTTCGTTCCTTGCTCTCTTTCCCAACTACATATCCCATTTTCAAAATGATGCGTTTATGGTCACTCCCTATGCTGCTATCCCCTGCCTCGTCAATGACCATTTCTCTCAACTTATCATAAATTCATTCTGCCATCAGACAGTGATCAATGGCCGATTGTCTATTTCCGCCTTCCCACGTGGTCTGTCCACCACACTTAGCCCTGTATTCACGATAACGAGGTTATGTTGCTCACAGAGATCTAGCATTGACTTTCCGTTGTTGTCGGTATGGCTATCTAGATCCTGTGTGTGGGCATACAATTTTATGGGCTATTTTTCAGCAGTCATTGTCATCAGGAGTGGTGCCGGAAGACTGGAGAGTAGGCAAGATTGTTCCAGTTCCCCCCCCCCCCCCCCAAAAAAAAAAAAAAAAAAAAAAAAACTTACACCATCTCCCGCTAAAGGGAACCATGTGTGGATGCGAAGCAGCGGGGAGATGGTTAGCTTGAGTGGGAGATGGTTTCCCGTCCCATGTCAAGGTATATGTACTCGCCACAGAGTCAACGAGAGTACTGCCGCCGTCGTGGCGGCTCTAAGTTTTATCTCCTCGGTGACGTCACGGCCAAGCTGTGGCTGGTCGAAACCTGCCGAGACGACGCCAGAGGCGCCTGCTGCATTCACGGACAGCGCGAGCGTTCGGCGCGAACGCGGGGACACGAAGAGAGAGAGAATAACATTTTATTGATTGGATTGGAAAGAGGTGTTGGGAGCGGGTGGGTGGGTCCCTATTTTGAGACTCCACTGGCCAGAGCTCCTCGCCGGGCCTGGTCGAGTAGACCCCTCTGGGTCTCCAGGTCCGCGCCGGCGAGGATGGTCTCCCACTGCGCTCTATTAGTGAATTTGGACCCCAACAGGGGGGAATTGAATTTTGGGGGCCTACTCGTGCATTCCCACGTTACGTGGGCGAGAGTTGGCTTCCCCCAGCACCATGGACAGTGGCTTGGATAGGCCGTAGGCCAAATGGCATGCCACAGCCCGAGGTGCGGGTAGGTATTTGTCTGAATTAGTCTCAAATCCCGGGCATCCGCTCCGCTCAGACTCGGATGGGGCCCCGAGTATGTTCTGCGTTCCGGACGCTGATGCTCAAGGATGTCGCGTGGAGATGTCAAATGATCGAATCGGGGTTTCTCGGGCTGCACTCCCGCTCGGCAAGCCAATTCTCGAGCGAGAGCATCTGCCCTTTCATTGCCCGCAACCCCCGCGTGGCCCGGGCACCAGATGACACTGTGCGTTTCCCGGAGCGTGTGACCTAGTATGCGTAGGGCACATGCCAGTACTCTGCCTTGCATGAACAGGCGACAAGCCACCTGTGAGTCCGTGAGGATCACAGAGGGCTGGCCGGCTGCATCTTTGGCCTTAATTGCCATTGCAACGGCGGCTGTCTCCGCCGTGCCTATGGATTTGTTCCTAATTGTCGCGCTAATTTGGAATTTCGATCGATCCATCGAGCTTGTGGCCACTATTACATGGCCACCTGGCACCGGAGCTGCATCTGTGTACAGCGCTTCAGAACAATTTCCAAATATTTTTTGAAGTTGGTGTGCCCGAGCCTTGCGCCGGCCCTGGTGGTAAAAGGGGCTCATGTTTTTGGTAACTGGGGCCACTATGAGGTTTTCGCGTATCGCTCGAGGTAGAGCCACTAAGTCTTCCTCGCAGTAGTGCGGTCGTACGGGGTAGCCTAATGTTTCTAGCAGCTTTCTCCCGGTTGGGGATAAGTTTAGGCGCTCTCATTGCGATATTAATACCGCTGCCTTAAGTTCTTCGAAGGTGTTGTACAACCCTAGTGCACATAGTTTAGCCGTGGAGGTGCTCATAGGGAGTCCGATGGCAGCTTTGTAGGCCGTTCGTATAAGGGCATCTGTCTGCTCCAGATCCGTTTTACACAACTCCTGGTAAGGGAGGCTGTATGTAATGCGGCTGATGACGAAGGCGTGAACAAGTCTCAAAGTTTCGGCCTCGCTAAAGCCGCTACGATGCTTCGTCACTCTTCGTATAATTCTAGAGATTTGTTTGACTGTCGTTCGGAGAGTTCTGATTGTTTTATCTGCGCGCCTGTTACTTTCAAGGCGAAGGCCGAGTACGCGCATTGTTTGTGCCTCTTTGAGCTCTTCGCCATCGAGCCGGAGCGAGAAATGTGGTTTGCGGTACCCTCTGCCGTGAATTCTGATGAATTCAGATTTCTCCGGCGCGCAAGCCATACCGCCCTTTACTGCAAAGTGGTGAACTGTCTGTATTGCTTCTTGTAGCACGCTTTCTTTGTGCCCCAGGGATCCTTCTGTTACCCAAAGCGTGATATCGTCTGCGTATAGCGCGAATTTTAGGTCCGGTATTTTTTCCAGTTCTTTAGCTAGCCTGTTCATGCCCATATTGAAGAGCAAAGGGGATAATATTGAACCCTGTGGGGTTCCACGATTGGGCATCTCGAGAGTTTCAGATCGGACTTCTATACCTATTGTGGCTTTTCGGCCCGTTAGGAAGGATCGAATGTAGTTATAGGTTTTTTCTCCGCACGCCGTTCTTGCAGAATTAGGTCGTGTGCTATGGTGTCGAAGGCGCTTTTCAAATCTAATGCCACCACTACGTGTTCTGCCCCTGTTGGGATGTTGGTGATAACCTCGTCATGCAGTCTTAGGAATATGTCTTGCGTGGATAAATGCTGCCTAAAACCGTACATGCTGTCAGATAGGTAGTCGTTTTCTTCTAGGTGGTTAGTTAATCTATTTAGTATGACTTTTTCAAATAGTTTTCCTAGACATGAAGTGAGAGATATGGGCCGAAGGTTATACAGGCTGCGGGCTTTCCCGGCTTTTGGTATAAGAACTATGGACGCTTCCTTCCATTGCGTCGGTAGTGTTCCCCTGTCCCAAACCTGCCGGTTAAAGTAGTCTGTAAGCTTTTCTAGATGCTCGTCGCTAAGGTTTCGTAGCATTGCGTAAGTTAGTTTGTCTGGACCGGGGGCGGTGTTCCGTCGTGCGGATTGCGCCGCTGCGAATAGTTCGGCCTTTGATATCGGAGCGTCTAGCGTCCCATTTGCGGGGCCATTGTACTTCCGTATGACTGGAGCCATGGTTACCGTGCCGATGTACTTTTCCCGAAGTAAGCTTATGAGGGCTTCGTTCGAGCCCTTGAACTCCTCGGCGAGTGTTATTAGGGTCCTGTTAGTGAGCGTTTTTGTATTCTCCGGCTCCAGCATGCTTCGCAGTATTGCCCATGTTTTGGCTGTCGTTAGTGTGCCTCTCATGGAGTCGCAAAACCGGACCCAGTTTTCGGCTTCCAGTTTCCTAGCATAGTCGTTCGCGTTTTCAGTAATTTCACCTATTTTTATTCTCAGTTTCCGATTTAATCTCTGCCTTTTCCACCGTCTGGTGAGGCCCCTCCTGCAATCCCATAGGTGCAGGAGATGGGTATCAATTACGGGGTTTTCCGTGGTAAGGGTGATTTGTTTAGAGGTGCGGCCGTGAGCCTCCCGAATGTGAGCAACCCACTCTTCCGCGTTATCTAGCCCGTTGTCGGGGAAGGGAATGTTTCGATAAACCGACCAATCCGTGATTGTTACTTTCCCGATGGTGCGTCTGATTTTTGCCGAGTCCATTGATAGGCTGATAATGTAGTGGTCGCTCCCTAAGGTTTCGTCGAGCTTTTGCCAAATCACATTGTCCGAGTTGAGGGTAAATGTCAAATCGGGGAAAGTATCTCTGCTGACGCTATTTCCAATGCGTGGTGGAGCCACTGGAAGCGTTTCTAACTGCAAACCGTATCTCTCTGTCACCTGTAATAGTAGCGCTCCCTTGGTAGTGTCCCGTTTATAACCCCAGGTTGTGTGAGGGGCGTTGAAGTCACCTAAAAAGACTAGTCGGTCTTTCCGTTCTAGTGAGGAGATCGTTTCTGTGAGGATATTTTCAAAATCCCCTCCTTTCTCTTTTGGCGGGCTATATATGTTTACTATGATGGTTGTGGCCCTACCTCGTTTGTTGGCATGTATTTTTATAATTTGGTGCTGCATGGCACAGTTTTGTGCGTAGTGGGTACTCGTTGTGACGCCCCTGGCCACCAGTGTTGCCACACGTGGATAATAGGGGTTAAAAATCGTATAGTATCCTCGTAACTTAACTGGTCTGGTACCGATTTCTTGTAAGCATATGATATCTGGTTTGATCAAAGCCGCGTTTGTAAACTGTTGCATGGCCGCCGCTTTTTTGTTGAAAGTGCGGCAATTCCAGTGCCATAGTTCGAGTCGGTCTGATGTGCATGTTAGGCTACTCGCCATTGTTCTCGCTTTCTGTTGTATTCAGTTGACGCGGCCGTCTGCTCGATGGGGCGCCCGGGCTTCCACTCGTACGTTTACGCACTGTTTGTTTGAAGCTTGAGATTGATTCGTCTACATAGCTTTTAAGGTTTTGGAATTCTGCGTATAACTGCTGTTGGAAATTCTGCATACTTCGCATTTGTTGCGAGATTTGCGCCAGCACGTTTTCGATCGGAGTCTGAGCTTTTGATGCCGGTGCCGGGGATGTCGTTGCCGTGCCCGCTTTTGCGGTGCTTTGAGAAGTGGCAGAATGTTGTTGCTTTAGGGACGCCAACTCTCGTTTGATTTCCTGCAGGCTCTCTCTTAGGAGTTTGTTCTCGGCTATAATTTTTTGATATTCTGGATTATCTGTTATGGGAACAGCAGGGGTTACCACTCTCGCCCAGCTTACCTTCGATTTGTCGAATTTCTGCGAGTCCTCCACCCTGTGTCCGGGAGTCTCGGGTTTCGGGGCCCTAGAGGATTGGAAGGTGGGAGGATCTGGGTTTTGTCTTCTTCTTGACCTAGATCTGGACCTGGAACTGGATCGTGATCGGGATCTGGACCTGAGTCGATGTCTTGTCTGGGAGTCGGGTTGTGTGTCGGTGAGGGTCGGCCATGAGTTTCGTTCGGCATCTTCGGAGCTGAACCACCTTGGTGGCGCGGGCAGTTTTTGCTTTGCTGCGTCTATTCTGGATTGTCGTTGCTTTCCGGTCTTGAGTGAGCGGTTGCTTGTCGGTTTTAGCCTTTTCTTGCATTCGCGGTCTCCCATCAAATGTCCTTCTCTGCATGCTTTGCATATGGGGGCGCATTCGTGATCAGGTGCTGGGTTCTGCGTTCCGCACGTGTGGCACACCACTATGTCCGGTTGAGGGCATACGTCCGAGCGATGACCTATCTCGTGACATATCTTACATACTTGTGTGGTATTCTTGTAAGGATAGCATGCGAGCTCCCCACCTTTGTAGTAGACGTATCTCGGAGTGATATCTCCGTAAAAGGTGATCACGGCTGTCTTCGTGTCGCCCAGCATTCGCGCGTGAAGTATTTCTACTCCTTGCGTGCGTATTCGGAGATTGGCCTTGAGGGTATCGGGGGGCGTACGTGGTTCGAGGCCATGTATGACCCCCTTATTCGTTCCTTCGCTGGTCACCACGTATGTGTTTACTGCGTACGCGCGGTCATTCAAGTTCAGTTCAGCGATTCGGCGAATTTTGTCCGCCACTTCTTGGCTTGGCGTTGACACAATAAAAATGTTCGACCCGGGTTTGATTCGGAGTAGGAACTCGTCTCCGCTTACTTGACCATTGCAGGCCGCAGTCACTGCATCCGCTAGTTGCGGGCTGGTGAAGTTTTTGACGGGCAGTCCTTGGTGTGGACGCATAACGATCTTGAAGTCATCTCTGGGAAGAGGGGGCAGTCGCCGATAGTTAGATTTCCGTTTGGGCTTTCCGGGGGCCGGTGTGCTCGACGTGTGGTGAGCCGTCGATGTTCCGGCGTTTTCCGAGTAGCGTTTCTGGTTTTTTGCTTGTGCTAGGGCTTTCTTCTGCCTGAGCGTGAGCACTGTTTGCCAGTCCCCATCCGTCTGCTTGGCGTTTTCCGTCCTGTGGGTTTGCGTCCGAGGCTCGTGCGAGCCGGGAGGGTCGTGCGCATCAATTTCCTGGCATTCCATGCTGTCCCGGCTGTTATCCGGAAGCTCAGAAAGCCTGGTGAGTATCGGTGTCGTTTCGGGAGCCGCCGAAGTCGACATGTGCACGCGCGAGCACCGCACACTCGCCGGCGCGTCGATGGCCGCGTTCCCGGCGGCGTTTGGGTTAGCGAGGCGCGCACGTTGGTGAACTGCGTTAGCGCTCGGAAAATAAAAAGTTTCAGTCACTCACAGGTCTGGTTGGTATCGTCTTATACTGGTGAACTTCACGGATCCATTGGGAATGGTGAAAATGGTCGTACTTGCAGAATTCCGCTTGAAAAGCTGAAAAGGTGAGGAGCTCATCTGAGCGCGTCCGCGCTCTCCCGCAAGCGACAGCGTTCTCTCGACGAAGAAACGCGGGCGGCGTCGGCAGCAGCTCTGCGCTTTGCCTCGTTGGTGCTGCTGCAAGTTCTTTCTCGCCATTCGTTGTGCAATCCGGAGAGGAGAGGAGCGTCGGAGAGGAGAGGAGATGAGACAAGGAGAGGAGAGGGGGGGAGGAGGATGCGCATGAATGCCGAGAGGAGAGGAGATGAGACAAGGAGAGTAGAGGAGGGGGAGGAGGATGCGCATGCGCAGTAGGGGTGTGGACGCACGGCGGTTGGATGGATGGAGGGAGGTAGGGAGGGAGGGAGTGACATAGCCCCGAGCATAAGATGCTTCGCATCTAAAAGGTCCTCCATCATTGTGCACTAGTTATCGTCCCATTTCACTCACAGGTGTCTGTTGCAAACTAATGGAACACGTTATTTACTCTCACATCGTAAACATTATAGTATCCAATAACCTATTTCATCCAGCTCAACATGACTTCCGTAAAGGTCTTTCATGCTCAACTAGCTTTATTTCTTCATGATCTAAGTTCTAACCTCGACTGCAACATACATGTAGATGCAATTTTCTTAGACTTGGAAAATGCATTTGACAAAGTTCCACACCAACGGCTACTCCTAAAACTTTCCCGTCTCAACATTAATCCATTTGTACTAGTCTAGATACGTAGCTTTCTCACTAACCGGCAGCAGTTCGTATTTGCTAACACGCAGTCATTTTAAACGATCTTCTGTACTTTCGGATGTACCACAAGGCACAGTTCTCGGACCAATACTCTTTGTAATTTACATTAATGACCTTCGTACTGATATATCTTCTAATATTCTATTGTTCGCAGGCGATTGTGCAGTTTATCGACGCATAACTAACACTTCCGACATAGATTTGCTTCAACCTGACCTAACACGCATTGAATTATGGTGTAACGAATGGTTGATGTCGTTAAATACTAAAAAAAACCTCACTAGTTTCTTTCCATCGCAGACAGCATCACCAGTCAGGGAACTACACCATATACGGCTCCGAAATATCATCCCTTGACTCATACAAATACCACGGCACCAACTACCCTAACTTGGTCACATCATGTCACTAACACAGCCGCGAATCGAGCCCTCGCTTTTCTCCGCTGCAAACTAAGACCCATCAGTAAAATGATTAGCTTACGTTACATATGTCCGCCCTAAGTTAGAGAGAGAGAGAGAAACGTGGTGGGAAAGGCAGGGAGGTTAACTGGAAAAGATTCTGGTTTGCTACCCTGCACTGGCGGAAGGGGAAGGGGAAATGAAAGGCGGAAAGAATAGGGAAGAGAAAAAGCAGTCACGAAAAAAAATTCAAGGAACTAAAAAAAAAAGAAAAAGAAAAGGAGGAGGTTGGAAACGTCTGTGAGAACTATAGTCTGTCAGATAGTCCACTCGATCGCAAAAACTTCAGGAGTGCCTTGACTGAGTTAGAATATGCAAGCTCTGTCTGGGATCCTCATCAATATAACCTATCTAATACACTCGAATCAGTTCAAAATCGTGCAGCCCGGTTAATTTACTCTGAATATTCTTATCATGAATGCGTGTCTGAACTAAAGACCTGTGCTGGCCTTACTAATCTAGAATCACGACGTCATATTTCTCGACTGCGTCTTTTTCACAAATTCTATCATTCACCACTCCAGATTTCAGCTATATTACCAGCTCATCGTCAGTCCAGCCACATTAACCACAGAAAAGCAGTGTATCCTCCCCCGGCGCAGACTACGTCCCATCTACGATCATTTTTTTGTGAAAACTGCAAGGGACTGGAACAGTCTGCCGACGTCACGCACCACTCCGACGAACATCACTTAAAGGCTGCTCTCGAATCACTATTTTGTTAAACTAAGCCCATCCCTCATGTAATACCCTATCTCTGGGGCCTTTGAGGTATAATAAATAAATAAATAAATAAATAAAAAATGTCGCAGTTTCGCCCGAAAGGCGGAGCATCGATTGCAATAGCAAATTAGTAGAGAGCTATTCGGAGTAGGGAGAGTATTTTATCGGCTGCATAAACTTGGACACATTGGCTTACTAACTGAATTAACAATCGCGGTGTCAGCGCGCACAAGCAAACATGAATAGATCACACTGAAACACCGCAGCCAACGACTGTCAAAACGCTGGCAGCAAGCGCAGGTTCGCGCGGTCTATCGCTTTAACGGAAACTGAGCGGCGAATGCACAGCGCATACAAAGGTCAGAGCCGTGTGGAGATAAGAGACGGTGCGGACGACCGGCATCCCCGGGCAAAGCGCAAAGGAAAGTTGTTGGCAGAGGAGAAGCTGCCCCCCCCTCCCCCCTCCCGCCCTCTTCCCGCGTTGTTGCTTTCGCGTGGGAGATTGAGTGGCAAGATACGCCTTTGGTGCCGGAGCACAGCGCCGCCCCTCCTCCCTCCCTCCCATGCCCCCGCGGTGTTTCGCGCGATGGTCACGTTTGCTTTCCGCCGAGCGCTCGCTCTCCGTGATAGCGCGGAAGGGGGGGGGGGGGGGGGGGTCGCCCTCCATGATAGCGCGCGTCCCCAGCGCGTTTTCGCTCGCGCATACGGCGCGCGGCGACGATTTTATCGCCCTTGGAATCTATACGGAACCTCACGGCGACGGCGACGCCGACGGCAGACATCCGGTTGAAGTGTCTATATAATTGCTATCGCAATAAAATAAATTCATGTCACCTAAAAGGATAATTTGGGCGTCATTCACGATTTTCCCTAATATCAGCGCTTAGGCATTTCACTAATTCATCATTCGTCTCTTTGCAATAATTTTCGGTCCACAAATATGTTACGCCCAGTCAAGTTCTTTTTTTCCACTTATTGTGCATGATAACGAAAGATGCTCTTGACATGTTGAATTTACTCTTTCTCATTCGGCTCCCTGATGCATGAGCATTCCGGCTCCCCCACCCTTTCTTTCCGATTTAGTTCTGTTACACCCTTCCCAAACCTAATTTTCAATCACTGCCGGCTGTTCCGCGTCTCTAAGGTGCGTTTCTGTAAACATACACGGCTATTTGCTCTCAATTTAACTGCTCTTCAATCTATACCCACTTTTCCTTTCTTCTATCGCACTGCGTGTTTATGTAGCCTATTGCATGGCGAGCTCTCTTTCTTTCTTTCCTCCTTTTTGTCTTATTGACTGCGATGCTATTCTGAGCTTCCCCTAAGGGACCTTCTTCATTACTAGTACCCTGGCCTACTGAGCGCACGTGGGTCCCCCCAAAAAGCAACTGCGCGACCAGTAAGTCACCAGCCCACTTCTCGTCCATCCCTGTGGTCGAAGTGGATCCCGTCTCCCTGAAAACCACCATACCTGCTCACTTACCTGTTTACTTCTACGACCTCGTAACCTTTTTTTTCGGCTCAATCTCCATATAGCCTCATTTGCAGCCACAACAGGTCTTTGTACGTTGCTGTTACGTAAAGGCACCTCCTTCACCGTGCAAACCCCAATCTGCACCTGAGGGGACATCTCGCGCAAGTCGTATACCCTCTTAGCCAAGCGCTGAGGTAGTCCTGCCCCTTTTTCCAGCGAAGCTTCTATACGCTAGCCTTCGCCGGCGATGTAACGCAAAAAAAAAAAAAAAAAAAACTGGCTGCTCTCAGAGCTGCACGGGTGGCTTGTGCTCGGCACGTGCTCGTGCCACTGCTCCCGCGTTCGAAGTTCTGCTTCCACAGCTGGCTGGGTTGCCGCTAATCATAACAGCGTAGAACTTCACTTCTGTCGTCGTAATGGGGAAGCCGCGTTTACGGGGATATGAGCCAGTCACTGGCTTACGTAATGGACAGATTTAACTTTAAAGAAATTTCATGAAAATCCATCCAGAATGAGCGCGCTCGGGAAAGGGCTCGTTGTCGACGTGCCGATTATAGCATGAGGGCTTCCGAAGCCGAGGCGAAACGTCAGCGAAGAGCCGCGGACCCCGAGTGATGAGAAAGGCGTAAAAGGCTTTCATGAGGTTGTCTTCTTTCAGACCGTCCCTTGTGCTGGCGACCCGTTATATGACGCTGGTGAAGTTGAGGGTGCTCTTTTCGATGCGTTTTACTGCCTCCGGGTTGTCATTGCTGTAAGCCCCAATGACCATGCCCAGGACCTTGATTGTGTTACACCTGGGGATGTTTCCTCCGTCCCTGGTATGTAGGTGAATGGGGAGGGGGCTAAGGGGCAGTCTCTGCCTGGGGCCTTGTTTGCACAGGAGGAGCTCTGATTTGCTGGGGGAGAGCTTCAGCCCCGTGTTTGTAAGGAAATCCTCCGTGGTGTCCAGTGCTTGCTGTAGGTTGTGCTCCAGAGTGCCAGCGGGCCGCTCGCGGACCAAACGGGGATGTCGTCCGCGTAAATCGCGGGCCCTACCCCAGGGAATTTCGACAGTTTGTTGGAGAGTTGAGGAAATTTACTCCGAAATCTAAAGAGGAGATTTCGTTGAGGATGTGTTCGTGCCTGACGGTGTCGAAGGCCTTGGTTAGGTCGAGCGCCAGGATGCCTTTTACATCCCTGGATTTGTTGTCTATGACGGCGCTCCTGACGAGTAGCATGACGTCTTGGGTGGTTAGTGATTTTGTGAAGCCTATGAGATTGTAGCGGAATAGGCCGTTTGTTCAATGTGCTCTCCAATTCTATTGTGGGTGGCATGTTCCGCGACCTTCCCGAGGCACGACGTAAGGGAGATGGGTCTCAGATTCTCTGCATGAAGCGGTTTTCCGGGTTTGGGAATAAGGACTACATTGCCAGTTCGCCGTTGGTCCGGCACCCGGCCTTCAGCCCGTACCTCTTTAATTTTGCTCGTAATGATTTGTATGGCTTTGTCATCTAGATTTTTGAGTAGTTTGTGAGTCCATCTGGGCCGGGGGCCGTGCGTCTGTTTAGGTCGTGAAGGGCGTGCACAATCGCCGAGACTTCAAAAGGACGATCGAGCGAGAGTTGAGGTTTCCCCTTGTACTCGCGTGTCGGGTCGTCTCACGGGACAGATTTGCGCTCTACCGGCAGGTAGATGTCTGCCAGGTAGTCAGAAAAGTCCAACGGATTGCTGCCTTCTTTCGTGTGAAGATGAACGAGCCTTTCGATCGTTAGTCGGGCATTACTCTTGGTCGGTTCGTTGCTGTCGGCGAATACGTTCTTGAGAAGGCCCCACTTGCTGCCCCTTCTCATTTTACCATCCGCCTCATTACGCACCTCGTACCATTGCCACGCACTCAACTTTCTGGAGTGTTGTTCTTCAATCTCTTTGTTAATTTCCGTTAATTTAGACCTCAGCCTCCTGTTTAGCTTCTGCTGTTTTCATCTTTATCTTAGCGCGTTCTTGGCCTCCAGGAGGTGTACGAGTCTGAAGACCACGGCTGGCACCTCCAGATCTGTGCTTATTGCTTTAGTGGTGCGGGCCGCCGTAATTTTTAGATTTTCCAGAAGCTTTTCGAAGGTTTTTCCTTGTCTGTTCTCATTACCCCTCATTCTTTTGAAGAGGTCCCAGTCGACGTAGGTGTACGTCTTGGTAGAAGTGGGTGTGATGCGGACGTTGATTTCGAGGATAAAATGGTCACTGCCAAGGTCCTCTTGCAGGTTGTCCCACGACCCGTCCGCGTTTCCGAGGAACGTCAGGTCCGGGGTGGTATTCTTCTGAACCGAGTTGCCTCTGCGCGACGGGAACCTTGAGTCCGTGATGAGTTTCATGCCTATGGTGTCCGCGCACTCGGCAAGGTTAATCCCTTTCCTGTCATTGGTAGCGTAGCCCCAGACGGTGTTGTGCGCGGTGAAGTCTCCGGCAACGATCAGCGACCTGTCCTTGGCTTATGACGCGGCCGATGTGAGAAGTTTGTTAAAGTTCCTGAGTCTGTCAATCGGGGAACTGTAGACGTTTAGTATGTAAAGGTTGGTCTTTAGGGCCCGACTGGGAATGATTTCTGTGAGCATGGATTCCAGGCCTTTCTTGTATGCCGGGTTGCCCCTTTCCAGAAAGCTGACGTCTTTGCGGATGCCTCTGGCTTGTTTGAACTCGGGGTCCAAGGTCGGCCTGGAAACCCTGTACCCCGAGAAGGACATGTTTTACTACTATTTAAAGGAATTACTATTTAAGCACTCAGAGCTCGCGCATCAGCATGGGGATGTGATGTGTGCGCAAAACGAGCGCTTTATAAAGAGTTGAGCGGAGCCGGCTGGTGAAGACATTTTCATGGGCCATAGGCTTACCATTTTTTTTTTCAGCGAGATCCCATTTTCACATATTTGTGTACTCATGGTGTTAATCGACAAGAGCTCGCGCATCAGCTTGGGGATGTGATGTTTGCGCCAACCAGCGCTTTATAGAGAGTTGAGCGGACCCGGCTGGTGACGATATTTTCATGGGCTATATAGGCTTACCGTTTTTTCAGCGAGATCCAATTTTCACATATTTGTGTACTCAAGGTGTTAATCGACAAGGGCTCGCGAATCAGCATGGTGATGTGATGTTTGCGCCAACCAGCGCTTTATAGAGAGCTGAGCGGTCCCGACTGGTGACGACATTTTAATGGGCTATATAGGCTTACCGTTTTTTTAACGAGATCCAATTTTAACATATTTGTGTACTCAAGGTGTTAATCGACAAGAGCTCGCGCATCAGCAGGGTGATGTGATGTTTGCGCCAACCAACGCTTTATAGAGAGCTGAGCGGACCCAGCTGGTGACGACATTTTCATGGGCTATATATATAGGCTTACCGTTTTTTAGCGAGATCCAATTTTCACATATTTGTGTACTCATGGTGTTAATGGACAAGAGCTCGCGCATCAGCATGGTGATGTGATGTTTGCGCCAACCAGCGCTTTATAGAGAGCTGAGCGGACCCGACTGGTGACGGCATTTTCATGGGCTATATAGGCTTACCGTTTTTTTCAGCGAGATCCAATTTTCATCTATTTGTGTACTCATGGTGTTAATCGAGAAGAGCTCATGCATCAGCATGGTGATGTGATGTTTGCGCCAACCAGCACTTTATAGTAGAGCACTGCACGGGCCTAATTTTTCGGCCCGAGCCCGGCCCGGGCGCGCTTTGCGATGCCCGAGCCCAGCCCGGGCCCGTTATACAAAGCCCGAGCCCGGCCCCAGGCGTACATGACCGAGACCAGCCCGGGCCCGGCCCGGGCCCGTGGTTCCAAGCTCGGGCCCTTGTTACTGAGCCCGGGCCCGGGTGGTCATTACTAAGCTTAGCTAGGGCCCGCGTGTGCATGACCAGGCCCGGCCTGTAAGAAAAGAATTATTTTTTTTTATTTACAGATTGTACCGTATCTGTCAGCCTCACCTTATCGAGGTTTAATCAGCTGCAGTATATAAGCAATAAAAGGCCGAAATCTTTGTTTCTCCCACGGGAACATCAGTAATCCGGCCCATTCATTGCCTGTGCTACTATTTTTCTGGTGGTGCGCATGCACTTACCTTGATTTGCACGATATGGTTTTATGATGTCATTTAGCATGCAAATATACAGGGCATTTCATTTTAGCTGAACCAAATTTTTAAAGATTGCCTGTGGCAGATAGCACAGTTATAATCCTTGATCTAAACAACTCGATGAGGCGGCCATTACTTCCACGAGAAATCAAAACGCCTAATTGAAGAATTAACATAATTATGCTAATTAACGTTTTAAATAATTATTTTATAGCATATCTTTCCGCTCTACGAATTATAGCGGCCGAGTTCGCA
This sequence comes from Dermacentor silvarum, assembly GCF_013339745.2. Taxonomy (NCBI): domain Eukaryota; kingdom Metazoa; phylum Arthropoda; class Arachnida; order Ixodida; family Ixodidae; genus Dermacentor; species Dermacentor silvarum. Next base: position 4,197,373 of record NC_051157.2, read on the forward strand.
AGGCGTATCCACTTGGAACGAATTCTCAGGACTAAACCAGTTTCGAGATAATAGTTTTCAATGTGTCCGACGAAATCAATCAAATCAAATCAATTTATTGTCCAGTTTACATGCTGGACGGTCATTTTGGACTAAAAGCTACATATCTAGCTTGACGTGACCCAAAAGACCAGGTGAGCCAATAGTACAGCAAACAGTGTGCACACATGCACAATAATTCACATATATGTCCACCTATCGCTGGAATTCCTCATAGACGAAATAGCTATGAACTGAAAGACAAAGAATATTTGCGTCAGGGCGAGTTAACAGAATTGGAAAAAGTTTTAACAGAATGCATTTTAAACAACACTACAATAACAATACTAGCTATACAAAACCATGCAACACCAGCTATACGACATAGCATGAGACTGAATTTTACAAGATCAACATTTCCTAAGAAAACGAAACAGGATTTACATTATATACTTAGAACCATACACAAAGACCGAATAATAATCACATCAGATACATTACAAGCGACCAAAATGCCAGCTGAGTTCTTTCTTACTGAAATTACCGCCATTTTTGTATCTGTTCAAAGTGAATGGTAGGTAATGTATTAACGACTGATGCTTATAGAGTGTTCTGAAGTATGGAATTGACCATATCTCAGCATTTCTTGTGTTCGCATTAATGCGACGACGCTCTAAGGAAGCTAATTGTTTTATGTAGTTCCAAGCTAATTCTGACATGGATGGCCTAATGGATGGTCAAAACGCCTAATTGAATATTTAACATAATTACGCGAATTAACTTCTTAATTAATTATTTTACGGAACATCTTTCAATCTACGAATTATAGCCGCTGAGTTCGCAAGGCGTATCCACTTGGAGCGAATTCTCAGGACTGAACTAGTTTCGAGATATTAGTTTTTAAAGTGTCCGACGAAATGCATGGGCGTTCCAGTTAGCTTTTTGAGGAAAACGCTGTTTTATGCATTAAGCACAAAAGTAACTTGCCTTAGCGCAAAAATAATGCCATAGTATTGACACTGATAATAGTGCGATCGCAAAAGCGGTAACATGGAAATGGTTTGAGGAGTGGTGCTTTGTATATAATTTATTTTTCCTTACGCGGAAACAATGTTCGTTTTTGCGGAAAAGAAAAAAAAATTATCGTACATTGCACTGGCGGCGCAATGCTAAAGAGACAGCGGAGATGACGGGCACCTAGCTAGTCCTGGCTTTTGGGCTAGACTAAGCACTACCAAGTCATCCCCAGCATTTCCAGGAATTTATTTATTATTGATTGATTATCGATTAGCTATTGATTGGCCATCGATTGTCTATTACAAGATATTGGCCACGTACTTGGGATAGGCTAAGCACTACCAAGTTATCCGAATTTATTGATTATTGATCCATTACCCATTAGCTATTATTGGTTGGCTGTCGATTGGCTATCGTAAGGTATTGGTCACGTATTTGGGCTAGGCTAAGCACTACCAAGTAATCCCCAGCATTTTCGGGAATTTATTGATTATTGTTTGATCATCGACTAGCTATTGATTGGCTATCGATTGCCTATCGATAGGCAATTAGTCCCCACCATTCTTAGCTAGACATATCCAGGCTCAGCTTTGATAGTTCACAGGTGTATGTGCCATTGCTCTTGGACCCGAAATTTCGGCACTGCTGCCAGGATCGGCGCACATTTTAGGGGCGAAGCTCCTTAGGGTGTGGGTCGTTCCCTCCTCTGTAGTAGTAGTATGTAGCCACCTGTAGTTTTATGAAGTGTTCACTAGATGGCGTTCCGGTTCCGCTTCCACTTTCGGTTCCACTTCCGGTTCCGGTTACACTTAGCGCGTTCGGTGCGAACGCGGGCAAAACGCCGACGGCGTCGACAACAGTTCTGCGCGTTGCTGGTGCTGCTGCATGTCCAAGTTTATACTGCTGATAAAACTACCTTGAGTCGACCCCATGGCTGCTTCGCATACTACTCGGGGTTCCCCTACGGGAAGATGTAATTTTCTCTCTCGTTCCAGACGCGCGCTCTCTTTATCTCTCGTCCGTAGCTGTGGTTTACCCGAATGATCCCCCGGTGCTTCGCCCACTCACCATCATTCACTACGTGGATATGCTGTGACTTTTTAGGGGCGAAGCTCCTTAGGGTGTGGGTCGTTCCCTCCTCTGTAGTAGTAGTAGTAGTATTATGTAGCCACCTCTAGTTTATGAATTGCTCAATAGATGGCGTTGTGTGTCCGTATATGTATGTATACGCATATATGCATATATATGTATATGTATAGTATAACCGGAAGCCAACTTCCGCTTCTGTTTCCACTTCCGGTTCCGGTTCCGGAAGCCAGCTTCCGGCTTCCGGAGAACGCTTCCGGCGTTTTTCTCTCTCGTCCGTAGCTAGCTAGGGGCGCTGCGGTGCACAAGGGCGTTCGTTCCCGACGCGCGCTCTCTTTCTCGTTCCAGACGCGCGCTCTCTTTATCTCTCGTCCGTAGCTGTGGTTTACCCGAATGATCCCCCGGTGCTTCGCCACACTCATCATCATTCACCCCGTGGATATGCTGTGAATTTTTTTGCATTCAGCGGACACATGAGGCTCGGCTGAAACAGCTCCGCTGTTAAAAATGAGCACTTCATCTGTTTTACTATTTTCTTTGATGAGATATAGTCATCTGATAAGATATTCAGTCAAGAGAGCGGTGTGGTTCTGAAAACAAACGGGGATAACCGATATTCTAGTTGCCATTAAGCGGAAAAAATGGATCTGGGCAGGCCATGTAATGCGTAGGATGGATAACCGATGGACCATTAGAGCTACAGAATGGATACCAAGAGAAGGGAAGCGCAGTAGAGAACGGCAGAAAACTAGGTAGGGTGATGAAGTTAGGAAATTCGCAGGCGCAAATTGGAATCAGCTAGCGCCAGACAGATATAATTGGAGATCGCAGGGAGAGGCCTTCGTCCTGCAGTGGACATAAATATAGGTTGATGATGATGATGACAGTCATCTTGCACGTGTCACTTCAGCTTGGCACAGAATGCATTGAACTATGCAATGCATAATGATCGCGTGTGCTCGAAGGCCTACTTAGGCCCTTCAATGAGCGGGCAATGAGGTGGCTTCAAGCCCGAGTCCAGCCCGGGCCCGCCGATTTAAGCCCGGGCCCGGCCCGAGCCCGCCGACAAACGCTTCGGACGGCCTGGTCCGGGCCCGTGCAGTGCTCTACGTTATAAAGAGCTAACTGAGCGCACCCGATCGACTGGTGACCACATTTTCATGCACTACATAGGCTTACAGTTTTTTTTTATCGAGATCCAATTTTCCCATATTACTGTACTCATGGTGGTTATCGACAAGAGCTCGCGCATCAACATGGTGATGTGCTGTTTTTACCAACCAGCGCTTTATATAGAGTTGAGCGGACCCAGCTGATGACGACATTTTCATGGACCATATGCTTACCGCTTTTTTTTTTCAGCGATATCCAATTTCCACATGCCTTTTTATTCATGTTGTTAATCGACAAGAGCTGGTGCATCAGCATGGTGATGTGATGTTTGCGCAAACCAGCGCTTTATAGAGAGCTGAGCGGACCCGACTGGTGACATTTTCATGGGTTATATAGGCTTACCGTTTTTTTAGCGAGATCCAATTTTCACGTATTTGTGTACTCATGGTGGTTATCGACAAGAGTTCGCGCATCAGCATGGTGATCTGATGTTTGCGCCAACCAGCGCCTTATAGAGAGTTGAGCGGACCCGGTTGGTGACATTTGCATGGGCTTATAGGCTTACCGTTTTGTCAGCGAGATCCAATTTTCACATACCATTTTAATTCATGTTGTTAATCGACAAGAACTCGTGAATTCGTATGGGCAATGATGTATGCGCCAAACCATGCACTTTCCAGGCAAGTGGTGAACCCAGCTAGCGGCTACATTTTCATAGGATATAGACTTACCTTTTTTTTCGGTGATAATCAATCTTGATATATTCGTTTATTCATGGCGAGAATTGACGATAGTTCGTGCATTAACATGAAGAGTGATGTTTGCGCCAAACCATCGCTGGGCAGAGATGTCAGTGGACCTGGCTAATCGTGGTTAAGACTTCCGACGCTGCTCGACGAGTGTCCCGTCCTGATCTCGTCGAAAGCCTCCCAGCCACCCGCAGCGGCACCGGCAACAGTCACCAACGCCACGCGCGTTCGGTGCGAACGCGGGCAAAACGCCGAGGGCGTCGACAACAGTTCTGCGCGTTACTGGTGCTGCTGCCTGTCCAAGTTTTACAGCTGATAAAACTACTATCCTTACTCCGTATAGCTCTCTATTAATTTGCTATCGCAATTGATGCTTCGCCTTTCGGGTGAAACTGCGACATTTATTTATATGAATACGCATTTGGTGCCGCACCTAAATGTCACCTCCTGTCCCCCCCCCTCAGCACTCCCTTTCGCGCGACGGAAGAAGGCACCGTTTGCTCTCCTCCGTGCCTTCGCTCCCCGTGAAAGCGCGTGTCCCTCGCGCGCTTTCACTCGCACATACAGCATACGGCGCGCGGCGACGATTTCATCGCCGTTGGACTCTATACGCAACCTCAAGGCGACGGCGACGACGACGCAGACGGCAGAAATCCGCTTGGAGTGTCTATATAATTGCTATCGCAATAAAAGAAACGACAAAGCATGAAAGTGTCACACTCAGGAAATCAGATAGAATAGGCTGAACTGTCAAAACTGATCAACACGAAAAACGTAAGGGATATTCGAAAGTATAACGTGGGAAAGATTGTGGAAGCCGTAAAATGTGGACGCAGCTATAAACCTGTGAGAAGAAATCTTGGCATAGGACAAGGCGAGATGTATGCACTGTAATATAAGTAGTGTAATATTATCAGCAATTTCGATGACATAATAAAATCAGCAGAATTATTCTATACTGACCTGTACAGTAACCCAGAGTAGCCAAGCTACTTTCATTCGAAGTAGTGATGACCAGGGTACAGAGGTTCCTTCTATAACTAGCGATGAAGTTAGCAGAGCCTTGCAAGACATGACCAGGGGAAATGCGGCTGGAGAAGATGGAATAACAGTGATTTATTGAAGGATGGATCATGCTTGAAGAAACTTGCGGCCCTTTACACACAATGCATCGTGACTTCAAGTGCACCAGACAACTGGAAGAATGCCAACATTAAACTGACCCATAAGAAGGGAGCAGTTAGAGAATTGAAAAATTATAGGCCCATTAGCTTGATTTCAGTACTGTATAAAATAATCACCAAGTTAATTTCTAATAGAATCAGGGCAACACTTGACTTCAATCAACCAGAGAACTGGCTCGCTTCAGGCAGGGATATAATGGATCAAATAAATTCAATTTTTGTCAATTTATTTCAGCATTTCTTTTGTACAAAATCAGAAGAATGCTAGGACAAGCACAAATACTGCTAAGCTGCAGCTTGACTACGTGCTTGGACGATATTGATTAATTGGCAGAAACAAGAGACAGAAAAATACATTTGAGTGAAAAAAAAATTTTACACATTGCAGATGGTCACGTGAAAAAGAAAAAAGAAAAATAAACACAAAGCACATTATATAAAATACTCAAAATCTGCAGCCACTGCTCTGTTATAGTATGTCACTGTATAATATAAAATGAACAGTAGCCCACAGAACAGCAGCCTACAGAAAACGGAAAGCACATGACGTCATCAATCAGGTAATCGAAAAATCTGCGGAGTACAATAAACATCTCTATATGAATTTCATAGATTATGAAAAGGCATTTGGTTAAGGTGGGGTACCAGTTGTCATAGAGGCCTTTCGTAATCAAGGAGTTCAGGGGGCATACATGAATATCTTGGAAAATATCTACAAGGATTGCACAGCAACCTTGGTTCTCCACAAGAAAGTAGAGAGATGCCAATCAAGAAATGAGTCAGGCAAGGATGCAGAATCTTTCCAATGCTATTCACTTCATACTTAGAAGAAGTGTTCAAGCTCTAAGACTGGGAAGGCTTAGGAGTGAGGATCAACGCTGAATATCTCAGCAACCTTCGGTTTGCAGATGACATTGTCCTATTCAGCAACAATGGAGACGAATTACAGCAAATGATTGAGGACCTTAACTGAGAAAGTGTAAGCGTGGGGTTAAAGATTAATATGCAGAAGACAAAGATAATGTTTAATAGCCTGGCAAGCCTCTAAGTCAGCCTCTAGAGTCTGTAAGGGAGTACGTTATCTAGATCAATTACTCACAGGGGACCCTGATCATGATAAGGAAATTTACAGAAGAATAAAATTGGGTTGGAGTGCACACAGCAGGTATTGCCAAATAATAACTGGGAGCTTACCACTGTCGTTGAAAATAAAAGTGTACTATCATTGCATTCTACCGGTGCTAACACATGGGGCAGAAACTTCGAGGTTAACAGAGAATCTCGAGAACAAGTTAAGGACCGCACAATGAGCGATGGAACGAAAAATGTTAGGGCTAACATTAAGAGACAGGAAGAGAGCGGTGTGGATCAGAAAGCAAATGGGGATAGCCGATATTCTAATTGACATTAGGAGAAAAAGACATGGAGCTGGGCAGGTCATGTAATGCATTGGATGAATAACCGGTGGATCATTAGAGTTACAGAATAGAAGGGAAGCGCAGTCGAGGACGGCAGAAAACTAGGTGGGGTGATGAAGTTAGGAAGTTGCAGATCCAAGTTGGAATCAGCTAGCGCAAGACAGGGGTAATTGGAGATCGCAGGGTGAGGCCTTCGTCCTGCAGTGGACATAAATATTGGCTGATGTTCATGATGATGACAATGAATGAAAGAACAAGCTAGAGTAAGGTGACTTCAGGTGGAGTAAAGTGAATTAGGGTGAAGTAAAGTGAATGAAAGTGAAATAAAGTAGATTAAGGTGGATTAAGGTTGGTACACATTATAGCAAGGTGGATTAAGGTGGAATAAAATGAATTAAAGTGGTTTAAGGTTAGTAAAAATTATAATAAGGTAGCCTTAAAGTGGATTAAGGTACATTAAGGTAGAGTTGTGAAGGACACGTGACAGCGTATGACGTCACGTAAGGATACTTAAGTGATAGTCAATTTTTTAGCTGAAATAGTCGCATTATTGAAAGCGTTCTTTAGGTGCGAAGCACCTTACGCGCTCGGGCTGTCGGCGTCTCTCGTCATCGTCGTCACGGTAAAGCACGCGGCTCGTGGTCGCGCTCGGCAGGTGCTCGCGCAACTGCTCCCGTGTTCGTCGTCGTCTTCCACAGCTGGCTGTGTTGCCGCTCATCATTCCAGCGTAGAATTTCACTTCTCTTCTGTCGTCGTAATGGAGAGGCCGCGTTTACGGGGTTATGAGCTTCAGGCTGTATGAGCCCATTAGCGTTGCATCACTGTATGCTTCACACGTCCCCAGGTTTCAGGTTAGTGGAGCTGCATTGCGCTCAATGGCTCAATCTGAAACATAAAATTTAATTCCCCGCTCAAACCGAGCCTATGACTTCATTCGTGCTAACTGTAATAACTAATAAAAACTAAAACAGTGCCCCAGATAGACTCCTGGCGCGCTGCAGTCGCCCGCGGTCTGCTCCGTGCGCTCGTGGCGCGCCGTCGCAGCCAACGGCAATGGGAGGTGCTGCTACAGACGACAGGCGCGAGGCCGTTTCACTAAATGGGCCATTTGACGCGTCAATAAATCGCCATGTGTACCGAGTCGCAGGAGAAGGTTGCAATGGTGGAAACGGCTTGAAACTTTTGACGGGTGGGTGTGCAGCGAAACGCCTATTCTGGCGGACGCAGGAGCAAAGAGGCACAACTACAGCCAGCCCTTTGTTGCGGAGCTGCAGGGTGCAGCGCCTTGCACCACTGAGTCCAGCAGTGGAGTCTCGCTGATGCGCTCCGCTGTCACAGCGAGCTTGTCTGCCTCGCCAGCCTCGTGCACAGTCGGCAAGGGGGGCGCATCGCCGTTGTCCTCAATCTCGGTGCTCACCTGGTGCTCGAGTTTCTCCCTGCACAAACAACAGTTGGTCAATTTCCGCGTGTTGCCTCTCTTATACGCAACTCAAATCAACTGCACGGGGCGCTGCGAAAACTGGCCGCGTCTGGCTACACTGTGCAACAAGGCGGCTACACGGAGGTCCCCGCGTCGCCGCAACCGCTGTGTTTGATGTACAGTACACTGTAGTTTGATGATTTTCGTGCAGTGTGGTGCCAGTTTGCACTTTTTGTGGAAGGAAAGCGAGTAGCTAGCTTACGCCGACCAAATCAGCCGATCTGAGAGGGGCACAGTGGGTAATGAGGCTCAAGTGGTCGCACGGTGTGTGCAAACATCTGGCGTGACAGCGCACCCACACGAGATTCTGATGAAAATCACCGATGTATTCTTGAACCCATTGGTCCTGGAACCGAAGTACTGGTACACTGTTGGAATGTCGGAAAAGTACAAGCAAGTTTCTGCTGCTTTGATTCACTGTTAAGGCACGGATAGATATTCCGGCGTTTCGAGCGTGCGAGACAGCGGTCGGCGAGGTTGGATACGTCACGCTGGCCTCGCCAGGATTGCCGAAATCTTACAACTTGCTCAGTTTGGCACGTTTAACGTGGCCCACAGCAGCGCACCGACTTGCTCGATCAGCTGTTTCCGCTGTACATGCGGATAAATTCGCAGCCAGCCCACACTTTCTCATTGTCGTTGCCTTAACCCATTTTCGCTCGGCGAAGGCGCAAAATCTGCACGCTCTTTTCAGTCCAGAGAGCAAGCTAACCTAAAATCAAGCTTTGCATTTTCTCGATAGCTTGCACTAGAAATCGGTGGCGAACCTTTCCCGCTACTTTTGTGTTCCTGTTATCTATTTTACATTCAAAATTTGCGCTACGTGACTGCTGCTTCACTTAGGTGTAGTTATTGTAGTAGTTGGAGCATTGTTTCTCTCGTAGAGAACAAAACAATAAATAAGAAACCGAAAGATCTGCTTACTACAATAAAAACACATTTGCACACCATGTACAGGTATGGCTTGTGCTGCGTGGCCTGACCATGACTGATTACTCCCCGCTGTCTACGAACAGGTCGCTAATGGCTGCTGTGTAAACTAATGAAATAAAACAAATGTTTCTGTCTAAATTAATGTTAACTAAGCTATACTGCATTATGAATCCAATTAACTTAATTAACTCATTTTATTATATAATTGACGTATCCTGCACTTTCAGTGGCCAAAACTGTGTTCTCCTCTGAACTGCCAATTTTCTTCATACACTGATAAGGGATACAATTGTGTTGCTAATTACGCACTTTCAAATAAGTGCTTACTAATTTGCACTAGTTACACGGGTAGCGTGTCCAGGACGCAAGGAAGGCATTTTGCACGCTGACGCGTACATGTTGTGCATACATAGAATGATTTACTGATGTTACCCGGGAGCACCTGAAACTCAGATGTACCGATTTTCACTGATGTACCATACGCGGTAGTTCCACGTTGTGCGCGGCATGTATCCGATATAACAGCTTTCATCAAGAAAAGCTTGAGTACCGCTGCGACATTCGCATCATAAACTGCATTACCACATGTTTTACCTGTTTACATGTTTTACCACATTAACACGCATTTCATGTGCATTATCACATCAAACTGCATGTTGCAGCACGCATACGCTGAACGTTATCATGATGGCAGTAACAACCTCAACGCCAACTTCCTGAAGTTCGCTGTAGCGCTTTACTGCAAACGTAGTCCAAGCAACAGGATCACGTTCTCTTCACACAAACAACAAACCGACCCTCGCCTGAAAAAAAAGAAAACTTCTTCGAGCAAGATGTTGAGAACACAACTAACGCCGTTGTCACAGCTTATGATAAGATTCGCAATCCATGTGGCTCTTCGGCGCCGCAAAACTGCAAAACGCAGCATAATTGCCCGGCTGTGCGGAGTTTCGTAGATGGTGGCTCCATCGTATCGTTCTAGAAGCGCACCCGATCGCAGCACGAAGGCTACGGACGGAGCGTCTGCTCCGACGCTCCGACCCCCGTGTGAGGTTTTAGGCGCTCCCCGCTAGGTGTCGCATGAACTGCTGGAGTCGCGAATAGAAGAAGTCGCAGTTTCGCCCGAAAGGCGAAGTATCGATTGCTATAGTAAATTAGTGGACAGCCATACGAAGTAAGGGTAGTAGATTTATCGGCCGTATAAACTTGTAAACATAGGCATACTAACTGAATGAACAAGCATGGTGCCACGCGCGCACAAGCAAACATGAAAACATCTCACTCGATGAACGCGGAAATTTGCTGCCGTAGTAAGGAAGCACGGCAGCGAGCGAATTGAACTTTGCGCTGCGTCTCGCATCAGCGCGAACTAAGCCGCGAAAACACAACACACGGCGGACTGTGTCCACGACGCAGATGGATTTCCAGATACATGGCCCCGGCGGCCGCCCATTCCTCCCAACCCTCCCCCCAGAGCGTTGCGCGAGACAGAAGGCGGCGCGCTTCCTTCCCGCTTCCCTCCCTTGCGTGCGCGAGATTGAGCCGCGATTGCGGGCTCACCCTCGTGCGCTTTCACTCGTACACACAGCATACGGCGCACGGCGACGATTTTATCACTGTTGTACTTTATACGGAACCTCACGGCGACGGCGACGACGAAGGCAAAGATGCGCCTCAAGTGACCATATAATTGCTATCGTAATAAAACAAACGCCACGTTAGAGTTGACGAATATCAAGTAATGCTGATCTTTGTGTCACTGTTATGATTTTCTCTTTGAGTGTAGCCACGCCTAATATATTCCGCAACTCATGCGCTAGATGGCTGGCCACTTGGGCGCAACATTTGACCGCGTCCATCGACGCTTTCTTTCTGGGTCCCTTGCGATCTGCAAACACTGCAAACGCCGCAAGAATCCTTCGTTGATTCCAGCGGGACGCCCTTTGACACCGCTGCGTTTTTCCGGGGCCTTGATTTTGGTTGATTTTGGCCGTGATTTTGTTTTTCGCGACGTTCATCATGGTACGTAGTTTAAACTGGGCTTGCTTGCTCAATAAGTTTATTTTGCTTTTTCGATACAATCGCCTTTTGACACGATCGTTAATCATATGGATGAAAGGGGGTAGGTTGTAAGAACTAGGGGCCTTTAGATATCGTGAGCTAAGTAGCAAATGCGTACATACAGAAGCACGCTCTCCAAGAATGCTTCTTGAATGTCAGGACTCTAGGGGGGCATTTAGTTCATTGTTGACACAGAGGGTGATGCAGCGCAATAAAGACGGAGACGGAGGGGTTGGTGCAAATTAGAGCAAGGTGGGTTCAAGTGGATTAAGGAACTTTTGTAAAGGACACGTGACAATGTATGACATCACGTATCATGGACGTGACCAGTTGATTAGAGAAGTCATAATGCTTTCACATTCAAATCACGTAAGGATACATCAGTGACTGGTAATTTTTCTCACTCTATATTGCCCTTCGTCCCTTCTGCTCACGACTCCTTGCGCAATGCCGATTACACATTTTCACACTTCTTGAATGGTCGTCTTGCTTCTACCTGATGACTACTTGACGCTCCTGGTGTCATTGCTCGCTCTGACACTCCGTATAGTACATAATCGTCGAATGCTTTATGTCGGGCGTTTTTACGAAGTATCATTTAAATGTAGCCTTTCTGAAATAAAAGGTCGGTTCCTTCGGACGACCCGTCACCCCGTGGTCGCTGCCACCACTTACGGAATGTCTCCGAAGTAACCGTTCTTTTATTTTAGAAGGGCTATTTTTAAACAATACTTAGTCATCGTAGAAACACGCGCTATACTCGAAGAACGATTGCCGCCACCGAGACGCCCACTTGCACACTGCGCCCGTCTCGCCGCGTGGACCAGGTCGGCATACATACGACATCTCGGCTCCCTCCTCCTCCTTGTCTGCAGCCGGAGCTTGTTCACGTCGTCAAGCTCGATCACTTGTCCCGCACACTGTGCCTTAGGCATCTACGGGACGCCACATCTATGGAGAGATTTATGTCACCGTGTGGTCTAAGCCATGACACCGAAGACGAGAAAAATCGGCTTGGCTTAAATGGTGGCCGCGTGCAACGCTTGACATTTTGGCGATTCTAGATACTGCCGTGCGCTCCGCACTTGTACCTGGCGTTAAAAATTGGAAAAAACCCAGGTGGTGAAAAAAAAAAAACTGCGTACAGCGCGGTGTGCCCCAATGTCTGTACGTTGCTTCGGGAAACTCTACAGTTTGGTTGTTGTCTCTCTCTCTTTACACAGCGTATTCTGCGCCTAACGTGATTCCTGTGCGTAGCCACTGGCTCACCTGAGCAGCGAGGTGCGTGCGGGCGCGGCCAGGTTCTTGCTGGTGCCGATGGGCGACACCTGCAGCGCCTTGACCAGGTCCCTCCAGCGCTGCAGCGCCCGGCTGTAGCTGGGCCGAGACTCTTCCTCCTCGTGCCTGCTCACGTCGGCACTGCTCGAGTGGCGCGACAGCAGGTCCGGGTCGGAGGCGTCCATCAGCGTGATGCTGAAGTCCTTGAGCAGCCGCCGCTCACGCACACGAACCTTCTTGTTCGGGATGGCTGCACCAACGCGTGGCGCACCGTTCGGCCTCTCGAACAGAGCGGGCACTTCATTGCACGAGATCGCACTTCCGAAGTCGCACTTTTGCCCAGACCGTCCCGCAAAAGTGGATGCACCAATAACCTTCTGTGCCAGTTACTCAATCAGAATTTTTGTACGCTGTCATTACAATAATAATAATAATAATAATAATAATAATAATAATAATAATAATAATAATAATAATAATAATAATAATAATAATAATAATAATAATAATAATAATAGCTTTCTTCGTCTTAGTTGGTTAGGGTATAGCTGTATATATTAGACTTCAGACAAACAGCTACAAAAAAATGGTTTAAGGACATCTGGGGCCCAGAGGACAAGCACAGTTCTACATCAGTCAGCGGCGGCACGTAGGCACCGCGTCAGCATGCAATGACGCTGTAACATTTTATCTCTTAAGGACGCAAAATGACATTTGAAACAGCAGGGGATGAAAAAATTACAGCAATATTAGACACAAAAAATAATTTAAAGAAATCGAATGGTACAAAACAGAATTATTGAATACCTTTAATAAAATACAGGGTGTGTCAGCGAACACTTTCAAAAATATTTGAAGGTTTGAAGGTTTGAAGTTCGTGAGCAGGTCTACTCGAAGAGGTACACAATACTTCTCAGCATGTCACCAGCTTCGAGATATTAATTCCCGAACTTTGCGGAGACTCCACGGCTAGAATTTGTAAATTGGAATATGGGCCGTAAGGTAATTAGTTAAAACTTTATTTAGTGAAATTTTGTTGATTACCCGATTATGCTTTTAAATTTTGGTTTGCAAGTCATGTCCGCCTCTTCAAGTAGACCAGCTCATGAGCTAGAATTGTGCTATCTGCCACAGGCAACACTTAAGCAGTTGGACGAAACCCCGGCTGGACGAGGAAGCGGCATAATTGAAATAAAACATACACTCGCCAATTAGAAATAAAGTAATGTCGATTGACGTTTCGGGGCCCATGTTCACAATGCAGATGCAGATTCTGTAATCGCCACCGAAAAAATGCTCATCGGCGTGCCTGCTATTATTTATTATTTGGTTTGCACACATAAAATCAATCACCGACAAGAGAAAGAGAGCTAGCTGCCACCGGGAGTGGCACTGCCGGCTCTGAAAGAGAAATAACAGTGAAAGAAGAACAGATCAGGAAAGGGCCGAGAGAAAGACAACACATGCATGTGCGTCACACACTCATCGGGAGGTACAGAGGTCAACACTCATGCCTAGAACGACGGAACGTCGCGCTCGGGGATCTGCAGTTTGAAATAGGTCACATCTGAGCATGCGCGGCGCCAATGACGCGCCTGTCTTGCATTTTCTCTCCTCGTTTATCTCCGCGGCTGCAACAACTGATTTGGCCGTCAAAAGTGCTGTTAACGGTGTAGCTCAAAAACAAACAAGGAAAAAAAAAACGCAGCGAATAGTTCTCCTGGGCGCCCGATGGAAGCCAGGCTGCAAGCTGTGTTCGCGGTCTCCATTTTGCGGCAGCAGATTTGCACCCTCGCATCAGCTGAATAAAGTTTTCTGTGGTTTTTCGCGCCAGGCTGCTGCTCGGAAGAGGATATGCTTGACCACTCCTGAATTTAGCGTTCGGGGCGTACGGGAGTGAGGCAGCTGCTGCAGCAATGGCTATATATTCTTTATGCGACTTTACTGGTGCTGCATTAGAACTTCAACAATGGCACTCGCTGAAAGAAAAGCCATCACGGTAATGGGACGTACGATGACTCAAAGAGCGATATCGGCGGCTACAAGACGTCCATTGGCAACTGTTAACAGAGTGCTCCAAGCTTTTTACAATGAAGGTCGGCTTGCTGATGCTGCCCGTCGTCGCCCAGAAAGAGCTACAACCAATGAAGAGGACCGACTGATCGTAGCAGCGTCTGTTGAAGACCCCTTTCTCAGCGCCCGGTAAATTCGGGATATTTTGGGATTGGAGGTTTCCACCCAAACCATACGTCGGAGGCTTCATTCAGCCGCGATAAAAAGCAGAATTGCTGCTCAGAGGACCCGGCTTGAAAAAACGCACAGGGATCAGCCCATGGACTTCGCTTCCGTTGTCGAAAACTGGACTCCAGACAACTGGTGGGCTGTTGTGTTCAGCGACGAAGCCACCTTCTATACACGCTGGGACCACAGACAACGTGTGTGGCGTCCAGAGAGCAGCCGGTAATATTGGTTTTCTAGCGCGTGTTATGCTGCAAATATTCCATTGGCGCGCAAAAATGGTCCGCATAATGTTCTAGACACAGAGAGAGAGAGAGAGAGAGAGAGAGAGAGAGAGTATGTTCTTTTATACTCACTCCTTATACTCACTCTTTTTCAATGTATTGCTCACTCCTGCCTAAAGTCTGGCATTCAGACTGGCAGTATTTTCTTAAATAAATAAATAAATAAATAAATAAATAAATAAATAAATAAATAAATAAATAAATAAATAAATAAATAAAATACAAAGATTACAGCCATGCTAGCAGCGACACTTAGTCTTAGTACTAACTAGGGCAACTAATTGATATTTCACAATAATGACAGTATATGTGTTTATGTTGTATTTGGGTTTGGGGATGGGGAATTCTCATGTGTACGCCTCTGGACAAGAGTATTGTAGCAACGTTAATTTAATGCTTGGCATTCGAGCTCCTTCCAATGCCGCGCAGAGGCTTATCAGTGCAAGTTTTTTTTTTATTGTTCGTCTTCTTAGGCATGTGCGGTTTTATCACGCAGGTATGACGAAAAATACATCTGGAATGTTCGCTCCAGTGGGCGCACGTTAGCCACCGTGTGGGGCGCAGTGAGCTATCAAGGCCGCTCCACAGGTTTAAAGGACGGATGACGGCAGCAGCCTACACGGACGTAAAAGAAACGGTTCTTTTATCTTACGTACTGGACGACCCCTTTCCAAACGGACTCTACCACTTTCAGCAGGATGGGGCGTCCGTCCCCACAGCAACTAAAGTTCGAGAGCTTCTTGACAGCCTCGGCGTAATGATCTTAGACTGGCCTGGCAGACGCCCGGACCTCAATATTATTGAAAATGTAAGGGGTCTGATGAAAAAAAAAAAATCTCGCCAAACAGCCCGGCCTGACAAGATGCAGTTCCGACGATCTGTGGGGCGCTGTTGAACGACCCCGCTCTTGTGGACCACCTTTAAGAGTCTCTCCCTGCGAGAATTCAGGCGGAGCTGCAACGCGATATTAGTTTGCCTCACTGCAATCTCCTGCGGCACCACGACGAGGGTTCTGCAGTGGCTAAGTCGCCTCTTCCTCAAACTTTGCAGTACTGTCAGCATTTACAATGTTCGCTCCCGAAACGCACGAGGAAATGCTTCCGCTTGCCACTCATGAATGATGTGCTTACATTTGACAGCGTTTTTGAGGTACCTACTTTTGTTGATTTCTATGAATCTCATAAGTTCAGGATATCTAGGCAGCATTTTTCGGTGTGTGATCTAAACCTACAATTATTCGCAATTAACGCATCATTGGCAGGTTGACGACCAATAAACTATGAAAGTAGGTTTGTAAAAACCCGCCATGGTTGCTCAGTGGCTATGGTGTTGGGCTGCTGAGCACGAGGTCGCGGGATCGAATCTCGGCCACGGAGGGCCACATTTCGATGGGGGCGAAATGCGAAAACACCCGTGTACTTAGATTTAGGTGCATGTTAAAGAACCCCAGGTGGTCCAAATTTCCGGAGTCCCCCACTACGGCGTGCCTCATAATCAGATCGTGGTTTTGGCGCGTAAAACCCCATAATTTTAGGTTTGTAAAATTCACTCCTAGCAGACGGCATAAACGCAATGCGCTATGCAAAATTCACGGCGCGATACGCGAGATACATGTGCGACGGAATGGCGGTATGATGATACCTCGAACTGAGAATAAGCCTGCAGTATAAGGGCGCGAAGATGGAATAACAGTAGATTTAATCAAAGATGGAGGAGATATCATGCTTGAAAAGCTTGCGGCCCTTTATACGCAATGCCTCACAACTTCAAGTGTACCAGAGAGCTGGAAGACCGCCAACATTATACTTATCTATAAGAAGGGAGACGTTAAAGAATTGAAGAATTATAGACCCATTAACTTGCTTTCAGTATTGTATAAAATATTCACCAAGATAATTTCCAATAGAATCAGGGCAACACTTGACTTCAGCCAACCAAGAGAACAGGCTGCGGCTTCAGGAAGGGGTATTCTACGATGGATCATATCCATGTCATCAATCAGGTAATCGAGAAATCTGCGGAGTACAATCAACCTCTCTATATGGCTTTCATAGATTATGAAAAAGGCATTTGATTCAGTAGAGATACCAGCAGTCATAGAGGCATTGCGTAATCAAGGAGTACAGGAGGCATACGTGAATATCTTAGCAAACATCTACAAGGATTCCACAGCTACCTTGGTTCTCCACGAGAAAAGCTGAAAGTTACCTATCAAGAACGGTTGCTATTCAAGTCAAGAACGAATGCTATTCACCGCATTGTTGCGTCCCGAATCGGCCGGGTGCAATCTTTGATTGTTTCCCTAGCATTCTTTGAATGCTATTCACTGCATGCTTAGAAGAAGTATTCAAGCTCTTAGACTGGGAAGGCTTAGGAGTGAGCATCAACGGCGAATATCTCAGCAACCTTCGGTTTGCAGATGACATTGTCCTATTCAGCAACAATGGAGACGAATTACAGCAAATGATTGAGGACATTAATTGAGAAAGTGTAAGAATTGGGCTGAAGATGAATATGCAGAAGACAAAGATAATGTTCAATAGCCTGGCAAAGGAACAATAATAATAATAGAAACTTTATTGTGGACCATTAGGGTTACAGAATGGATACCAAGAGAAGGGAAGCGCAGTCGAGGACGGCAGAAAGTCAGGTGGGATGATGAGGTTAGAAAATTCGCAGGCGCAAGTTGGAATACGCTAGCGCAAGACAGGGGTAATTGGAGATCGCAGGGAGAGGCCTTCGTCCTGCAGTGGACATAAATATAGGCTGATGATGATGATGATGATGAAACTTTATTGTAATGGAAAAGATATTAAGGAGGGGTGGTCGGAGCCTCTCAGTCCAGGGCCCCACTGGCCTCTGCCGCCTGCCTGACCTGGCTAATTAAAGACTTTTGTCTTGCCAGGTCGGAGCGGGCGAGCTGTGCCTCCCACTGCTCCATTGTGTCACTGGTATTTGGTGGCAACGGAACAAGAATTCAGGATCGCCAGTCAGCCTCTAGAGTCTGTAAAGGAGTACGTTTATCTAGGTCAATTACTCACAGGAGACCCTGATCACGAGAAAGAAATTTACAGAAGAATAAAATTGGGTTGGAGTGCATACGGCAGGCATTGCCAAATCCTGACTGGGAGCTTACCACTGTCGTTGAAAAGAAAAGTGTACGTCTCACAGTACAATCATTGCATTCTACCGGTGATAACATATGGGGCAGAAACTTGGAGGTTCACAAAGAAGCTCGAGAACAAGTTAAGGACCGCACAAAGAGCTATGGAACGAAAAATCTTAGGACTAGCTCTAAGAGACAGGAAGAGAGCGGTGTGGATCAGAGAACAAACGGGGACATCCGATATTCTAGTTGACATTAGGCGGAAGAAATGGAGCTGGGCAGGCCATGTAATGCGTAGGATGGTTAACCAGTGGACCATTAGGGTTACAGAATGGATACCAAGAGAAGGGAAGCGCAGTCGAGGTGGGCAGAAAACCAGATGGGATGATGAAGTTAGGAAATTTGCAGGCGCAAGTTGGAATACGCTAGCGCAAGACAGGGGTAATTGGAGATCGCAGGGCGAGGCCTTCGTCCTGCAGTGGACATAAAATATAGGCTGATGATGATGATGAAATTTAAGTACATGGGACGGGTGTTTTCGCATTTCGCCCCCATCGAAATGCGG
The DNA here is from genome assembly GCF_013339745.2 of Dermacentor silvarum. Taxonomy (NCBI): domain Eukaryota; kingdom Metazoa; phylum Arthropoda; class Arachnida; order Ixodida; family Ixodidae; genus Dermacentor; species Dermacentor silvarum. Next base: position 4,215,903 of record NC_051157.2, read on the forward strand.
CCGCCGTAGCCGGCATTCGATCCCGCGACCTCGTGCTCAGCAGCCCAACACCATAGCCACTGAGCAACCACGGCGGGTTTATACATACATACATACATACATACATACATACATACATACATACATACATACATACATACATACATACATACATACATACATACATACATACATACATACATACATACATACATACATACATACATACATACATACATACATACATACATACATACATACATACATACATACATACATACATACATACATATACTGTACATGTGTACAGTAAATACAGCGCTTATATAGCCCTTGTGCACAGCAGCGCCCCTAGCGGTCTCCATGCAAACCAGAGCTACGGACAACGGGCAACGAGGGACAACGCTCGGCCCTAATTAAGGTGCTTCGCCCCTAAAAATACCCCATTGTGCTACTCGGAGCCGGCACCGAAGCCTATTTTTCGACTACGTAGCGAAGGGGTCGGTTTATCCTTTTGCAGCTAAATTCAACATAGCAAATCCCCATATAGCTAAGTCCCAACACAGAAAATCCTACCAGAGCGCCAGCTTCGCTGGACTTCCCTCTTCACAGGGTGGAAGGGCTCCGACGATATATATATATATATATATATATATATATATATATATATATATATATACGTGACTGGTTTTCCACACTTCATACACATGCACTGTTTCCCGCTTTCACACTCCTAAGGTTAACGCATTAATAATAATGATGACACTCTTAGCCATTCATGTTAAAGGCTGCCAATGTGATCCGCTATTTAGTGACGTTATACAGCCCTGGGCCGGAGAAACACTGGAGCCGTTTTGTATTATACTGAAGAATGTATCGTATGCTTCTTGTAAGCTGCTCAATGTGTAATTTTAGAATGAAATTTGTAATACTCGGGTGCGCCCCGTCGCGTCCCTTGAGGTACCCGCTTCATACATAAAATATTCTACTGGTCTAAATAAAGTTCACTTCGTAGCGGAGTCTGTTTGTATGGGAGTGTGTTTGCATGCGAGTGTATGCATGTGTTGGTGTGTCTGTTGCTTGTGTGCAGTTTTCACGCCCGTTCTACCATGGGCTCCATACAGATCCAATACATAGAAAAGCGCATGCCCTGTTAGTTTTACTATGGCACGAGTTATTCCGCACAATATTGGCTGCATTACTTGGCGCGTGTCCACTGCGGGAGCGTATACCTTCGCCTCGCTTGCGTTGCACTTTGTTGATCTTCATGCCGTTGTCCTTGAGCACGTCGAGCAGGTCGTACCGGAACGAGGTGATCTGCTGCTTGAGCTCATTCACGTCGTCCTCCGTAACGGGCGCCTGCTCGTTCTTGCTCTGCTCGCTGGTGACGTAACGCCACACGAGGCTCTTCATCACGTCCTGCAACATACCAACATGCACCTAATACAATTTCAATTCCGAGATGCACTACGGAAGTCTTGTTATGGCCATGTCGTTAACCGACTCAACAATAACAGCAGGTCATCCTCTGGCGTTTTCCTTCACGATTCTCATCTTACACGACCTGTCCAGCTCAGTCCGATTGTTCTCATACACTCTGGTTGCAAGGGTTTCTTCGCAAGTTATCCTCCAAGCCCTATAGGTTAGCGATGGTTGAATGCACAGGTTTTCGGTAGTTGGCCTCTTGTGATTTCTCGAAAAGAGGTTATCAAACACAATCCTCGTGTAAGCATAACATTATTGCTAACTAACCAGCTTTAATGAACCATGGACTGGTGAGGCAACGTTGTGCAGATCGAGTCTACAGACACGATCACTGGCACTAATCGCCTATAAAGAACGATCTTAAGGGTCTCTGAAACGGTTCAGACAAATTTTGTAGACGCGTAGGGTAGAGCTGCAGTAAAATATTCGCACAATAATTTGTGTGAAGCGTCTCATACTAAGATACCTACGGACGATTACAGGTTACCCTCCTCCATAGCTATGCTTTTTCTCCTCAACTCGTTCGACGAGTGACCGGGGCTAAGCTCCGCCTTCACTGGCTCTACGTCATGATATAACATCGTGTTACCTACTTCCGGTTATCTTGGAGCCAGCGTCCGAAGCCTATACAACCTCTCAGCCAGCCGCCAGGCACTCGATCCCAAGCGAGAGCGTCTAAGTAGCGTGCGTTGCGAACATTCTGTCACAGCGCCGACGCGTCTGGTATTCCGGTAATCACAGTCGCGCTGGCAATTTTGACGGATGGGTGGAAGCGTAAACTAAAGCTCCTCCATAGTACTATTGCTGTGATGACGGAGCTTCAATCAGAGCAGACGTAAGTGAGCCGAGTGAGCAGCCTGATCGGTCTAAAGTCGATCTGCATGGTCCAGTCACCTGGTGGAGCAGAGCTTAACCGACCAAACAAATAGCTAATATTGCTGTAACCATGGCTTGCACTGACGTCAATTCCGCCAACGCTCGGTTAGGTTTTCGCCATATCGGAGCACCACCATATGACACCCCGCTGTTAGTCGTATGCGAATGGCACTGTTTTGCAATGGCTATTTGCGCAGTTGTTGGATGTTGTAATCGCAGTAAAAGCAGCTCGAGGAAGAAGTCGGCAAACACGAAGCTTTTTCGGCGTCCGAAGGTTGTGGAATGGCAAGACGAACGAACGAAAGCACTTAGCTCGAAGCGGCGCAGCCTGTGGCTTGCGCGTATCAAGCGTGCTGATCTCAAGGGCGATCTCCCAAACACTCGAGCGTGCGGCGCCCACTTCATAGCAGGTAAGCCTGCGCAATACTACATAAGGCGCACTTAACCCTGCGCTAGAATCACATTTGTTTGCATTTGTAGGGAGACCGTCCAAGCTCTGTGAAGAAACGAAGCCGGACTGGGCGCCAACGCTTTTGCTAGGCTACAAGGCAAATAATGAAGGCACTGCGCGCTACGAGCGTGCTGAAAGGCGATGGTTCAAGCGAAAGACTCCCGAGGTCGACGCGGTGACCGCTGCACCGGCAAGAGCTTTTGGAGTCGCCGCAACGCCACGCGAGAATCCCTACGATGGCGGTGACGACGACCGCACATACGCAGACAGCCCGTGACTGCCGCGAGCCGAATGTGAAGGCCAGGCTGCCGAAAATGAATCAGGTCAGTATCTTCATTGCTCCTTTGTTTAAGTCTGAAATGTACATCTCGTTATATAAATTTTTGTTGGTTTGTTTACATCGCTGTTATGAAATGTCTGCATGCTGGTGAACCGCTCTGCTTTGGTTCCTAGGTTTGCATTGTCAATTTCAGGAGCTGCTGTACAGGCAGAGACGACCATGACAGGCATTGCAGCATTGGAGCAACAGTGCACTGCACTAAATGATAACCTGTATGCCCTGCGTGCTCAGATTGACCAACTGGAGTAGACTGAAGCAGCGTTCAGAGAGAGTAAAGCCAAGGTCGTCTTCTACACAGGGATGGCAAACTTTGATATTCTGTATGGCATACTTAAAGTTGTGGAATGCTATGTCCCACACGGCGTGAAGAACGGTATACCAAAATTTCAAGAGTATTCTGTTTATAATGAAGATGAAGCTGAATTTGCACAACACTGACCTTGACTTCAGATTTGGAGTTTCAGAGGCTACAGTGTCGCGCATTTTTGATAAGTGGCTGTGTGTTGCAGATTGTCGATTGAAACCATACATTTCATGGCCAGACCAAGTCTCACTGCAGCAGACCATGCCGCAAGCTTTCTTTGATTCCTTTGGTGCGAATGTGGCCACAGTAATTGACTGTTTTGAAATAAAAATAGAGCGGCCATCATCGTATGAGGCAAGAAGTGAGACATGGTCGCAATACAAAACACTGCTAAGTTCCTCACTGGCATTGCTCCTCAAGATGTTGTCACCTTCATCTCAGAAGGTTGTGGAGGGCGCTGCAGTCATAAGCATATCACAGAGCATTGTGGCACTCTCGATAACCTGCGTCCTGCTGATGTTGTGCTTGCTGACAGAGGCTTCAATATCTGTGAGAGTGTTGGCTTCTATTGCGCGCGTTTGCATGTTCTAGCGTACACAAAATGCAAAAAACAACTGTCGGCAGAAGAAGTCTTGAGCACCAGAAAACTTGCTAACGTGCGTATTCATGTGGAGCGAGTGATTGGGCTCATAAGAAAAAAGTTTACCATCTTGAAAAGCACTCTCCCCATTGAGTATGTTGCCCGCCGAGAAGATGATGATAGGCCGCCACTGGATAAAATTGTCACTGTATGCTGTGCTTTATCTAATCTGTGCCCATCAATTGTTGCAGAGCTAAGGGAAGCCAATGGTGAAGTGACTTCACCTACCCCAGAGCTTCATTAGTGTGTAATGCTTTCACAAGTTTTGCCCGTATTATACTATCGAATACTATTGTGATTTGTTTTCATGCAGTTTTTTTAGTTTAAACATTAATTTCACTCTATCGACACGTATGCCGGAGGTGGAACATTTGTTATGAATAAAGAAATGTGGCTACATTATTATGTAACGCTACAATCTCTCAAGTGCCTTGCTGGTTTTCGAATTGATAGCAGAGTGCCTCAGTAATTAAAACATGCTTGTATTGGAGCTTGTACGTTTGTTTATTTACTAATTGAATTGATTGCTGGTTATTCAACAGATCAGTCTAACAGAATAACACATGAATTTCAAGCGAACTAGTTCTCTTTGTCTTGCTTGTATTGTGGACAACGCCACTTCTTTGCCTTTGGTGCCCGTGTGATTCCCACACACGAAAAATGAAGCCATTTAAATGTGCACGATGGGTTGTCACACGCAATCATCTTTCCCGTCTCGGGTCCTTTACAGAAGCAGTAAACGTTTGTTGGTGGCAATGCCTTTTCTGGAGCCGTGTGAAAAACTTGCTGAAGAGCTCAGAAAGAATTGCTCTTACGAAAAATTCCCTTGCAGTTACAAACATCTGATTGCAGAAATGTTCGTCTCTTAATTTTTTGTACACGGAAGAGGTTTGGAGCCCAGACAATGAAGTCGCAATAGTCAACTTTGCATATAGTCATCTGGGCTTGAACTTGGTAATAATACTCGTGTTGCTTAGGAAGCTGCAGAGTTCCATTAATGCCTGTCAAACATGACCTAGCCTCAGTAAATGAGGTGGCATTACACAGCAAATAGGGGCATTTCACTTCAGCTACGCCTCTGCCACAGTATGAGAATGAAATCAGTGCATCTGGTGTCGCTCCAGCAAATAGATACGAGACACTGAGGTGAAGACCAGATCTGGAACACTTGAAATCATCGTGCTTTTGCTTGTGATGATCTTCATAGGTCTTGAGTGCATCACGTTCATGCTCCAAACCCCATGCAATGGTAGGAGTCTTAAACAATTTTTCTGGGTAACATATCAATTTCAGTAACGACAGGCTAGGGTTATCCAGAGCTGTTCGGCAGACTCTTTTAATTACAGATGCTGTCACTCTACCAGCGCGGTAAAGGTACCAGTCAGGTGAATTGTTCTGGTTTTTTGTTTTAGATTCAATCAACTTCACTGTTTCGTCAGTGACATGAAGTGTGCTCAAAAATTGGTTGGCCGTGTCAACGAGGGTGTCGAGTCTATCTGCCAAAGCATCATTCGTATATAAATTTTGTAGGTGTACTTGCTGTTTGGGCACTGGTTTCTTGAAGGCACTGGAATGGCCATGCAGCATGGAAAAAATCGCAGGAACACCACCACTTCTCATGAAGACACTGCATACGTGTTCCATCTTTGCTGGTGATGCTGGTGGCACATGAAATCTCTGTTTTATCACTTTCTTGTTTGTGGGCGTGCTCTCAATCCTATCATCAAGCTGCCGTTTTTTCCCTTTGGCAGATGCAAAATCAATCTCTTTCAATCTTTTGAATTGAACCTTTTCCACATAGGTAGGGAGTCAAATGTTTTTTTGAGTGCAGCTAACCGAGTTCCTCATTCTCACGCCTGTGTTAAAAGCAAACAAACAGGCACCGACGTGTGAGCAAGCTTCTCCCGCACCTGCCACGCGGGTACAGTGTGCAGTCAACACGGTACCACTGTCCTTACAAAGAATCCACACTTTCAGTGGACGTTCACCCAGTCGTTGCGAGTGGTTCACCTGCAAAGGGCAATCAAGGGAAAATTAAACTGTTGAGATCATGGACACAATGCAGAGATATATACAAAAAAAAAAAAAACCGCATGGCAAGCACACACACTGTAAAGCCAATAAAGGAAAAAATTAACTGTTGAAATCAAAACATACACGATGTAAAGAATGCAGAAATATCCAAATAAAGCATAGAAAGTACGCACATAATTCTCCCGGCCACAAAACACTCGCGCAAGCTGCATATCTTGTTCAAAATTTTTCAGACCCTAGCACATGAACTCTGTTTTGCGTGATTGTTAAACGAACAGTATCAGTTCGTTTCTTCTCTGCACCTAGCTCCAATCTTGCGTGTCTCCTGCACGCACCACTGACTAACCAGGGAATGTCTCTGAATGTTCTACACAAAATGCGGCATGGAAAATGGCGGCTGCAGCTTACCTCTCCTAGTAGGAGCACCTTTTCTCCTTGCAGCCGCTTCGCCGGCAGTGTTTTCACCCAACCGCCTGTGAAGTAGTTGTGGGATTCAAGCGATTTATAAGCCTTCATTTCCTCCAGTGTCGCGAAGCTTGAAGAGAAAACTAGGTAGTTTACAATGTCTGCGTGCGAGACCTCGGGGAAAGCGCTAACGTCCATCGTCGTATCCGCACCCGGTCGGTCGCAACGTGTACGGGTCCACATCGTCGCACAGTTTCACTTTTTCTTGATATCGTGAACGCGCTGACCCGATCAGTCCTGCGTAATAAGCCTCGTTAAACGCAGGCATATTGTAAACGGGTGGCTGTTCTCGTGAGGAGCGGTGAAATCCACTTAAAAACGCAGTGAGACCGCAACATAAGCGCACGCGATCAGATGCGAAGGCGGTGCGCGCGGTACACCAGCATCACGCGGACGCAACGGCGCGGGCGGGCTTGACGTCACGTGCAAGCCACGTATAAAACATTTTGAACATCCAGAAAAGCAACCTGTTCACGATTACGCTCCTTCCAAAATTTACACCAGCATCAAAGTAGAATACACTTGATTACTGCTATATTAGTTTTGTGTTTGGTTGAGCTCTGTGCCACCAGGTAGCTGCACCACCCAGGCTGTTCACATTTGCGTCTCCGCTCATCCCGTAAAACGCGCGGCTAGAGTGACCTAGAATACTAGCCCGGCGGCGTATATTGCTTTCCGCGGATGATTGCACACGTGAGAGAGAAAAAAAAAGGAGGAGGATGGCAGGACCTTTTTTTTTTCGACGACGACGACGATGCTCGAACGCAATCATGTGGTTCGTATGAATGCATACTTTTGAAGCGTGGCTGTATTAGTAAACACTACCTTGCGTTTCTGTGAAATGGCAGGAGCTAGTAAAAAGTAGTTTGATAAAAGTAGGGGGTTTTGATTAGGCATGTGGGCTCTAACTCCCTCTGTGTTCTCAAATATTCATTGGAATCAGTCTTCGCTGCGATATCTTGGTGTGCCTCTCGATAACTTCCGTAGTAGTGGACCTCATTGGACATCCGCGATAACCACTATCCGTCGAAAGGTGGCAACCTGGCAGGAACGCGACTTCATTTTCGCAAGAGCTAAGGCGTGCAATATATTCCTTGCTTCTAAGCTTCTTTATGTTCTGCAGGTCTTGCACTGCTCTCACATCTATGTTCAGGCATTCCACAGAATATTTGCATGTTTTATTTCGCAGTCATCATGGGAAGCCATGAGAAGGTCATGCGATTATTTTACCTTAAAAATGTCCGTCATCCTTTCCTCCTTGCAGTTAATAGAACACGTCTTGCTTCACACCTCCCTTTCCTTTTTGTCACGACAAACTCTGCTCAAGAACTGCCGTTATGGGGCTTCCTAAAAGAACTCGTGGATACTATCTTATTTTTAAAAGCCAGATTCACGTTAGAATATTTATTTAGCGTTGATCGAACATCGCTAAATATAGCACTTGTAAATAACCTTTTTCCTGCACCTATGTATCGAAAGCCATATCTGTCTTTATTTGGTCAAGATGTTCTTTGCCGTGCTCGTCGAATGTGTATAACGCCAGCAGCGAAACATTTTTCTTTAAGCTGCACACATCCACCCTGCCAGTTAAAACATGGCTTCATGAGAAAGGATTATATGTACCGCACGTGGAATGCAAATTGTAGACTTTGCAGCCAACCTGAGACAATAGAACATTGCTTTATTCTTTGTCGTGATGCATTTTATTTTTGGGACATTTTACAACGAACTATAAAAAAAGAATTTCCTCTCACACCTTTCGGTATTCGGTTCCTTCCTTTCAAAAAGACAATCAGTAATGCACCATATGATTTGTTTATGTTATTAGGACTGTATTCATTATGGAGAAGCCGAATGATCGACAGACATGCCGAGCCACCCCGCTCGACAAAGTTTGTCTTTCGAGAAGAGGCTGCTCATGCGCAAGTGTGGTTGCAATCCCGTTTCTCAATGGATTTCGTATCTGGACGCTTGTGTTTGTTTACCCGATTTTTGAACTTTCATTGGACTGCCTAGCGTTTATGAAATTGTTTTTCATCTGTGTATATATATATATATATATAACACAACTAATTTTCGCATATAACTACTAATTTTTCCATGCAATAAAGAAAAAAAAGTGGCTGTATGCCCTAGTGGTTACGACGCTCGTTTTGGGATGGGGGTTCGCGGGTTGAAATCCCCCCTCGGCAAGGAGTTTTTTTGGTATCACCATTTTCTTTTTTTTCCCTCTCTGACGGCGCGGACGGTTGTGCCGCGGTGCCGGGCGCCGACGCGAAGCGGCGGTCGTTGGGGTGTTGCGGAGCGCAGCGTAGCAACACGCCAAATAAAGAAATACTGCTCCAGTCAGGTAGACTGCTCCCTCCCTAATAGTGATTATATTTGGATCATCAAAACAGTGATGCGTTTATAATACCACCGATCCCAACAGCAGGCTAGTCACCACCATCCCAGCGTTTTCTCCATCAACGCCTCCTCCGTTCCAACGGCGGCGGCTAGAAACATGGTACGCGCGAGCGGCGCAGCGTGGCGCCAGTGGTCGAGCGCTGTATCTACTAGCAATTGGAAATACGCGCCCTGGGCAGCCAATCGGATAGCTGGCCCTACTGGCGTGATATGGTCAAATTGCGTGAAATGGTCAGGGGCGGCTTAATGTTTATCCGAGTCGCGAGCTGCGATCGGTAGTGATGTGCCTTTTTAAAACCTTGTAATACATTACACGCTTTACGCAGAGCACTTAGATGCGTCAATTAATGAACAGATGGGCCTACCCTAACGACTTAGTAACTTTGTACAAAATCGTCAAAATCGTCTAAGGGTCTCTTTAATGGCAGGTCTTACTGATCTTCCTATTCTTTGGAAAATCTCTGACGACATGTGCTTTGGACACTGCTTAACCGGTTCTAGCCGGTTTTTTGCAACCATGGAGAAACGGCCCATATTCTTGTAGTGGAAAGTGACGTTTGAGAAGTGTGGTGCTTTTTAAGACATAAAGGTCGCAGAAGTTTCTCTTTATGTTCTTCGGGTTTTATGCCAGCCGCCAACTGTCACACACCACCACGATACCCAAAAGCAGCCTCTAAATTCGTACGAATTCTGCTAGATCCCCCACGTCCTAATGCTGCACATTTGCGCGCATGTCCAGTTTGTTGCATCATTTACATGTATGCCTTGAAGCAGCATGCTCTCAACCTTCGTTGCCACAGTCATACCACACTGGTAACAATACAGACAAAGCTTGTGCGGGGCAGCAGGCACGCACGAACGCATTCACATACAGACGCAAGGGCCGACATAAAGAAGAAAGGGGGCGGCTTATGCGAATAATCACTTATACACATTCTTTCATGTAGAGACAGTCCACGTGCGCTTCACGCATTAAATGTCCGCGCTTTTTTATATTCTGGGGTATTACGTGCCAAAACCACCATCTCATTATGAGGCACACCGTAGTGGAGGACTCCGGTATAATTTTGACTACCTGGGGTTCTTTGAAGGGGCCCTGAACCACTTTTTATCGAAGTGGAGAAAGGCATTTGAAGTAAAGATAGGCTATTTCAGAAACACTTTGCCGCAAAAAGTACTTCAATGTGTTCAGCAGAAGCGGAGTCAGTGGCAATCAAGCACGGCTTCCGCTGTGCTCCCGTGCCTTGTTTACTGCGAAGGCTACGGCGGAGTGGGGCGTGGCCAGAACGCCCGTCTTCCAAATGTCACCGTGGCACGCAGTTCAAATTTTGTTTTGAATGTTAACGTACACGCCAAGACTTCCGATTTTTAATGCATACGACCATGGAGGAAGGAAAAAACTAGAAGCGAGCATCACATGACAATCTTGAAGCCTAGTCATAAAAATTTTGAGAAATGGGATGATGGGAGTTAGGCCCTCACGTGATAGCAAACGGTATATCTAGTCGGCTGGCTTTCGTTGCGTTTGCTGCGGTTGTTTCGGAATATGTGCACATTGTAGGCATGGCAAACGCACGCAGAAGTTGAGTGAAGGAATTCGAGTGTGTAAAGAAGTCGAGTCTGTGTTATGTAATCAGGTAACGCACCGAACCAGCACGCGGCTCGCTGCTTAAGCAGCAGACAGGCGCCAAGGCTGTAGCGAACGAAGACGTCGGGCAATTAACCGGTATTGTGCCCAACAACTCGCGAGGGCCACCTCAAGGATGACTGGTCGCCTTTCGGGGCGGTTTCAGGGAAACGAGAAAACATTTCGCCCTGCGAACGTATGAAGGCAACCAAGCCGACAGCGATTCGTCGCGTTTCGGGGCATCTTCTGGGAAACAATGATGTCTTTCGCCCCCACAAACATGTGCAGGCGATCAAGCGAGCATCTAGGATCCGCAGTGACTGCTTTCCCGTGTGAAAAAAAGATCGTCCCATCTTGTGCCCAACGATGGACACTGTCGACAGTCGACACTGTCGTTCTGCTCAAAGGCTTCTGCCTCTCATCAGACCCGCGAGAACTCAATAGGCGCGTCTCAACAGCGCAGCGACGCCGCAACACACAATGCTACAAAATAGTGTACGTAAATCTCAAGGAAAGGCGACGACTTCGGCGTTTAGAGTGAAGGCTAATGCTATTTATTTCTTTCAGGACGAAAGACGCAAATCAGATCATTTTAAATAATCAAATACGCGACAAGTAACTATGCCGCAAAACATCTAGTTTCATCCTATAGATATATAGGTGCAAGACAGCGCAACAAAAATTTGCAAGAAAATACGCACCGCGGCTTAAGGTACACAACAGGTGATATGACGAAACAATCGACCACGCTCGTGCGTACTCTGGACGGGTTTCGAGGTGAGAGCGCTGACTAGCGGAAGTGATGCTTTGAAAATTATGTCGTCGTGGGTCTGGCTCCCCAGTCTTTCTCCACGTTTCAAGGCAATGCATTTGAAGCGAAGAACGATGCTCGTGGTAGCAGAAACCCACGCGTTATACTTACTAATCGTTACCACCTACCAAACAATCACAAATGGTCCGGCAACCATGTGGGCCTATTCCTACCCAAAAGACACCGCGCACAAGGCCCCGGAGAGCGGGAGGGGCGACTTCATAGTGCCACGCGTTAGTAACGCTAGAGGACGAGGACGAAGAAGTGTTGTTGGCTGCTGCGGCCGAAACAGTAAACAGCTGTGTCCCAGACCGAGGAGGTTCAAAATTTCGACATCTGAATTTGTAGAAGTTACCATGACAGAATTATTCGATGTCATCTTATCTGCACATCAATCGGCTCCTGGACCGGACCGTATCACCATTACTATGATTAAATTATTGTTTAACTCTTTCCCAGATGAGCTCTTGAATATAGTTAACTGTTCACTCCAATATACATGGATTCCGACCTCTTGGAAAATTGCAAAAATTGTGCTTTTGCTTAAAAAAGAAAACCTCGGATATATCTTGGACAACATTCGGCCAATTGCACTTACATCGAATCTAGTCAAAATTGTAGAAAAAGTAATTCATGTGCGGCTCCTTGAATTTACTTCTTCTCGTGGTATTCTGTGCTCGAGACAAATAGGATTTAGGCCTCATTGTTCCATTTGGTCAGCTCACGTTGATTTAGAAAGCCGCATTCGACTCGCAGGACAATCAGGAGATATATCGGCATTGGTAACTTTAGATATTGCAAAAGCATATGACAGTGTCGAACATGAAATTTTAATTTCTCGATTAGTTAGCTGTTCTGTTCCAGACTATTTAGTAGCCTGGATACAAGAGTTCCTTTTCGATAGAGAATTTTTTTGTGTCAAGGATGGGGTGACATCGGATACGTATAAACAGACGAGAGGCGTACCACAGGGATCAGTTCTTTCGCCACTTTTGTTCAATATTTTGTTATCTTCTGTGCCAATCCATCAGGATGTACAACTCTATCTCTATGCTGATGACATTGCATTTTTCTCATCAGCAAGGGATATTAATACGTTATACCAAATTTTGCAATCTTATTTGTCTGAACTCGAGTCCTGGCTGGACGGCCTGTCTTTTTCGCTTAACGTAAAGAAATGCGCTCTACTGGTGTTTCCATTGTCAAATCCTGTCTCCATTTCTCTTCATTATCGTAATCAGCCGATTCCGCAAGTTGCAACATTGAAGTACTTAGGGATAACTTATGATCGTAAGCTAAACTTGCAGCAGCAAATAGAAGCAAATGCTAATAAAGGAGAACGTGCAATGGCGTTGTTGCGCCGGTTCAGCAATAAAAACACAGGGATGCGTAGATCTACGTTGCTGATGATTTATAAGCTTTACGTCCGCCCCATTCTAGAATTTGGTTGTGCTCTTTTTTCAGGATGTGCAGCATACAAGCTAAGACCTTTAATTCTACTGGAAAGGCAAGCGCTGCGTCTCTGCCTCGGGCTGCCAAGTTTTGTGGCTAATAATGTTCTTTATCTGGAGTCTGGAATTATTCCGCTTGATTCCAGATTTAAGCAACTTACTGCGCTGACTTTCCTGAAGCTTTATGATACACCCCTTTCCAATTTGCAACCCGTTTTCATCAATTCACCAGAACCATTTTTCAGAACAGGATGGCGGCGTTACCGACAGCCACAAGTTATTTTTGTTCAATCACTGTTATCAAAACTTCAAGTTAGCCTACCGCGCCTGATTTCTCCAAAATCTAATTCATTCAAAATAAAAGTCACTTTTGATGATATTTTTCCAAAACACGCAAAACTTCTTCCTGCGCGCATACTTGAAGGTCTCCTTCAAGACCATTTTAGTCAATTTCCTTCTGATTTGGTTATTTCTACGGACGCATCACAAAATTTAGAGAAGGCTGGTGTTGGCATCTTTTCGAATCAACTCAACTGGTCTTTTGCTCTCCGTCTCGCTGATTACACTCCAATATTTCTTGCAGAATTTCTGGCAGTTATTCTTGCCATCCGAAAATTGGGTCCACAGAATTCTAAGGTAATAGTTGTTACAGATGCGCTTTCGGTCTGTACACATTTAACTTGCAATAATCAGTCACACCTACTGAGTACATTTTCGACTCTTGCCCCAGAAAATTTATCCAAAGTCCGCTTTGTCTGGGTCCCCGGACATAGTGGAATCTAATGAGGGCAGCATTGCGGGCAAGTTGGTAGTCCATTACTAAGGTGTTATTGCGCAACAAAAGGACAAGGACGGCAGAGAAAAATACACACACCAAGCGCAAACTTTCAACTAAATTTATTGTGCCACTGAATCAGTTTATATGTGTAAGGCAGAATAGACTGCGCATGCACTTACATGAACTAAAAGGATTGCGTATTCGTGTAACATAGTTACGAGTCAAGTGATGCCGCCTCCAAGAAACTTAGTTCTTTTTCTGTGAGAGCCAGTGAAGGGAAACTGACACACTTATCACCCAGTTTTTCAATCATCTGCGCTTCAGTTATTTCCCGGATAAGCTGCGTCCTACCACGGGACACAATCATGCACTCGTCCTCGATAGGCTTGAAGCCATGATCGCGACAATGAATCGCCAAGAACCCACCGGTGCCATTTTTTACATTATTGCGGTGTTCGCGGAGCCGATCATTGAGACAACGCCCAGTTTGCCCGATGTATTGCTTTCCACATGAAAGCGGCACGTTGTACACCACGCGGTGAGCACACTCTACGAACTTTTTCCGGTGGTGCTTCGTGCACTTATCGGGCGGGGGGGCGGCATTTGGATCCGTCAACTTGCAAAGCTTGCCGAGCTTGTTGGGAGCAGAAAAAACCACTCTTACATTTGCCCTTTGGGCCATCTTTTTCAAGTTGTGGGATATCCCGTGCATGTAAGGTACAACACTTACTTTGGGCCGTTTGCCGGGAGAGACATCGGCAACAGGTTTCGGCGTGCTGGGTTCTCGTAAAATGCGTTCCGCGACAGACACCTGCATCTGCTTGGGATATCCAGCCAGGGACAAACGTCGAGTTTGCTTCTCAAAACTTGCGTCCACTACATGGCAGCAAGATTTGCTAAGGGTATTCTTGAAGCACAAACTGATAATGGCCCGCTTAACAAGCTTAGAATGTGCGGACGTATATGGCAGAAGTGGCTTGTTTGCTCGCGGCTCATACGACCAACACGTGTGGCTATCCTGAAAGCTCAGGCGGAGATCAAGAAAGCGAATAGACCTCTCCACGGGCAACTCATGAGTGGTTTGAAGGGTAACTAGGCACTTTTGAAACGTTTCTAACGCTTTCTTTGTTTCCAGGATGAAGGCATCAGAAGAGCAGTCAATAAAAATGAGAAAATCATCAACATATCTAAATATCTCAAAAACTGCAGTGCCTTGCACTTTTAACGAAATGTAACGGTCTAAATAGGATAAAAACAGGTCACTAAGGATGGGAGCAATGCAGGAGCCAATACAAACTCCGCTCTTCTGCAAAAAACATTGGTTATCCCAAGTGATGAAAGTGGAATTAAGATAAACCTGTAAAAGTTCTAAAAATTGACTAGAAGAAATGCCGGCCTCGTTCTGGAAGGGCAAAACACCATACTCATCAATACATTGTTGAACACAGGCCAGTACGCTACTATGCGGCAAAGAATAATAGAGGTCCTTAACATCAATAGAGAACGCATGAAGGCCACGGCCAGAATGTAACTTCAAAAAATCAATCACAGCAGATGCAGGTGTCTGTCGCGGAACGCATTTTACGAGAACCCAGCACGCCGAAACCTGTTGCCGATGTCTCTCCCGGCAAACGGCCCAAAGTAAGTGTTGTACCTTACATGCACGGGATATCCCACAACTTGAAAAAGATGGCCCAAAGGGCAAATGTAAGAGTGGTTTTTTCTGCTCCCAACAAGCTCGGCAAGCTTTGCAAGTTGACGGATCCAAATGCCGCCCCCCGCCCGATAAGTGCACTAAGCATCACCGGAAAAAGTTCGTCGAGTGTGCTCACCGCGTGGTGTGTACAATCAGCCGCTTTCATGTGGGAAGCAATATATCGGGCAAACTGGGCGTTGCCTCAATGATCGGCTCCGCGAACACCGCAATAATGTAAAAAATGGCACCGGTGGGTTCTTGGCGATTCATTGTCGCGATCACGGCTGCAAACCTATCGAGGACGAGTGCATGATTGTGTCCCGTGGTAGGACGCAGCTTATCCGGGAAATAACTGAAGCGCAGATGATTGAAAAACTGGGTGATAAGTGTGTCAGTTTCCCTTCACTGGCTCTCACAGAAAAAGAACTAAGTTTCTTGGAGGCGGCATCACTTGACTCGTAACTATGTTACACGAATACGCAATCCTTTTAGTTCATGTAAGTGCATGCGCAGTCTATACTGCCTGATACATATAAACTGATTCAAAAAAATTAATTAAATTATGGGGTTTTACGTGCCAAAACCAGTTCTGATTATGAGGCACGCCGTAGTGGGGGACTCCGGAAATTTGGACCACCTGGGGTTCTTTAACGAGCACTTAAATATAAGTACACGGGTGTTTTCGCATTTCGCCCCCATCGAAATGCGGCCGCCATGGCCGGGATTCGATCCCGCGACCTCGTGCTCAGCAGCCCAACACCATAGCCACTGAGCAACCACGGCGGGTATAAACTGATTCAGTGGCACAATAAATTTAGTTGAAAGTTTGCGCTTGGTGTGTGTATTTTTCTCTGCCGTCCTTGTCCTTTTGTTGCGCAATAACACCTTAATAGTGGAATCTTTTTAAAATGAATCAGCTGACTCGCTCGCTTCGACATCACTAAATGGTCCGGTCATAAATATTCTTCCTGATTTCTCTTTTATAACAGGAGCTAGATTTAAACGCCTTTTATTGCTGAGTTGCCATGACTCGTCCATACTTTCTTCAGACGATTTTCAACATTTAAAATTTCGGTGGAACACGAGCAAGTGCCTTTCACGCCAATGTGAGGTGACGCCGTCAACTTTACGCTGCAGAGTTCCCCGCCTAAATTTTTATCTCCATAGACCCGGTTTATCAATCCCTGACCTCTGCTCGTTCTGTAATCAACCGGAGACTATTGACCATTTCTTTCTTTCTTGCCACCGCTTCTCCTCCCTCCGTAGAATGTTTCTGTTATTTCCAAGCAGTAACCTGGGTTTGGCACTTACAACGCCAAACATTTTGTCTTTTGGGGCCTGTCAATTAGGCACAAGTCAGGGTTCTATGATCACTGCTGTTCACAAATTTATTGAAGCATCCGGAAGGTTACGCTGCTAGGGCACCGACCGTGGGACATGTTATTTTATGTTTATTTTTGTAGTTAGTTTTCTCTTAATTTTTATTTAGTTAATTTATGTATAGGACATCTTAAAATGTGTGTTAAGGAGTTGCCAAAATCTTAATTTTGATTATTCACCTTTACCATTTTGTTCGTTGTTAGGTGTATGTTTTATTTTATCCAGTGTGGCCAATCTCCCTTCGTGGGTACGAGCCATGTTTTGAGGCAACAACAACAACAACAACAACAACAACAAACAGCCGTTCGCTCGGAACTGACTGCCTGCCATTTCCTCTGGCGACAAACTGGTGGAGTTGCTGGGTACACATACGCCCTATGCCTGCTGGTCCTGAACCAGAAGCTACCAACGCCAGTACCTCAGAGACTGCAGAAATCCATCGAAGCAGCCATCGCCTCTAAGGTCTTCCACCGCAGTACAGTCCCGTGGCAAACTCTGCGAGTAAAATGGCAACTACAACCGCAAGCCAAACCCAGGAGATCACAAATGCTGCTGTACCTTGCATTGTCAACGCGCCTCGCACGCCTAACCCGTTCCACGGCGACGCCTTTGAGGACGTAGAGGACTGGTTAGACCATTTCGACCAGGTCGCCACCTTTAATGACTAGGATGCTCGCCGTAAGTTGAAGAACGTCTACTTTTCCCTTTTAGACGCGGCAAGGTTATGGTACGAGAACCACGAAGCTTCGTTTACCAGCTGGCAGGAGTTTTACCGCCTGCTTCGTGACGCCTTCAGTACCCCCGAAAGGAAAGAAAGAGCCGAACAGGCACTATCTTCCAGGTTCCAAATGCCGAACGAAAACGTCGCCATGTTCGTGGAAGACATGACACGATTGTTCCGTCGGGCCGACCCACTAATGCCAGAAGACAAGAAGGTGCGCATGTTAATGCGAGGCGTAAAAGAACAGCTTTTCGCGGGCCTCGTGCGCAATCCTCCTACAACAGTGTCTCAGTTCGTCCGTGAGGCAACAGTCATGGAGCGCATGCTTCGGCAGCGGCTATCGCAGTATGAATGCCAGACCACCATGACTGCGGCATGCTCGCTTGTACCTGCAAGGGATGACAGGGAGTCCCTTACCGAACTAATACGGCAGGTTGTTCGAGAAGAACTCCAGAAGTATTATGGATCGGCACCTCCGAGTGCCGCGGCCCTTACGGACGTCATTCGGGACGAAATCAGGCAGGTGGTTCATCCCTCGCCACCAACGCGAACCGAACCTCCGACGCTCTCGTACGCCGATGCTCTTCGGGTTTCTACGCCGTCGACGGCCCGTTTCCCGCATCCACCTACAGAGCCTCCTCAACGCTTCCCAAGCCCAAGCCACCGCACGACTCTCCAGTCAGGCTTTCGTCCTGGTCCGCGGAAGTCAACGGTATGGTGCGCTCCCGACAACAGTCCGTTGTGTTATCACTGTGGGGAGGCTGGACACTTCTATCGCGACTGCCATTACCGACGGATTGGTTTGCGGGGATACCATTCGGATGTCCGTTGCCCACGCTATGGCGAACGCCCACACGAAATCGAGGAGTACTTGGAAAGCAACCGTCTTCCTCCTGTCCCTCAGCGAAGGCAGTCGCGGTCGCCGTCATCTCGTCGGCACACATCACCAAACCGCGCTCGACCCGCCTTTGATTCCACTGGAGTGACCGGCGGAAGCCTGCGCCGGGGAAAGTGAAAACGGCGACCTCCGGGTAGAGCACTGCACGGGCCGATTTTTGCGGCCCGGGCCCGGCCCGGGCCCGTTTTTACTTTGGGCGGCCCGCCCGAGCCCGATCAAAACATTTATGGCGAGACCCGGGCCCGGCCCGGGCCCGGAAATAATATACGTTACCCGCCCGGCCCGGCCCGCCACCCCTTTACCTTAAGCCCGAGCCCGGCCCGAGCCCGACTCGAAACCGGCCCGAGACCGAAAAATACATGTTTTTCAGAGTTGAGAAGCCCGAGAATAACTCGCAGAAAGCCCGAGCCCAGCCCGGGCCCGCGTCAAAAAACCCGAGCCCGGCCCGGGCCCGGGTCAAAAAGCACACGCCGTGCCCGAGCCCGGCCCGAGCCCGTGAAAAAACTGCTCTACCAGGCCCGGCCCAGCCCACGGGCCGGGCCGGGCCCGGGCTTTCGGGTAAGCCCGAGCTCGTGCAGTGCTCTACCTCCGGGGGTGAGGCTGCTGTCATGCGAACCGTCAAATATCCTCCGCCGACGCCACCCCCTCGCGACGTACCGCTGATGCCTTCCTTCGAAACCGCCAAAAGAGCTTCTGCTGCTATTACTGTTTCCGTCGACTGCATGTTATCCGGTAACTGCACTTGTAGATACGGGAGCTGATTACTCGGTTATGTGTGCCTCACTGGCCAATCGGTTACGCAAAGTGCTGACAGCGTGGGACGGCCCACATCTGATCACGGCTCGTGTCACCCATTGGACGATGCACCGCCAGACTTACAATTTATACTTCGACCTTCGTAGCGTCTTTCCTTGTGCTGCCCAAGTGTTCTCGACTGGTTAAATTGGGCATGGATTTTCTTCAGGAATATGGGGTGATCATTAATCTGCGTGACTTGTTCGTGACTTTTTCGAACAATGTTTCTTCGGATTCTGCTGTTAAGGATGAACATCATCGCGCGGCTTTACGCGTGGTCGATGACTGCGTAACGTTACCACCTCGAAGTAGCATCTTCGTCCTTGTTGAGTGCCCTCAAGACCACCTAGATATGGGCATCGCCGAAGGTAACCTCACCATTTTGCTGGATCGAGAAGTCGGCGTCGCACGAGGTCTCGTAGAGCTTTAAAATAGGCAAACCACGATCCTAGTTACTACCTTCAGCGGCGAATACAAGCACTTTGCGAAGCATACCACCATTGCCTACTTTGAAACAGTGGACGAGTCCAATGCGTGTGCTTCGGTAACGACAATCTCGATGCAGGAAAACAGCAATGTGGACTTGACCAGTCACATCAACGTCAATCCACAGCTGAAACAACCCGAACAGGAGAGGCTCCTCAGCCTACTATCATCATTTACCGACTGTTTTGCCACCACGTCGAAGGTCAAGCAGACTCCTCTAACCAAGCACAGAATCATCACTGAACCGACCGTCCAACCTGTTCGCCAACACGCTTACCGCATGTCACGGAGAGAACAGGATGCTATTCGTCATCAAGTTAAGTAAATGCTGGATGATGATGTCATTCGACCATCGACAAGTCCTTGGGCATCACCTGTTGTACTAGTAAGAAGAAAGACGGTTCACTACGATTCTGTGTCGATTATCGCAAACTGAACAAGATCACGAAAAAGGACGTTTATCCACTTCCTCGGATTGACGACTCCTTGGATCGTCTGCGGCATGCCCGTTACTTTTCTTCAATGGATCTACGTTGCGGGTACTGGCAGATTGAAGTTGACGAACGGGACCGGGAAAAAACGGCATTTATAACACCGGACGGCCTCTATGAATTTAAGGTCCTCCCTTTTGGACTGTGCTCCGCTCCGGCCACATTTCAACGCATCATGGATACAGTTTTATCTGACCTCAAGTGGCACTCGTGTTTAGTCTACTTAGACGATGTAGTTGTTTTTTCAACCACGTTTGAGCAACACATCGAGAGGCTTGAGGCTGTTCTTCAGGCCATCCGCACCGCCGGCCTGTCTCTGAAGCCCGAAAAATGTCACTTCGGATACGAGGAGCTTAAATTTCTGGGTCATATTGTCAGCAGCACCGGTATTCGCCCTGACCCTGACAAAGCCACGGCAGTTGGTTTGTTCCCGATACCGAAGACAAAGCACGATGTACGCCGATTTCTGGGGCTTTGTGCTTATTACCGCCGTTTTGTGTCAAATTTTTCTGAGATTGCCGAACCTTTGCAGCGACTCATCAAGAACGACGTGTCATTTATTTGGGGCCCGGCTCAATCCGCCGCTTTCCACGACCTTCAGCGACGTCTAGAGACACCACCGATCCTTGGGCACTTTGACACAGAGGCCGACACAGAAGTGCATACTGATGCTAGCAACGTTGGACTGTGAGCCACACTCGTACAATTTCAAGCTGGTGTTGAGCGCGTTATTGCCTATGCCAGCCGCACGCTGTCTGCTGTTAAAAAGCTACTCAGCAAATGAAAAGAATGTCTCGCGGTCGTGTGGGCTATCCAGAAGTTCCAGCCATACTTGTACGGACGCCACTTCCGAGTCGTCAGCGATCACCACTCTCTCTGTTAGCTGGCGAATC
Organism: Dermacentor silvarum; assembly: GCF_013339745.2. Classification (NCBI taxonomy): domain Eukaryota; kingdom Metazoa; phylum Arthropoda; class Arachnida; order Ixodida; family Ixodidae; genus Dermacentor; species Dermacentor silvarum. Next base: position 4,236,910 of record NC_051157.2, read on the forward strand.
TCAAGGATTCTTCGGGACGTCTCGCAAGATGATAGCTACAGGAATTTGACATGACAATTGTCTATAAGTCTGGTCAGAAACACACCGACGCCGATTGTCTCTCCCGCGCCCCCGTCGAACCCGCACCAACAGATACTATCGAGGACTGCGGTTTTCTTTGTAGTCTTCCATCTCTAAACCTAGCTCAACAGCAACGCCAGGATTCAGAGCTGCAACCCCTGATTGAATACCTTGAACGACGCCGCCAACAACCCCCGCGGCAGTTCGCGCGTCACGTGTCCTCTTTCTGCCTACGCAGCGACATACTCTACAAGCGGAACTTTCATCCCACGGAAACCGTTTTTCTACTCGTTGTTCCCGCTTCTCTCCGCGACGACATTTTACGTGCATGCCACGACGAACCCACGTCCGGGCATCTTAGTTTCACGCGTACTCTGGCAAGGATCAAGAAGAAGTACTACTGGCTAAAACTCACAAAAAGCGTGAAGCAGTACGTCCGAACTTGTCGTGATTGCCAACGTCGCAAAGTTCCACTAATGAAACCAGCCGGTCTGCTTCAGCCTGTCCTACCTCCTTGCTCACCTTTTGAACAGGTCGGGATGGATTTACTCGGCCCGTTTCCCAAGCCTTCAGCTGATAACCGCTGAATTGTTGTCGCCACCGATTACTTGACCAGATATTGCGAAACCCAAGCCGTTCAGCGAGCTACTGCTTCGGATGTGGCCAACTTCTTCGTCAAAAATATCGTCCTGCGACATGGTGTTCCAGCTGTCGTCATCACAGACCGTGGTACGGCCTTCACCGCGCAGTTGGTCAGAGATATCCTGCAGCTGAGTGGTACAACGCACCGTACGGCAACTGCATATCACCCACAGACTAATGGGTTAACTGAGCGTCTCAACAAAACGATTGCAGATACGCTTTCCATGTATGTCGCCACGGTCACAAGAATTGGGACGAACTGCTCCCGTATGTGACATTTGCGTATAACACTGCGCTTCAAGAAACCACCGGCTTTCCTCCTTTTCGTCTGGTCTACGGACGCGACGTCATCACTATGCTCGACGTGATGCTTCTACCAACTTCGTTTGATACGACCGCCCCAGATACAGACGCTTTTGTTCAGCGTGCCGAAGCAGCGCGGCAGCTTGCACGGCAACGAATTCTATCTCGGCCAAGTCAAGACGCTCGTCGATACAACATACGCCACCGAGTCGTAACATACAAGCCAGGAGATCTCGTGTGGATTTGGGCCCCTATACGTCTACGAGGCCGCTCAGAAAAATTATTGCGGTGTTACTTTGGGCCCTACATAGTTCTTCATCGCATAAGTCAAGTCAACTACGAAGTTGTTCCAGCAGAATCATCGCACCAATCGCGTAGACCACGGTCCTCCGACATTGTTCACGTCTCCAGGATGAAGCCCTACCACTCGCGCTGACGCCAGTTCACAAACTTTGTGGTGCGCTGCCTGTCCTCACGTCCGTTGTCTTTTTCATTTCTTTTATTTTCTCCCTGTGCCCACTTACACCACTTTCACCCGTCACCCACTTACGTGGCTTAACTTTCACTGTTCTTTCGTGCAGTGTCATCGAGACGATGCCTCTTTTTTCTGGAGGGAGGGGTAATGCTACGCGTTAGTAACGCTAGAGGACGAGGACGAAGAAGTGTTGTTGGCTGCTGCGGCCGAAACAGTAAACAGCCGTTCGCTCGGAACTGACTGCCTGCCTTTTCCTCTCGCGACAATAGGAAGCTGGCTTGCCGAGGCTGGCGGAAGCACATGACGCTCCCTCCTTGTTTTTTTTTTTCTTCCTTCATGCCTAAGACACGCTAAACGTAAGCCAAACGCGGTTGTCCTCAGCGAGCCGCGGTGCGCTTAGCCAGTGGACTCGTGGCACCTCCCCGCGACGGCAGCGGTATCTACGCTGCGTAGCCGACCGCAGCTACCAATAGCAGCCGCGTATGGGAATCCGCGTTATTACGAAATGAAGCATCAAGCGGCACGGAGAAATTTTTCCAGGGCCAAAATTCACATAGGCACATCGCATTCTGAGTGGAGCGCACCAGCTCCCACCATACATACAAATCGTGTGGACTCCGAGGCATGAGTCTGTAGCGCCCCTTGCCTAGGGCCCCGGCCACAGGCCACAACTCGCTCCGCGTGCAGCGCCCGTCAACGAAGAGGAAGTTAGCTCCCGGCCGCGCAGTATGTGCGGCACGATATTAATTTTTTTAATTTAGAGCCCTTCCACTACTGTGGAGATGGAAGCTGTGACTATGGTGGGTCTGCTACAGTGAATATTGTTATAATGAATTTATGTTATCATTATTGACTATATTGAGCATCCTCGGCATGTTCGTCAAAGAGCAAAGACACCGGCGTCTTGTTTTCGCATGGCGCGATGGCCAAGTATTGCGTTTGCTGCGCCAAGTCCGCCCTATCGTCATTAGACTAGCGTATGAGCCACAGCGTTCATAGCCGCGGCACATTGCACGGCATTGTCAGGATCCTGACGGCAGGATTCTTGAAGATGTGGTGAAACGAACGTCCGTCCCTTAGCGAGTCCAGAGGGCAACTGCTGATAACAGCGCTAGCGCGATCTCTACGTCACGAGACAAAGGGGCACAATGATTGATGGGACGTGCCACCGCCGAGTATCGCGACACTTGTGAAAGAGGCATCGGCGGTGGCGAGGGGTATAACAATGTGCCATCCACCATCCATTTAAGTCCATATTATTTAACTAATATTTCAACGATTTATCTAATGTAGTGAACGTCAACTTATATCAGTATGCTGATGACACTGTCCTTGTTTCATACGCTCGAAGTTACTCTGACGCCATCTCTTCTTTACAAAGGGCAACAACAAAAGTTATGGACTGGTTTCGGAATAATGTAGTCGATGTCAATGCGTCCAAAACTCAACTAATCTCTTTCCACAACCCTGTGAGGCAAGTTACCCTATCGTCCCCATTATATTTGCACACATCACATTGCAATCCCTGTTCATGTGACCCTGTGCAATACACTCGTTCAATTAAATACCTTGGCGTTGTTGTTTCTTTTTACAGCGATTTATCCTGGAATTCTCATTTCGCACATATTTGTCAAAAACTTCGCGCAGTGTCTTGTGTTTTGTATAATATCAAATTTTTTGCATGCCAATGTCTGTCCGAAAGCTTGTAGTACATGCCTTATGCTACAGTGTAATCCGGTATGGCATATCTACATATGGTCATGGCGCTCAACATTAGGTAAACCGGATCAACTCCGTCCTTCGTGGTATTCTGAAGCATGTTGCATATGATGTCTCCCCCAAATCTGATGTGTTTAAAAGTTTGTCTTTACCTGATTTCAATTCTGTGCTTAAATTCTTAAAGCATTTTTGGAGAAGCCAGTATAAAATTCCTTATGTTCCTGTTCGTTGCCTCAGACCGAAGAATCCGTATGTTACACCCCGCTGTAAGACGAGATACGGTCGAAGACTCCGTAACTATTACGTCCCCGCAATGCTTAATTCAATTCCGCAAAGCATACAAGACATGAAGACGAAATGTGGTCTCAGAAAGGCTCTTAGACACATTAATGCGTGATAAGAAGCCTGTGGTGCTTTTTTTTTTTTTGCCTGTCTGTTTTTTTTTTTGTTTTTTTTCACTGTTGTCTATAACCTAACAACTTGTTACTGATGGCTCTGTCGCTGTCTTCCAGGCACTAGAGCACTGCACGGGCCGATTTTTTCAGCCCGGGCCCGCCCCGGGCCCGTTTTTACGTTGGGCTGCCCGCCCGAGCCCGATCAAAACTTTTATGGCGAGACCCGGGCCTGGCCCGGGTCCGGAAATAATGTACGTTACCCGCCGGCCCGGCCCGCCACCCCTTTACCTTAGGCCCGAGCCCGGCCCGAGCCCAGCTCGAAACTGGCCCGAACCCGGCCCGAGACCGAAAAAAATCACAGCATATCCACGAGGTGAATGATGGCGAGGTGTGCGAAGCTCCGGAGGTTATGGGTGATACCGTTAATCCTCCGAGAAGTTCGCCCGATAAAATCATCATGCAAACACGTGAGGTACGGTGAAGAAAACTTTTATTGGGATTTCAAGTTACCTTTATATATTACGCACTTGTGGTCGGAGAAGTGCACAGCTAGGGGTTCGAGTACCGGTTTAAGGGGAATGTGCGCCTTCTCGCCACCGGGAAACTCGCGGCGGAGAACGGCGATGGCGGCGGCCCGACTCTGCTCGTTCCTGATGCCAGAAACCGCGGTGAGGTTATTATTGAACCAAAGTAGATCACACACGTCACAACTGTGGCCAAACGAATGAGCGAGAAATTCCCGCTCGAACCGCGCGTCGGCTCCTTGAATGTGAGACCGCTGCCGCCGCTTGGTCACCATTTCGCGCTCACGAGCACCATCCGGGTCTGCCCGGCGCCGCGCTCGCTTAGCCGCCGCTTCCCGCTCTCGCCTTTCGGGGTCCGCTGCTCGCAGTGCACGTTTCGTTGCGGCGTCATTGGCGCGCTCCGTCTCGGGATCCGCCAGGCGCCGCGCTCCCTTGGCGGCAGCTTCTTGAGCTCGCACCGCGGGATCCTGCCGACGAGCACGAGCCGCAGCGGCCATCCGCGCCCGCCGCTGCGCATCGTCCATGCTCCACCAACGATCCGACACGTACGGCGACGATCCAAGAAATGAGAGAGGCGCTCGCTCCCCGCGCATCCCCGCGCAGCAGCCAATCGGAGAGCAGCGGCACTTCCAGCGCCATCTAGTGTCGATTCACACAAGCGCCATATTGCACACAATTCTATTGGACCAACGCCATCTAGGAAATGAGACTAGAAATGGTGATGACGACACAGATTGTGTACAGCGCCATCTAGAATATCGTCCCTGAACTGCAGTTTGTATGTACTCCTATGAGACAGCGCCATCTATTGCATTATACGGGAGATACTGCCGTTTACTGCCGGGAGATACGCCGGACAACGGAGACGTGACAAGGTTAGACTAAGAGGAGCTACGCCCCTAAAATACATGTTTTTCGGAGTTGAGACGCCCGAGAATAACTCGCTGCACGTTACGTGCACACCACCAGAAAGCCCGAGCCCGGCCCGGGCCCGGGTCAAAAAGCACACGCCGTGCACGAGCCTGGCCCGAGCCCGTGAAAAAACTGCTCTACCCAACCCGGCCCGGCCCGTGGGCGGGCCGGGCCCAGGCTTTCGTGTAAGCCCAAGCCCGTGCAGTGCTCTACCAGGCACTGCCGTTCAAGCCCACTGCGGCTTTGGCAGGCCCGATTCTTGTATTGTACCATACTCAAGTCATCAATAAAGTATTATTATTATTATTATTATTATTATTATTATTATTATTATTATTATTATTATTATTATTATTATTATTATTATTATTATTATTATTATTATTATTATTATTATTATTCGTTTTGACACCTGTGCTAACGCGCAGCTGGCGGGAAAGCGCCACGCACATGGAGCCGAAAATTCTCTACCTCTGGTCTATCTGTCTACTTACAATGCCGGACGCGATCTCCTGGAACCTAGCCTATAAGAGCTTCACTGTAAAAAAAGATAAGAAGAACAGATCGAAACTCAACGCTGTCGGAGCTGGGTCTTCCTCGCATTAGATTCGACAGTTTTCGCGACCCGGAAAAGAACACGCAGCTGCAACCCTCCGACATGGATCCTGCCGGTGCCGACACCCACCCAGGCAGCATGGGGCCAACTAGAACCGATGGTGGTTTTCAGCCGGCACTGGCTGGGCCGCGAAGGCCCGCCGTTGCCTCCGTAATGCCAGTGCTGGCAAAGCCACTGTAACAGACATCCAGAGCTGGCCCTACCGTGCCGGTGAATGCCCGTTAATGGCTAGGCCGGGCGATGCAACTGGCTATCCCGGACCTGCTTTGCCGTTAGAGTGCCCTCATTGGCTGTACATCTCCAAACATTGGTTAACAACGTCCGTTCAAAGCTATAGGCATAGCCACATTGTTTAGCAGTAATATAGGCATAGCCACATTGTTTAGCAGCAGGGACATTGTTTAGCAGTTTAGCCCGTCAAACAGAAAGGCATTTCAATATTATTGTTCACGCAGCATTCGCTGGCTATTCCCGATTATATATGTTTACAGCACGCAATATTTATTTGAATTTTTCACCGCTCACGCCAACTGCAACAAGATCACTCTGGTAATTTTTTTTTTGTTTCTCACTAAGTTATTATGCATGTTCTGCATATTTTTTTCGTTTAATTACAAAGGCTGTTAACTTTCGCGTAATTGTATTTATTGTGTTGAATCATTCGATCGGAGATTATTTACAAGTGGCACAAGGGCACTCCATTATAACGCAGCAATGGGCGCTTGCCGTGTGCATCCTCGATAGGCGCAATAACAAATTCAAGGGGGTACGTATATAATTAAAAAGCATGTGCGCTTACATTTGCGTCGTTTATAAGTAGTGTTGCGGGTAGTGAATTTCAAAATACTGCATAAATTTATGGTGCAATCATCTGTACCACTTGCCAGTAATGCCGTGGCTAGCTGAACTTCTGTAGCGGCTGTAAATTTTATTGCTAGTACAATACAAGTCGTTTTGGATGACTGCTCCCTATATTATTTGTCTGCATAGAGAGCATATCAAACCAGGTAGTAGTTTCTCCTGCGGCCCGCTTCATTATAATCTTAGGTGCCTTTCCCGGAAAGCCCTGTCGTGCGTGTTTTTTTTGTTCAGATTTTTTTTTTTTGATGCCAGATGATTTTTTCTGACCAACGGGCACAGTAGGCATAAATTCCTCCCCGCAGCAAGAATCCGGGACAAAAAGAAGTGGTGCCATGTTGAAGAAGAGGTTTCTGCTGGGCTATTGGTGCATATTTCTAAAACAAAAATAAAACAGCAAATAGAAAGGACAAGGATGTCAGACAAGCCCAACGCTACCTTACAATGAAATGCTTATGTTGCACGACGCGAAATATATCTGCACTGAAGAGAAAGGGGAAGGCGGAGAACAGAGACAACGCCACAACAGATAGACGGGGGTGGGGGAGTGAAGAGAAAAGGTTTGGTCAGACGACCAAGACGACTATACACAAGGCGCTCTCCGTTGGAAGGGAACAGAAAATGAAGAAAAATAAAAAAGAACAGGAAGATGGCTGAAAGAGTTGAAGTTACCGACCTACTACTGAGAACGAAGAGCGAGGCTAATATTAAGGAGAATACAGGAAAATAGAATGGGAAAAGAAAGAAAATGAACGCTACTGGATAAAAATGTAAGTTACTGAATAAAATTAATTTCTGATTAAAAAGTGGAACAAGCATAACGAAAAAAACTACTAAAATATATATACATTTATCAAGTAGGTGAACTCTTTTTGTGAGAGCAACACAGATTTGAATAAATTGTTCGCTGACGTTTGCATCTTATATCAGCTAATCAATAAACCTATCGTTGTTTTGACTTTTCAAAGAGGGATACATAAGCTTCCTTATTCCTTATTAAACTCCCACCTACACCTCTTCTTCCTCTTGTAGATATGTCGGGATACACTCCACACGCAACATTTTTGAAATATGTATGTTGACTTTTCAATTTACCAATGCCAACCACATGTTTGGTTTTTTGCTCCGAAATTTTCTTCATGGGAAGCTTTTATTTTATAAATCCATGATGGGGTCAATCTTCGAGTGCACCAGTTCTGTCTGGAATCCATCAACTGCTATACCTTATCGCAAGCTCTCGAAAGTGTCCAAAACCTTGCCGTCCGTGTTTTGATACATACAATTACTCACGTGTAGCCAGTGCGCCTTCTATAAAATCATCGCTTGGTTTAGCTTGTCGCCGTATGCGATCTCGCTTGAGTTTGTTTACGTTGGCAAACTGCATTTACTGCGAAATAAACTCGATTATCGCAAGGTAAGTACAATTGCCTTATTTTTATTCTCAAGTATAATGTTTGAACTAAGTGCATTGCCTAATACGTGTATTTTTTTTTTTTTTACAGAAATAATGTACGGCCACTTTTTATTACGTACGTAGACGGTGTTGCACCGCTTCAGCGTCAGCTGAAACGCACTCTTTGAAAACGCGCAGCACGGCACATTTCGGCTGGTACACTCTAGAAGACCAAAGTTGGAAGAACAAAGTTGGAATGTACTTCCCTACTGAAGAAGTACATTCTGCGAGCTGACTGGCGTTCAGAACTTCCTGCAAAACTATAATCTATTGAGTTGTAGCTTGCTTAGCTGTTTATCATGAAATAATGCACCCTTTCTTTCCTACCTTTGTTCTAAAAGCTTACGCATTGCCAAAGGCTAAGTACAGCTACCTACAAGCACTTAGGAGAAGTCTTGTGATGAAGGCATAATGTATCATAATTGGCTAGTTAGAACAAAAATTGCATATTTTGATGAAGCGGAATTTCCTACCCAATTTCTGTGTATTTCAGCTTCTGTTTTTCAGCTTGAACAACTTGTTTGAATGGAGGAATCATGTCTGTGGGAGGTTGCCTTCAATATAATGAACGCCATCATGGGCCACGCAGTTCAACTGCCGTACAGCCTGCATGGAAAGAAAAGCAAGAGACTGTTTAACATGCGGCTATGCAGAGTGGGAACAGGTGATACGCGTTTAATTTCTGTTTTGTGCCTCTTGCTTATATTATGCACTGCTGGTAGTGTTGGGATAATATAGGTGTATGCATTGTATGCAGATGGTGCCTGTGAGACGCAGAGATCGACATCAATCAAGCGCAAGACTTCATAAGAATGCTGCCAGGCGCCGTCGACTGTGTTGATAGCAGACGGCGGCGTTACGCCGAAGCGGCTCAACCCGTTCAGCATCTTCAAGTGCCCCTTTTGCGAGCCCAGCCTCAACCCCCCGTAGCATCATAAACGAAGCTTTCGTAGGTGGCCCGCAGGATTGGGGATACGACCGACAATCTGTATCAACCTTTTTCAGACCAATAAAGAAATTATGTATCATTATTTGGTGATTTTATAGCAGATCATGGCATGTTGCATCGAGCTACCGTGCAACATTTGCGCAATTTAAAATCGTAGGAAATAACGGCATCGCCCACATACATCACAATATGGCCATGCCAGTGGGTAATGAGGGACAATAAATTGACTAAAAGTGGCAGAGCCGGCTATTGACCAATACCGGCGCTGCCAGTAGGCAATGTACTGGAATGGCAATGAACGGCAGAGCCGACTGCCTGCCTGTATTGGCGCTGCCATACGATGGCCGAAATAGGCCCTTTAGTGGCACGGGCACTCTGGGTCATTCCTGACGCGGGTAGCGCTGCCGGTTTCGGGCCTATATTTGTGCCGGTGTTTGCCGTGATATTACCGTGCTGGGGCCAGCCTGGCTGTGCTGCCTGGGCAGGGGGACGCCCGACCTAGCGGTACTGCGGTGGTCGCGTTCCAACACAGCAACCTGCCGCCATTTTTGCCCAACAGCCCCAGCACCTAGCTTCTGCTCGTCGAGGCGCACTTTCGTCTACGTTAAATCACGAGCCAATAGACCAAGTTCTAACACCTTACCTCCGGACGTCGCTGAGGACTTAGCGGATGTTATCACCTCGCCGGACCCGACCCATCCCTTCGACACGCTGACGGCGGCTATCATTTCCCGCAAGTAAGAGTCCAAGCACAGCAGACTCCAGCAGCTCCTCACAGCTACAGAGCTCGGTGACAGTCACCCTTCGCATCTCCTTCGACGCATGCGGCAGCTTCTTGGCGGAGTCTCCGCCTTTCAGCAGGGCAAGGTGCTGCGTGATTTGTTCCTCTAGCGCCTCCCGCAGAACATGGTCCCACTCCTCGCGGCTGCGGGTCATGTGCCGTTAGACGAGTTCGCTGAACAGGCTGACCGAGTTGCGGAATACTGGCGGGCCCTTAGTCTCAGCGCCGTTACCACTCCGCCTCCGGCTACAGCCGCAGCCCCTACGTTAGCGAGCATAGAAGACCATCTGGACGCCCTTGTCAGACGTCTCGATGACCTCGCGCCCTTGTCACGCCGATCTTCGTCGAGGTTCCAGTCGCGCAGGTGCTCCCCGACGCCCCCGCGCTCTCCGGAGCTTCAACCATACGACGAGCGAAGATAGAGCTCGTCTTCGGCTGTGTGCTAGTACCACCGCGCATTGGGCACCTCTGCTCGCAAGTGCACCCGTCCGTGCTCCTGGTCGGCAAATGCTGCTTCCGGCCAATGAGGGCGGCAAGTGGTACTGGTCGAAGGACATGACGCCTATTTCTGACAGGATCAGTGGCGCTTGCTTCCTTGTCGACACGCCCAGTTAAGCGTGATACCGGCCTCGTGTGCAGATCGCCGTCGCAATGAGCAGACCTGCCCGCACCAAGCGATAAACAACTCGGCTATCCGCTCATATGGCCAACGGTCTCTTACACTTAACCTTAGATTGCGCCGTACGTTTCGCTAGATTTTCATCCTTGCTGATGTCTCGCAAGCTGTTCTCGGCGCTGACTTCCTCAGTTTCTTCAACCTTGCGATAGACATGCATGCTCATCACCTCATTGATCTCAGCACGCGCCTCTACATCAACGGCGTACTCTCCACCATCTCGCCGACGGGACTTCGAGCTCTGGCACCCGCTTCGCCGTACGCAAAAATCCTCGATGATTTTCCCAATTTTACGAAACCGCATACCAGAGAGTCACCGGTGAAGCACTCAATCACTCGCCACATCGTAACCACTGGACCTCCCGTCCTTACTCGGACGCATCGACTGTCTGGAGACCGCCTCGCCATCGCTAATCGCGAGTTTGAACACATGCTTGAGCTCGGCATTGTGCGACCTTCCTGAAGCAACTGGGCATCGCCACTCCACATGGTGCCAAAGAAAGATCCTGGTGACTGGAGACCATGTGGGGATTATCGCACTCTCAACGCCCACACCTTACCAGACTGATATCCACTTCCTCACATACAAAACGTCATATCGAATTCGGCTGGGTGCACGATCTTCTCTAAGATTGATTTAGGGAAAGCTTATCATCAAATTCCTGTGGAGCCGGCTGACGTTCCGAAGACGGGCACTACCACCCCTTTCGGCCTCTTCGAGTATGTGAGAATGTCTTTTGCTTGCGCAACTTTGCACAGACTTTTCAGCGCACTATCAATGCGGTCTCGACATCGTGTTCGCCTACCTTAATGATCTCCTCGTCGCAAGCTCATCCGGCTCCGAGCATGAAGCTCACCTGCGCGCCCTTTTCCACCGACTTGATGATTACGGTCTCGTCATTAATCTGAACAAGTGCCTCTTTGGCGACGCTACCCTCGAGTTCTTAGGCCACCTTGTCACCCCAAAAGGTATCCGGCCTCTCGCCAGCCAAGTGAAGGCAATTCAAGACTTTCCACCTCCAACTTCACTAAAGAGACTCAGAGAATTCCTGGGCTTACTGAACTTTCATCGCCGCTTTCTGCCGAAGTGTACCACTTTCCTGAAGCCTCTGACCGGCCTACTGGCATTAAAAAAAGATCCGGCTATGCCACTTGAGTGGACTGAGGACGCTACATCTGCCTTCGCTACTGCCAAGGAGGCGCTGGAAAACGCCACCGTGCTCATACATTCCGTTCCTGATGCCCCAATTCGTCTCATCACCGATGCATCGAGCGTGGCAGTCGGCGCAGTTCTGGAGCAGCGCGTATCTGGTTGCCAGATTCTTGTTTTTTTTCTCGCAAACTGAAGCCACCTGAAGCAAAATACAGCACATTCGGTCGAGAACTCCTTGCGGTGTACCTCGGCATCAAACATTTTCGCCACTTTCTGGAGGGCCGGGACTTTCACGTCGTCACAGACCATAAACCCCTGACGTTTGCCTTCCATCGGATTCCCAGCAACTATACTGCACGGGAGATTCGCCCGCTGCGCTTTATCTCCGAGTTCGCAGTGGATCTCCGTCACGTGCATGGGCCGGGAAATGCTGCCGCTGATGCACTCTCCCGCGTCGATGCCCTGGCGGCCCAACCACCAGTAGACATGGAGGAGCAAGCAGCCGCCCAGCGCAATGAGCCTGAGCTGCATCGCTTTCGTTCCTCATCCACGTCCTTGTCCTTCACTGAGTGCCCGCTTGCGTTTTCTTCCTCGTTGATGACGTGCGAGTCATCCACTGGTGTTCCTCGACCCTTCGTGCCTTTGGCTTCTCGTTGCGCAATTTTTGATCAACTGCACAGCATGAGCCACCCTGGTACTCGTGCGACCGAGAAGCTAGTCACCGCTCGCTTCCTTTGGCCAAGCATCGATGCAGACATCCGGCGCTGGGTGCGAACCTGCCTTCAATGCCAGCGTGTTAAAGTTCACCGCCATACCGTCACGTCAAACTCCCCATTTCTACCTCCAGACGCGAGGTTCTCCCCCATCCACCTCGATATTGTCGACCCTCTCCCGTTATCACGTGGGGCCTGTTACCGGCTCACATGTGTGGATCGCTTAACCCGATGGCCAGAGGGGTTTCCCATTACTGACACTACGGCAAAGACAGTTGCTACGGCTTTCGTAAGCGGCTGGGTGTCCTGTTTCGGATGCCCTTCTGTCGTCACCACCGACCGACGCCACCAGTTTCAATCAGCCCTATTCACCATGCTTGCCAACATTCTATGCGTTCGAAATATTCATACGACCACCTACCATCCTTCCGCGAATAGCATGGTGGAACGACTTCATTGACAACTGCAGGCAGCCCTCACCATTAATCAGCCAAGGGAACGTTGGCTCGTCCACCTTGCCTTCGTCCTTCTAGGCATCCGATGAGCACTGAAGGCTTACCTAGGTTGCTCTTCGGCTGAACTCGCCTATGGCGTTCCCCTGCGCCTTCATGGAGAATTCTTCGCGCCGTCGTCACCACCTTGCATTCATGATGCTTCCACCTATATCTGGGAGCTGCGCACCATGTTTCGTGACCTTGCTCCTGTAATTCCTGTTGCCAAACACCCCCGTTCTGTATTTGTCAGCCAGGATATGGATTACTGCAGCCATGTCTTCGTTCGGCGTGACCGCGTGCGTCCACTCCTCCCCCCGGCTTACGATGAATCTTTCCGCGTACTCCATCGTAAGCCTAATTTCACGCTGGACTTCACGCGAAGACGTCGTGGCTGCCGATCGACTGAAATCGGTCTATGCCGCCGCTCTTGCATCCGCGGTGCCTCCACTCAACCTAGCCTCCATCCCTTCATCATTCTGGGTGGTCGGATCTAAGCACGTTCACTGGGCGCCTCCTCTGGCTTCCACTCTGTGGGGAGGGGGGGTAATGCGTTCAGTTTAGCGCTGTGCACACATGTGGGGCATTTCCTTGTTCTCATTCTGCTGATGTGTCAAGTGCTTTACTTGGAGCCACTCTTCCACATCATGGCTGTCAATGCCGCTGAATACAACACAGTGTCGCTGCCTTGACACGCCAGAACAGGTGATATCTGGGGGTGAGCTAGCATCTCAATTGCTGTCCCTTGTCGTCAGGCATAGTCAAGGCTGCAGGTGGAGTCCGCATACAATGTTCCAGTTTGTACCCCAAATGTGAGCACAAATTTAGCGCTAAGCGTGATTTAACCAAGTAATAAAGATTCACGAAAGGGGCTCGGTCAATGGCCAAGTAGATTAAGCACGAGCACCAACAATTGCTTTCTTTCACATAATTTCTGGCACTAGGCTTCGTCGCTACATAGAAATTAATTAGTAATTAGTTTGCTAAGCTATCCACAACTGAGAACTCGCTCGAGCATAGAAAAAGCACGACTATAGGCATCTGTGTTTCTCATATTTAAATCACAATTTTGAGGTATCAAACACAGCGTAGCATAAATGATACATTGGGATTTCCAACCCTGTAATGTGCACATGGAGTGCCTTTTCGCTTCTTCGGAGGGCCGCGGCTGCCGCATTTCGATGGAGGCGAAATGCAAAAACGCCCGTGCGCTTGCGTTGTAGTGCACGTTAAAGAACCCCAGGTGGTCAGAATTAATTCGGAGCCCTCGAATACGGTGTTTTTTTTTTGTTTTTTTTTTTTTGATTATGAGGCACGCCGTAGTGGAGGGCTCCTGATTATTTTTGACCATCGAGGGTTCTTTAACGTGCGCTACAACGGAAGCACACGGGCGTTTTTGCATTTCGCCTCCATCGAAACGCGGCCGCCGCGGCCGGAATTTGATCCCGCGACCTCTTGCTCAGCAGCCCAACGCCTTAGCCACTGAGTCACCGCGGTGGGTTCTTCTGAGGGTGCTCGATATTTCTGGTTGGGTTGGCTTAAATGTGTTAGCGCATTAAAGGTATTCAAAGAGGCTCCTTAGATGCCTCTTTGTTAAAGTCAAGCCGCTATAGACGTGTCCTCATTGTTCAGGCTACGTCTGACGATGGTGAACATTCTTGTGGCTATGACATTAACACGTGTACTTGTGTATCTTCCTCCGGTGTACGGCGTTTCACTCTCTAACAAGTGTTATCGCTCAGACGCGCCTGCACGTATCGAAAGTTTCTCGAATGTTATCGATGGTTCCATCCCCTGTCTCTTGTCACCGAACCTTGTGTCATGTGATTGAATGTTTGCGCGACGCCGGCACCAGCGATTACTCTGGAACCTTCGATGTACAAAAGCCGACGCGCTCGACCCGCTCATCAGATTTTCGACCACATTCGAATATGTTTGCCGCTATCGTTGTTCTTTGAGCGTAGCCTATTTTTGTGGGCAAAAGTTCGCCCAATAAAAAGCTAGCTTCGTCATTCACAGTATTGCTGCTGTTTTCTTCATCGTCACTACTACGTGACAATATGATGCTTTCGGACACACATACATCTATATATTCATGGTGTTTAATTGTTAATTATTCTTGGCATTCTTTTCCACGAATGGTTTTAGTAACATAACTGCCTAGGTGATGCAAAATGAGGCGTAGCATATGCTTCACCTCCGACATGTTCATATTCACCGATGGTGTAGAAAACAGTGATGCAGACCAAGCATCACAAATAACGAATGTTGTCTCTTTCTTACAGGCTGCTGTATTTCAGCTAAATATGATTTTCCTCTGTCCAGTGGCCATGTCGCTCAATCAGTGCTTGCCAGTTTCCGTTACAATGCAACCCATTAAAAATATGAAATGTTAAAACATGATGCCTCCCCTCTCTTTCCTTGTCCTTCGGACCTTTCACTCTGCTGCAAGCTTTTAGATTTCATTGCTGAATCATTAATACAAAAATCGATGCTACCATATTATCTGATGGCTATCATGACGGCATTAATTTAGGTGGACCTGAAAATATTGAGAAAACAAAATAGGCATGTGTGAGTAGGAATGACTGTTTCCGGTGACCAAACTAGCTCAATGCTAAACTAGAGGTCTTTGCCTGAAGGAAATGGTTCTGAGGGTCACGTACCCTTTTCGTGATATCGTGACTGGTTTGATAGACAGGCACGGAAGTTGCACGAAAAGGAGCGCCTTTCTCTTGGGGAACTGTTTTTATCACAAATGTCCTAGACGGCGCCAGTTTTGCTATCAGCAGGCGGGTACAAACTTAGCCTCTACTTTAAAATAATTTCGAATCTATTTGTGAACTTCCCAGGGCACTCCACAACTGCAAGCTGAATCTGATGTAGGCTGTCTCGGGATCATGACCCATGTTTTTGGTGAACACTCAAAACGCATCCTGTGACTGAAATTTCAGCATTTTGAGCACACCTTTTGGAAATGCTTTTCATGTGCACCCAGTAAGAGGCAGTTCTCCAAGCTTCTTGACATGATTTGTATTGATACTAGAAGCAACACGTATTGAGTTGAGTTATTATGCTAATTTTTCATATTTTCACTAATTTACTGTGGTCATCATTACACCGCACTGTTTAAAAAGTGTTGAGAACAAAAAGCTACTAATTTGTCCTGATATAGAGTAGAAATGGGCATCCCCCAGTTTGCAGAGTAAAAAAAAAAAAAAAAAACCATTATGGTCGAACATTCACAACCACTTTAGGTGCTTATAAAATCATTGAAGTGTATGCAAACAGCCTCTACGTTTTGTCGGAAAAACATCGCTCCATCGTGCTGCAGCATTATGCACCTTAGCTTTGTGTAGAAGCCACGGCCATTGTAACGTGCTGCATGGCTATGCACCTAGGGTATGTGGAAAAGCCGCCGTTGTGGCATTGCTCTGTAGTGTTACGCGCTAGAGACTTGTGGGAATGAATGCTTACTGAATATTGCATGTGCTGGATTTGGGCATTTTTAAGGCAATAAATTATTTCTTTCCACCAGACACTTTGCAGTAAGCAGCTTTATGTCCCGGCTCATTTCGGTCTTCTCCATATGTCTGACAGTGAGCCCGAACCTGTCTCTCAACATAACAACCCGACGCTCTAAACGTTATGTCGCGCACATACTTTTCGCTCGCCAATGCGTAGCTCAGTGCATGAGACGTGCATTACGGTGCACAATATGTGTCAGAGCATGTGTGCAAGTTGCTTATCGAAGTGAGAGAATGTCAGTCTCTCTTCTTTTGTAGCAAACCCGCCGTGGTTGCTCAGTGGCTATGGTGTTGGGCTGCTGAGCACGAGGTCGCGGGATCGAATCCCGGCCACGGCAGCCGCATTTCGATGGGGGCGAAATGCGAAAACACCCGTGTACTTAGATTTAGGTGCACGTTAAAGAACCCCAGGTGGTCCAAATTTCCGGAATCCCCCACTACGGCGTGCCTCAAAATCAGAACTGGTTTTGGCACGTAAAACCCCATAATTTAATTTAATTTTAATTTTTCTTTTGTAGCAGGACTTTGAGGTGCGTAAACTGCACCACCTTTGGGATTCGCCCACATTTCCCAGTCACTTCATTGAAGCAGCTAGCACAGCATGTGCGACATTGTACTACCTTTAGGGTCAGCGTAGGTTGTAAGGTTTCTTCACTGGAGTAGAAAAAGGAATGCCGATCCGACCTATATGTTAGAATCTTGCATGTTGGAATATTGCGATCTAAATGATGGAAAGCTTGTTTGCCTTAGCGAGCTAGCAGTAGCGAATGTCACAAGCATGTTATGTGGGGAAGCCGTCTCACCACCTGTTGCCTGTGCAATGAGGATATATGCTTGTTGAGTGAAGAATGCATGGAGAAGTACGACACGTAATAGAAGGCGCCTATACTCCTTGTGTCACAGTGACACACACCCATTCTAGGAGACGGGCCAAGAATGGGCACATTTGTGTATACCGCATTAGCCATGTTGTCCACTTGGCAAAACAGCAGCCACCACAGTGTAGGCGGGAAGAGGAAACCTGCAGACTCACTTTCGCACTTGCGTTTGTTTAACGCATTCACAGTCCCCTAGACGCTGCCACTAAAAAGGGGTCGTTACTGGCGTCTGGTCAAGTTCGGATTATCCGGCGAATGCCAAATTTTGGATCGAAATAATGAACGTTTTGGCCCATAGAAACGCATGCGTGCCGGCCAGTACCTCCAGTTGGGATCGAATTAAACGAAAAATTTAATTAACTGGAGTCGGATTAACGGAAGTCTACTGTATACACTTTTCTGTTCAACAAGGAGTTGTCATTTCAATATGTAGTTTTCTTCTATGAATGTGGCAGTTGTGCTAAGTTTAGCCTTTGTTCACGTTATCTATTGTTCAAATCAAAATGACAAGTTACAAAGCAGGGGCACACTGAGACTTCCACATATACAGGCAGGACACATTAACAGCTGTCCAATAACGTAAGTTGGCTGTATTATGTGCATAGCGTGTGCGGCTTTTTGGAATGTGGTCATTGTGCGAAATAAAGCTGCACCTGTTTCAAATAAATTGCTGAATCTACTACTTGTGTGTTTTCTGTGCTCTCTGTTCTGATTGTGCTTTTGAAAGCGAAGTGAGTGACTGTAGTCTGAATGGCACAAGGCTTCGCTTTATCATGCCAAGAAGCATTTTGGCTTTATAAAGGAGCCTTAACCCCTTCCACGCACACACACGTTTTAACAGCGGAGCTATTTAAGCAGGGAGTAATGTGTCTGCTGAATACAAAAATTTGGGCCGATCTTGGCGGTAGTGCAGAAATGGTGCAAGCGCAATGACACATACACCTGTGAACTAGCGAAGCTGAGCCTGGCTAAGTCTAGCTAAGCATGGTTGGGACTACTTAAGCTTAGTCAGTCATCAATAGTCAATCGATAGCCAATCAATAGCTAATCAGTAGTCGATCACTAATCTATAAATTCCGGAAAATGCTGAAGATGACTTGGTAGTGCTTAGCCTAGCCCAAAAGCCAGGACTAGCTAGGTGCCCATCAGCTCCACTGTCTTCTAAGCATTGCGCCTCCAGTGCAAGCTACGCTAATTTTGTTTGGTGTATTAACAAGTCAAACGAAAGAGACCGAGCTTTTCTTGTGGATTTTAAAACCTGGTAGTGTTAAAAACTAAGTGAAGCTGCAGAAATGCCTTTTACTCTATGTATTGCAGCTAAAGCCTATTGCGTGGGCATAATATGTGCATGCAGTGCTGGCTATGCCCTGAAATAGCTCTCACCCTACTGTTTGCTACAGCATATTGCTGTGTTTTTCATCCTGAGAGCGGAACTAAATTCATCTCTAGAACTTCAGCAGCATGGTCGACAGCTACATGTTTGATGCGTACGCCTGGCCTTTTGTCCTGTTGGCAGAACAGATGGCCGCCTCGGGAACAGCCTACTTCGAAAGCACCTCGCACTGCTTCGCCAGCTGGTTTTGCCAGCGAGACGGCTACAATAAGTTGACACTGTATGGTGCGGCATACAATGCCTTGCAACGCTGCTGCTTCTGGGATCCATTTACAATGCCATGCTTGTGGACATCAACATGGAGCAACCCAATTTTACTACCATTTACTTGTGAATTATTTTACAAACATGGTGTGGCGTGGCTATCTGTGGTCGCTGTATAAAGCCATTGCACGTCTAAAAAGTACATAATTGTAATGAGTGTTCTGCAGTCATCCGAAATGTGCACAATCAAAAGAATGGGTCAAGCTCATTTAAAAAATTGTAGAGTTTAGGTAGTCCTGGCAAAAATTTTTCTTAAGCGTGTGTCAGCTGTGGCTTTCAATGAGTTAATTACGCTATGAAGCTTTAAATTGATTCTGTGCACAACAAATGTAGTATCCTTAACTCAAACATTTAAAAATGTGCCAAAGGTAGTGTTGGCTCCATGGTCTGGTGATATCATGGCATGGTAGATCACAAGCAAATGATGCATGTTCCAGTTGTTCACGAGTAATTCATGCAATTCATGCTAGTAAAAGGCCGTTGAAAACCGAGCGTGTTAGGCCATCGCTGCACCACAACATCGGTCTTTCCTTTCTGTCTTGGTGCAGAAACCCCTACACCAATACAAAATTAGCTCACCAAGAAGTACGCCAATGCAGAAAGTGGTGAAGTAGCTCCTCCCATCGCAGGTCAAATGTGCCTTGGTGCAAATATGACATGTGATGGGAGGAGCTACTTGGAAGGTAAGAGAGATGCTCCCTGAGAAGTGGCGGTAGAAACGTTGCCGAATGCGGGAGATGGAAATTCAAGACGATGAGCAATACGAGAACAAGGGGAAAGCAGGAGCCAACGTTTCCACAAGTGGCGCATTATACTTCTTTTCAATTCCACACCCTGTTCGTTACCTCACCCACCCGCCTTACCCTCTTTAGAAGAACCGTACCCCTATAGACACTGTACCGAAGAGAGTCGTCTTGAAAAAGACCAGTCCACTCGTCGAAACGTTGGCTCCTGCTTTCACCTTATTCTCGTGTTGCTCATCGTAGAAAAGTTTGTAATAGCACGTATCGTGTGCTAAATGCAAAGAGAAGCAAGGTCGCGGGTTCGATCCTGGCCGCGGCGGTCGCATTCGGATGGGGGCGGAATACAAGCACGCTTGTGTACTGGTGCACATCAAGTGTTCAGAATTAAGCTGGAGTCCTCAACTATGGCAAGCCTCGTAATCGTATCGTGGTTATGACTTATAGAACATCAGAATTAACATAACTTTAATTTTGATGTTTGAGAATGTTCCATGTTTGAGACGGGCCATGTACGCTTGAGCGTAAAAATAAAAACTACGGCTACATACAATCGTTTCTGCAACATCACACGACGTCTGCTTATAGTTGCGATTGGTCATGTGCCAGCATGGTGATTTATTTTTAGGTCTAAACAAATGACCGCCACCCACGTCGTCGTACAGGGTTGCGGCCATAGTTCTTCTGCAAACACCAACTACGTCAAGTAGCAATTCTAATGAAGAGCATTTCATTAATGTTAGCTTAGCCCCACTAATACAATAAATGAAAATACGGTTACCGCTTAGTACAATAGAAAATCGCTGTGTAAAATATTTCATCTTATCGCATTTCACCACCGTTCGGTGATGCTATAAATCGAATCAACGAAAGAAGTCGTCTAAAAAAATCGTGTCGCAGTAAACCTTTGCCCGCACAAACCTGATATGTCATCTCTTCTCTCTTCGTACGCAGACCATTCTCTTCCAAATAAATCTGCAAAAGTAAAAGATACCATTTAGACAGGGCACAATAACGACGACGTCGCTGGAATCAGCTGTCTCAAAACACAACCCGCTAATCAGTTTCTCGCGGAACCATTCTTTAAAGTCGTAAGCATAAATGCTTTTGGCTCCCATTGTCAGCGACCTTCGAGTGGCCTTGAGCCAAAAGCCAGAGCCGTTATTCGGGCACTCAAACGAGAACATCCGGGCATTCAAACGAGATCATTCGGGCACTCAAACGTGAACATACACGCATCGTTGCGAGAACAAAACGAGATCATCCGCGCAACCAGTCAAAAGTTAAGAAAATGTGGTCTCTGGCCCCCAACGTTTTGTATAGGACCGTATTACATACGGTAGATACTTCCCAAACAAGTCACAAAAAAACATTGATTTCTTCTTAATATTTGTTCACAATATCACTCAAGCTGTAACTTCTAGTATGCTGAAGTTTTATTTGTCATTTCCAATCGCGACGTTCCAAAGGCAGAAAGTGCCAGTGGTAATTTGAACGCCAGCGGTCCGCGACACGAAGTAGCGACAGACGCTGAGCGCGCTGCACTGTTGAAAGAAAAGCGGTAGAAGGCGGCGACACCACAGGCAGCAAAACACGCCATATTGTAGTCATTTCATGCTTACATCTACTCTCGGTTACGGGATAGCCAATATGTTTTTATTTTATAAATAAGTGCACAATTTCATCAATTTCTAACTAAAGACATAGCGCAGTGATGCCGCGACCACAATTCAGGAAACATTGATCGATTGGCTCAATGATTTGTTTGAGTGAAGAGACGCCATGTGGAAAGCAAATTGTGGCAAATGTTTGAAAGGTATTTCGCACGGCCGCATTTTTTTGCAACATCGAAGAGGAAAGTGACAGATAACGGAAGAAAAGAAAAGTAGAAAAGCGGGCTATCTCGACGTCTATGTGAAATATTTAATTCTTAACGCCGGCGTACATAGTCGCACAGCGTGGACAATCCTCAGGTTCGTGTTTTACCTTGTCCTTCCTTTTGGGCCTCTTGCAGCCGATTAGCTTGGTGACGTGGCGAATGAAGTCCAACAAGTTGAATGGAGGTGGCAGTGTCTGACCTGGCTGGAAGTACTTGAGAATCAGTTTGGCCCGACCAAATTTCCATTCCGTGTCTGCGCGTTCCTGCACGGCAACATCAAAGGAATTGGCTAACGGTCACTTTTAAAAATACTGGAACAAGCGCACTGGACGAGGGCTGAGGGACGTTTTACGGCGAAGCTGTTAAGGGCTCAGTCTCCGATGGTCGCGTCCGCGTGTACAAAAAAAAAAAAAAAAAAAAAAAACTCTCATTGGCCGTATGCTGCAAGTGCGAGTGAAAGCGCGCGAGGGACATGCGCTTTCACGGGGAGCGAACGCACGGCCGAGAGCAAACGCGACTACTTCCGTCGCGCCCCCATAGACCAAATACCAGTAACACAATGGAGCAGTGGGAGGCACAGCTCGCCCCATCCAACCTGGCAGGACAAAAGTCCTTAATTAGACAAGTCAGGCGGGCGGCAGAGGCCTGTGGGGCCCTGGACTGAGAGGCTCCAACCACCCCTCCTTAATATCTTTCCGTCGCGCGAAAGGCCGTTGGAGGACGAGAAGGGGGGAGGGGAGGCGACATTTAGCTTAGGCACCAAATGCGTATCTTGCGACTGGGCGCAAGGGGAGCCTGGCGACTCGATCACACTCTGAGAAGATTTAACATAAAAGGCATGCGCTGCCGGTGTTTTGTTTCATGACATTTGTTTATGGGCTGTCATTCTGAAAATTCTGAGTAACTGTATAAACTTGGACATGTAGGAGCACCAGCAACGCGCAGAACAGCCCGGCGTTCTGCGTGTGTTCGCACCGAACTCGCGAGGTGTTGGTGACGTGTTTATGAAGAACGTGCCAACCTCTGCCGTACACCCCATGGCGGTATATACTGTAGCGACCATAAGGCCATGGTCCCTGTGGTCACCAAATAAAGGAAAACCACCGGATCATATATATATATTTCTCACTCTTTAATAGTTCTAATAACCAATTACACCATCACATCTGAATAGTCTTAATTGGAAATACACAATTCCCACCATAGTACAGCTTTGATGGTCCTCCATCTCCACCCCAGTGGAAGGGCTGACAGTTTTGTATGTTGAAAAACAGCAAATGAATACCAGGAAGCCACAGGCGCATAAATGCAAGCAGCGGCAGCACTTTCGAGCAAATATATTTTGTTACATATATACGAAGAAGGTTGGTCCATCGCTCAGGTTCCTCCTCAAATCCACGCATTAATCCTTCGCCTTTTTTTTAAGCCGAAACGTTAGCAAAATATACTGTGCAAATCCAACGTACGTCGTACTCTCTTTGCCTGCGTGATTCTCCTCTCCCTCTCTCTCTCACACACACACACACACACACACACACACACACACACACACACACACACACACACACACACACGGGTCCCGCTTAAGTGTGAAGGAACGGGAAACGGAGGATGAGCAAGAAGAAGAGTAAAACAGAGCTTTAACAGGCAACGGCGCTCCGTCTCGTTGCATCATTACATTACACGCAGCCTCAAGCCCAAACCGCATGAGAGCGATCTTGTGCGCGATGTTGACGAGCGACGACGGCGAGCTACGGCTTTGAGCGACGAAACGGGCCGTCGCGCGAACAAATCGCTCGTTCTTTTCGCTCGGTTCTGGAAATCTAGAATTCGTCGCTCCTCGCCTGGAAGTGCTATGAGCGACTAGCCAATAGCGCGAAGCCGGAATGACACGTACATTAGTCATGTACTACCAATTGTCGCACGGAACGAGCACACGCCAAAATTTTGATACGTGCAAGGATAAGAACCTAGTGCAAGACCTTTAGAAATATTTATGCGGCTCTTTACACACAAACACGTCAACTTGAATTAATAAAGCACGCGTCGCGCCAGTTTCGGCGCTTATTTGATGTCCTCATACCGGCAACACCGGGGAGGCATCGCTCAAGGTCGTCGCTCGCGTGTGGTACGACTAGTAGGCGACGAGCGAACGCGACAGCCCTCTCCATCGCGTCGCTTGTCGCTGTCACGCGCAAGATCACTTGCACGCGATTTATACTTTAAGCACACAGCTTCGGAAGCGTCTTCCCACTCCATCGCCAGGACTTCAGGGACCACACAGTGGTTCCACGGATTCAAGTAGCGCCCGCTGTCCTGACCATGGGTTCCCAGACGAATGCTAGTGCCCGGCTTGCGGGCGTTGTCGGTGATTCGCAAGTGGGCGAGTGATCCACCACTCGCATCCATCGCCGGAACCCGTAACAGCGCCCGGGGATGGCCTCCAGTCCTACACGGCAGCTGTCGGTTCGAGCAATAGTGGACACATTATAACAGCTGCAAGATATGGCCAGCTGTTTTACTTCAGCCGTCGGTCGGCCAACTATTACAACTCCTGCTGAGACAACAGTTCCCAAATTACACGGATTCCAGGAGAACCCTACGTTGTGTATATGGACTGTTGTCTCCTTAGGTGAGCATTATGCTTCCTCCGAGGACGTCAAAAGATTGGTTTCCGAACAGAAACTTCGGGATGCCGCTAAAGCCTGGTGAGCAGTGGCACTTAAGCAGTGGTACGAGGCTAACACCTACTGTTCGTTGGCAGAATGAAGTACAGCTCTAGTAAGTGATTTCGGCGGCCTTCCTTCCCACTATGACGATGACTTCACACGCATGCGATCTCGACGTCAAATCCCAAACGAATAACATAACTGCATACGTTTACGACAAACTGCGACTCCTAGACGAATGCAACCTGTCATAGCCCGCACAAGCTGCTAGGCAGTACGTCGTGGATGGATTGCTGGATTCTGTTCACGCTGCCGGCATCCCATTCTGCAGAAGCAACATCCGACGCCTTTGGCCGTAAAGCCGCAGAGCTAGGGCGCAACGCAAGTCGCCGTCTGATGACCACTGTGCCAACAGCTGGTTCGTTGCAAAAGCACCAAAGGGGACTCGCCAGCTCCTAGTGCGACAGTCACCCGCGCCGCTACATCGACTACATGCGTTCGCAACAACACAGAAAACACAGAACAGACTCGTTTCCATTGCTACCAGATTATGCTACTGGAATCGGTGACCTTTCTGCCCTTGTGGACACAGGCGCAGAACGGTCCGCAATAATTTGCTACCGTGCCCCATCCCACTTGAATTTTGGACACAGCCTGCATCGCACTCTATCAGATACAGGGCTCTATTAGTCGGTACGTTAGACAACGATACGTACAACAACTGGCAGCAGGTTCCTCCCTGCTGTGCCAGTCTTCGAAAATCTTCCTGCTGACTCACCTTGGGGAACTACAATTTGCTACACGATGATGTGTGATCACCATTTCACAGGGCCGTATATAAGTCAGCCGTCCCGACTTCAGCGCTGCTTCAACTAAGAGCCCGGAGGGCGAGCATTCTGATTGCCACCAAGTTGAAGATATCAATCATACTGCCAAAGCTTGGTAACACAATACTCATGGCCACATCTCACAAAACCGCGGGCCCTGGAACTTATTCTCTAAACAGAGCGTGTCCAAAGTCAAACGAGAAGACGGGGACTTGGTGTTATTTTTTGCACTCCTTGACAAAGGAGGCAAGCACTCCAAATTTGCTCAAGAAGAGATTTTGTTCTGAGGCCACTGGAGCAAGTACAAACATGAGGAAAGTCACCTTCTCGTAATTCCCGCTCTTGAGGCTCCTGTGTTTTAAATAGCACCCACGAGTCTCAATATGGGGGACACATCAGTCGGCGAGCCACGCTTCTAAACACAGAGCTGCGATTTCGGTGGCCGAAAATACAGTCACATCCGTTATAACGTCGCCCATTGCGACGTGTGTCGGCCGTGCGAACAACTGCACGGGGATGGCCGGGCAGACAGCCAATACTGTGTACTGCATCCTACTGAGAGCAACTGGTCTCAGACAAGTTGGCCGAAGTTTCAGATTCCAAGGTGTGGTATCGTCGCTTCTGGAACGCTGAAACGGGGTACAAAAATCGACACATTCACAACAACAAAGAGATTTAGACTTCCGAGAGAGCACAACAAGAAAGCAGATGCTCAATGTCCTGACCGAAACCTTCGTGGTAAGTTCGAGGGCCCCTTCGTCGTAGCCTTCCGCCTCATGAAGAACACATTAACAGTCGGGAGGCATCGTACATAAGCCTAGACGAGACGAAGATTACCAATTTCGTGGAGGAAGAGCAAAACGGAGCTCTAAGAGGGAACGGTGCTCCATCTTGTTGCTTCATTACAATATATATATATATATATATATATATATATATATATATATATATATATTGTAAGGTAGATCCAAGACGGAGTCTTGAAAAAATAGACGCTTCTCTTTAATGGCGGGCCAGGAGAAGAGCGTGCAGTTTTTTCTGGTGGAGATGCTGGGTACATGCTATGCTACCGCTTCGAGATCAAACCCGACTTCGGTGAGGCGACTTCTGGCCTCACCGCACGCCATTCATGGCTGAAGCACGACCACCCCGCAAGAGCGACGTATGGCGCACTGCAGACCGGAGGCCCTTGTGTTTTCATTGCAGTGAAGCCGACCACCTCTACAGGGCATGTCCTTACCGCCGAGCTGGGCTCCGTGGATTTTCACTGAATGCGCCGTGCCCGCGCAATAGCGAACGCCCCCTGGAGATTGAAGCCTACCTCGCGGACGCCAGGACCTCGTTCCCGTTACACCCGGTCACCGTCACCCACCCGACACAGGTCTGGTCACGCCTAGTGCAACAAGTCGTCGCTCACGCAGCCCTGCTTCCCGGGAAAACTGAGTCCAGCGACCTGCGGAGGTGAGGTCGCTGACGTTGCGAACGCTGGAGAACCTCCACTACGAGGACCGCGATGTGACGCAATATAGACGCAGAGAAATCAGTGCAGTTTGGTGTCAGTATCTTGCGACGTACCAGTTACCATAGATGACCACGAAGTCACGGCGTTGATCGACACGGTGCGGACACGTCTGTTATGAGCCAGAATCTCGCACGTATACTGAACAAAGTTTCGATGCAATGGGCCGGAACTCAGATTCGTACTGCAGGAGGGCACCTCATAACTCCAATGGGCCGGTGCACGGCACGAGTGAACTTACGGGGCTTCACGTACATCGGCGACTTCGTCATTCTTCCTGAATGTTTTAAGGACATTATACTCGGCATAGATTTCCTTCAGGCGAACGGTGCCATCATCGACCTGCAAGAGTCTAGAGTCAGCTTTGCTACTACACAAGCCATAGCGAGCAGTAATCACAACGACCGTGACATCGCGCTTCACGTTGCCGACGATCACATCACGTTGCCACCCAAGAGCAGCGTGCTTACCCTTGTCGGACGCGACATGGAGGACGACGCCGAAGGAATTGCTGAGGCAAACATCACCCTGCTTCTTGAGCGCCACATTTGCATAGCCAGAGGGCTTCTTCAGGTGCGAAACAGATGTTCAGCCGTGTTGCTAACAAACTTTAGCAACGAGTATCGGCATGTACCACGAGGAACGACAATCGCACTTCGCGAAATCATTGATGTTACTTACATTGGCACATTGGAAATCGCATCGTCTCAACAATGTGAGTTACCCAGCCTGAAAGAACGGATTCACGTTAACGCTGCTCTGCCAGACCATCAGAAAGACCGTCTACTGAGTCTCGTGAATGAATTTGCCGAGTGTTTTTCAACGTCGTCCAGAGTACGGCGCACGTCCATCACAAAGCACCATATTATTACGGACGAATCCGCACGTCCTGTTCGCCAGCATTCTTACAGAGTGTCTCCAGTGGAAAGGGAAGCGATCACGCAGCAGGTGAAAGAGATGCTCCAAGACGACGTGATCCAGCCGTCCACAAGCCCGTTGGCCTCCCCTGTAGTGTTAGTCAGAAAGAAAGACAACACACTACGTTTCTGTGTAGATTACGGAAAGTGGAACCGTGTCACCAAGCGCGATGTTTAACCATTGCCACGCATCCACGACGCATTGGATCGTCTACAACATGCCAAGTTTTTTTCTTCGTTGGATCTTAAATCCGGGTATTGGCAAATCGAAGTTGATAGCAGGATCGTGAAAAAACAGCGTTTGTGACACCTGACGGGCTTTATGAGTTCAAAGTTTTCCCCTTCAGTCTGTTCCACACCTGCCACCTTTCAGCGGATGATGGATACCGTGCTTGCTGAACTCAAATGGCAAACCTGCCTCGTATACTTGGACGACGTCGTCTTGTTCTCGAGAACGTTCGACGAGCACCTCGCACGACTCGAGAGCGTCCTCGCTGCGATCCGTACTGCCGACCTCACCATCAGGGATGAAAAATGCTACTTCGGGCTCCAAGAGCTCAAATTTCTTGGCCATGTCATTGGTCCTAAAGGCATCCAACCAGACCCCGTTAAGTTAGCTGCCGTTGCCGAGTTTTCACCACCAACAGACAAGAAGGCTGTCCAACGCTTCCTTGGTTTGTGCGCCTATTATAGACGCTTCGTCGAGGCATTCTCGAGAATTGCTGAGCCTCTCACACGGCTTACGCGCGACGATGTGCCTTTCATTTGGGCGGACGAGCAGCAGCAGTCGTTCAATGAATTGCGCCAGCGCTTGCAAGCTGCCCCAATACTTGCTCATTTCGACGAAGACGCAGACCCATAAATCCATACTGACGCCAGCAATGCGGGTCTCGGTGCAACGTTGCACGGAAGAAAACAGCCGGGGCCAGTAATATTTCTGTCATATCCTTGCTAATGTCTTAGCAAATCCCAGGTGTCCCGCGCATGGCTCATCATGGCAGGCTTGCAAAATGTCTTGTCGCAGCGCCGACGGCACGACAAGGAGGTACGTATTTGGACTGCTTCTGCAGTTTTTCCTGTAAAGGACCTTCTTGTGCAAACAGTGCGATGATAAGCCGTGCAAGAGCGAGCGAAGTAAAACACCTTTAACTCCTTGAAGGTACTCGATCAGCGGCAGCACCTCAGGGTCAGCGCACTGGTGCTCAGCCACCTTTACCGCGTCGACAACGCCGACAAATGGCAAGTCATCGTCAGGGTCCGATGATGTCGTAGGGAGCGGTGCGCGTGACAGACAGTCAGCGTCGCTGTGCTGTCTTCCAGATCGGCAGACAACGGTAATGTCGTACTCTTGTAAGCGTAGGCTCCAACGGGCTAGTCTGCCTGAAGGATCCTTGAAGTTGGCAAGCCAGCACAGGGCGTGGTGATCACTGACAGCCTTAAAGGGTCTACCGTACAAGTAGGATCGGAATTTACTAATTGCCCACACAACCGCTAAGCATTCTTTTTCAGTGGTTGAGTAGTTTTTCTCAGCCTTGGTGAGACTGCGTCTTGTATAAGCACTGGTACGTTCCCCACCATCTTGCCACTGCACAAGAACGTACGGTACGTAAAGACCTGCCGCGATTGTCAGTGTCGCAAGAAACCGCCCTTTAAACCGGCTGGCTTATTTCACCCTGTGGACCCTCCTGAAGCACCGCTCCAACAATGTATATATATATATATATATATACTGTAACGACGTGGGATCGACGAGGACGCGGAGCAGCACCAACAAGGACACGTTATCAGTCGTCAACAAAATCAACAACGTCGTCGTCTCTACGCTTAACCTAAAAGTCCGCGCTACTTCAACCTCGTCCCCACTGGCACATACCCGCGGCAATACAGGGTGTTTCAGCGAACACTTTCAAAATTTATTTAAGGTTGCCTGTGGCAGATAGCCCAATTCTAGTTAATGAGCTGGTCTACTCAAAGAGGCGGACATTACTTGCACAAAAAATTGAAATGCATAATCGACTAATTAGCGAAAATTCACTAATTAAGTTTTTAACTAATTACCTGATGGCCTATATTGCAATTTACAAATTGTAGCCGTGGAGTTCGCAAGGCGGGTCCACTTAGAATTAATTCTCAGGATGACACCAGTTTCGAGATATTAATTCCCGAACTTTGCGGAGAAATGCATTGGCGTTCCAGTTAGGTTCTTAACAAAACGTCGTTTTATGCATTGAAGCACAAAATTAACTGGAACGCCCATGCATTTCTCTGCAAAGTTCGGCAATTAATATCTCGAAACTGGTGTCATCCTGAGAATTAATTCTAAGTGGACCCGCCTTGCGAACTCCACGGCTACAATTTGTAAATTGCAATATGGGCCAACAGGTAATTAGTTAAAAACTTAATTAGTGAATTTCTGTTAATGATTCGATTATGCATTTCATTTTCTTGTGCAAGTAATGTCTGCCTCTTCGAGTAGACCAGCTCATGAACTAGAATTGTGCTATCTGCCACAGGCAACCTTTAAGAATTTTTGAAAGTGTTCGCTGAAACACCCTGTATAGTTGTTCCATTGGCTCCCCCCATAGAAAAAAAAATCATCGTCCCGATGACAGAGGCTTGGCAAACTGCGATAAAGAAAAAAAAACTGCGCAATCTTGTCAGTCTTCATAGTACGGCTTCATACGAAGCACATGAACGACCTCGGGTAAATGCCGTCGGCGCTTTGAACAGTGAGAGGCGTCCGAAACGACTTCGTAGGTGACGTCACTGATGCATCGAAGAACTATGTAGGGCCCGAATTATCTGCGCAGGAACTTTTCAGAGAGCCCACGCTGACGAATAGGTGTCCAGACCCACACTTTGTCGCCGATGTTGTATGTTACGGATCTCTGCCGAACATTGTAGCATCTGGCGTCACAGTCCTGTTGTTCGTGGATTCGCCAACGCGCAAGCTGCCTAGCTGCTTCTGCTCGCTGTGTGATCTCTTCAGCACCCGTCTCGTTGTCATCAAATTCATGAGGGAGCATTGCGTCTAATGTTGTCGTAACCTCACGGCCGTACACGAGGCTGAAGGGTGTCTTGCGAGTGGTCTCTTGACGAGCCGTATTGTACGTGAAGGTGACATAGGGTAAAACTTCGTCCGAGTTCTTGTGCTCTACATCGACGTACATGCTTATCATGTCAGCCATTGTCCTGTAGAGTCGTTCCGTCAGCCCGTTTGTTTGAGGGTGATAGGCCGTGGTCTTCCGGTGGGTGGTACCACTTAAACGGAGAACGATGTCCAAAAACTTGGCCATGAACGCAGTACCTCTGTCCGTGATGACTATTGCGGGAGCGCCATGTCTTCATGTCTTCAAAAGATGGATTCAAGAAAAAATTACGCCGCTTCATCTGCTGTTCCCCGTCGCAGAGCACCTGTCTCGGCAAATCTAGTGAGATAATCCGTGGCGATGATTAACCACCTATTGCCGGTAGTAGACGTTGGGAAGGGGCCCAGAAAATCCATGCCTACTTGTGTAAATGGTGTGGCAGGTACTTGAACAGGGTGCAGAAGGCCGGCTGGCTTGACGGAAGGCGGTTTGCGGCGCTGGCAATCCAGACATGTCTAAACATAATGTTTAACGACCGCAGCAAGTCTCGGCCAGTAGTAATTCTGCCGAATCCATGCCAATGTGCGAGTGTAGCCCAAGTGCCCAGCGGCCGGCTCGTTGTGGCAGGCGTGTAAGATTTCACGTCGAAGCGATGAGGGAACAACGAGTAAGTAGTTGCTGCCACTAGGGGAGAAGTTATTCTTGTAGAGTACATTGCGGCGCAAGCAGTATGACGCCAGCCCTCTTGAACATAGCCTCGGCACGCTGTTGGTTCGTCCTTCCAGGTAATCAATCGGCGGCAGCAATTCAACGTCATCCCGTTCCTGACGTGAAAGATCGGCAGTGTTCACGAGTCCTCGAAAGACCGTGTCGTCATCTTCTTGTGCTGCCGTCTCAACAGGAGACCGAGAAAGGCAGTCGGCGTCTGCGTGCCGTTTTCCTCACTTGTATGCGACAGTAAAGTCGAACTCTTGGAGTCGAAGACTCCAACGTGTGAGCCGGCCGGAAGGATCTTTCAAATTAATGAGCCAGCAGAGCGAATGGTGATCGATAATAACGGTGAAAGACCGACCGTACAAATACGGACAAAATTTCAGAACTGCCCATACCATTGCGAGGCATTTTTTTTCAGTGGTGGAATAGTTAGCCTCCGCTTGGGACAGTGTCCTACTGGCGTAAGCGATCACCTTTTCGCTGTCATCCTGCCATTGTACGAGCACCGCCCCTAGACCGACATTACTAGCGTCTGTATGCAATATCGTCGGGGCGTCTTCATCGAAGTGCGCAAGCACGGGAGGCGCTTGCATGCGTTGCCGGAGCTCGTGAAATGCCCGCTGCTGGTCTTCGCCCCAAGTGAAAGGGATATCTTCTCTGGTGAACTGTGTTAACGGCCACGCGATGCGCGAAAAATTTGCAATAAATCGCTGGTAATATGCACATAGTCTCAGAAAACGTCGCACGGCCTTTTTGTCTGATGGGGTCGGGAAATTAGCGACGGCAGGAATTTTATCCGGATCAGGTCGGACTCCTTGGTTACTGACGACGTTACCGAGGAATTGGAGCTCTTGAAAACCAAAATCGCACTTTTCAGGCTTCAACGTGAGACCGGCAGATCGTATTGCTTCAAAAACAGTTTTCAGCCTTCGTAAGTGTTCGTCGAACATTGCGGAAGAGACAATCACGTCATCCAGGTACACCAGGCATGTTTGCCATTTGAGTCCACAGAGCACAGTGTCCATTAGACGCTGAAATGTTGCTGGCGCGGAACACAAACCGAAGAGAAGGACCTGAAATTCACAAAGTCCGTCAGGCGTCACAAAGGCGGTTTTCTCATGGTCTTTCTCATCCACTTCGATCTGCCAATAACCGCTTTTGCAGTCCATTGAGGAAAAGTAGCACGCGCTTCGCAACCTGTCCAAGGAATCATCAGTACGTGGCAGTGGATAAACGTCCTTCTTTGTGACCTGATTGAGCTTCCGATAGTCGACGCAGAAGTGCAGGCTACCGTCCTTCTTTTTCACTAAAACTGTAGGTGACGCCCAAGGACTATTAGATGGTCGAATAACGCCATCTTCAAGCATCGTCTTCACTTGTCTTTGGATTACCTTGCGTTCCTTTGGGGCCACGCGATAAGGGTTTTGTCGAATAGATCGGGCGTCGACATCAGTAATGATGCGATGTTTGGTAAGTGGCGTTTAACCAACTCTTGACGCAGATGAGAAACAGCCCTGGTACTGGTTGATGATCTCAAGAAGACGGTCTCGCCCTACAGCCGTTAACGTCGAACCAACATCTACAATAGGCTCAGCTGTGGGGGTCGTAGATGTCGTCTCCTGCGCTAAGTGACAGTCTTCTATCGATATTACTTCGTCGAAATAAGCGACACCAGTGCCTCTCACGATGTGTCGACGCTCCTTACTAAAATTCGTCAGCAAGAGTTAGGCGCTTCCGTCGATTACATTGATAAATGCTTTGGCAATGGAGATGCCGCAATTCAGTGCTAGTGCCTTGATGTGTTCAGCGACTCCAGTCCCATTCTGCAGGCTGTCACAGCGCACGGGTACGAGAGAGCAACTCCGCGGCAAAAGTATCACGTCGTCTGCAGCTATACCTAAGCGACGTTGTGGATGCTCCTCATGGGAGGAGCGCTCCTCATGGGAGGCGATTAAGAGTCGGGCTGTGCATTTCCCGGCAGGTTTCATCTACTGACCTTTGGCGGCTCTTATGTTGGGTCCGTGCCATGGCGTCTTCACCTTCCTTAGTTTGTCGGCGACCTGTAAGCTTATGATTGAAAAATGGGAGCCAGTGTAAACAAGAGCGGCTACTTGGTGGCCGCCAATGCGAACGATGAGGTCGGCGCTGACGACGTCAGTTACGTCATTCGTAGTTGAGTCCGTCGTATTCGACGTTGCATTCGCCATGTTCGTGGTATTCGTCGTTGCATTCGTCGGAGTCTTTACGTCGTCGTATGTCGATAATGGCGGAAATGGAGAACTTCGAGTACTGGCAACCTCACCCCGGAGGTCGCTGCGTCTAGTTTCCCCGTCGCGGGCTGGGATACCTGCCCCTAGTGACGTCGGCAAAACTGCGACGATTCGGTGAATTGTAGCGCGCAGGAGATGGCGAAGGAGAACGTGATCGGGGCGTCGTCGTATTTTGCGGCTGGACGTTCACAGGAGCGTCGTAGGCGCGTCGACCGTCATACGGAGAATAGGCGCAGTTGGCAGGAAAGCTTGGGTATTGGGCGGCGCGATAGTTATTCCATTTCTGGCAAACTCGATAGACGTGTCCAGCTTCGGCACAATGGTATCACACTGGTCGGCGGTCAACTGTGCGCCACAAATGGGTTTTCCGACGCTGATAGTTCGGTGGCCACTCTTCATGGAGCCAAGGATTCGCGTGCGTGTGTCGAAGATATGGCATATTGTTTGTGGTGGCGTGATCGGCGAGGTCGGTAGAGTCGACGGGGGTGACGATATCGACTCTGTTTGTAGCGTAGGTGATGGTCTAGTTGTGGGTGTCAACGGCGGTGAAGTTACGTTGACTGGACGGCGAACAGCCTCCGCATAAGTAAGGCGCCGCAGCGCGTTACCACAGTCTGGCGATGAAAAAAGCTTGCCGGACGTCTTCCCGGACCACATCAGCTACAAAAGATACCGCTGGCGCCGGTTCCGTACCCGTACTAACGAATCCAAGCTGCCGAAGCTCTTCTCGCACAACCTCTCGGATAACTTCTCGCAGAGGCTTGTCGTTACCCGTAGCCAGTACATTAGTGTTCGCCGCCGAGTTACATGTCTTGCTGGCGGTATCGTTGCTGCAGGGCCCGTTCGATGGCTGTGGCCTCTTCTGAACTCCGCCACTGTTGTCGGTGATTTTCGCACAAGGCCGGCAAACAGTTGTTCTTTCACTCCCCGCAAGAGATACCGCAGCTTTCGCTCCTCTGGCATGTCAGGCTCTGCTCTACGGAAAAGACGGGCCATATCTTCTGAGAACATAGCAACGCTCTCATTGGGTTTTTGAATGCGGATTTCAAGGCGACGCTGCGCATTTTTCTTCCTGTCGATGCTTGTAAATGTACCGAGCACCTCCACCAGTGTAACGACGTGGGATCGACGAGGACGCGGAGCAGCACCAACAAGGACACCTTATCAGTCATCAACAAAACCTACAACGTCTTATTCGTCTCTACGCTTAACCTAAAAGCACGCGCTACTTCAACCTCGTCCCCACTGGCAAATACCCGCGGCATTATAGTTGTTCAATTATATATATATATATATATATGCTGATAAGGGGCTTTATTGAGGGGCGTGTGAAAACCAAGCACAGCATCAAGAAAGCACCATCTTGGTGCCAACAGCTTGTGATATGTGCTCGTGCCCCATATGTCGATGGCAGTGCCCCAGTGCTACATGCTTCTGTCTCTTCTTCACTACAATATCCCCGGCGGGGAAGGGGAACCATCCTGGTGACTGAAGGCGATGAGAGAATGAGAGGACTGCGATATGGCTTTAGGCGGCTGACGTGGACCGTGTCACAACCAAGCCGGCGCTTGTCTGAGGACGGCCTGACCGGCTCAGTGACATAGGTGATGGGACACCAGCACTCGATGACGTGGTAGGGGCCATGATACTTGACAGTAAACTTCGGAATGAAGCCTTCGGAGTTAAACGGTAGTCGGAGCCAGACGCGGCAGCCAACGGCGAAACTCTGCACAGACTCATCGCTGTTGCGGCGATCGTTCTGGAGGCCTTGATTGTCGGACGTGAATGAGCGGGCCAGCTGACGGCACTCTTCAGCATGCTCTTCAACTTCAGAAACTGGGTTGAATTCGGAAGCATCCAGTTGGTACGGTAATATGGTGTCAAGAGTGGAGTATGGTTCAAGGCCATATAAAAATGGTGAAACGCCTGTTGTAGGCTGTGCCTTGGTGTTATATGCGTACGTCACAAAGGGGAGAACGGCGTCCCCAATCGGAAGGGTCAGAATCAACTTACATCGCGAACATGGCTATCAGCGTTCGGTTGAAGCATTCCTATAGGGTGGTAGGGTGAGGGTGGTAGGCAGTAGATGTGCGATGAACAGCACGGTACGAGCGGAGAAGCTCTTAAATGACGTCGGACAAAATCACGCGGCCTCTGTCACTCACAAGTTCCCGTGGTGCCCTATGGCGGAGAATGGAATGGCGTGAGATGAAGCAAACGACGTCAGGAGCAGCAGTCGCAGTGAGTGTAGCTGTTTCTTCGCATCCCGTTAGATGGTCCATCGTGACAACTATCCAGCGATTGCAGCAACAACATGGTCAAAAGGAAACACTTAAGCACATATTTTGGTCATGCCCAGCGTACGCGCCAGAACAGTTGAGCCTCATTTCTACTATTCGACGAGTGACTAAAAGACCAATATCTGACGAGATTGTATTAGGTCCTTGGCCTGACGCCAACAGCGCAGCTGTGGTCATCGAAGCGACTATAGCTTTCCTTCAAGCCACTGGACTCGATGCACGACTCTAGTATGACCTCAACGTGATGGACATGTATATACGCACCTCCTTATCGTATCATCATTCATCGCTCTTTTTATCCCCCTCCCCCCTCCCCCAGTGTAGAGTAGCAGGCCAGAGCAAACTAACGATCAAGCCGACCTCTCTGCCTTTCTTCAAATAAACATCTCTCTGAGCCAGTGTATGCACACACATCGCATCACAAGTAGCTGGATATGATTAGCGGCCACTTTTGTACATCAGCCTGACAGTTGCGGTTGTATAAGAGTGCATCTCATATTGCGAAAGGTATGGCATGGCGGCGAAGGTCACGGGGGTATGCTATGTTGAAGAGACAGAGATAACTTTGAGGAGGAATGCGATCCACGTGTATTTGTGCTGAAGGCATGTATTTAACCGTGAGAGTAGCCAGGAGTAAGTCGGCCATGGAAGGTGATTCGTTGTCTGACTTCAGAGTTGATCGAGAGAACGGATCCGTGTCAGAATGCTTCCGCCCGGATCGTTAAACAACGCGAATGTCGAATTCTTGTAGACGATAAGCTGAATCACCGAGGCGAGCATAGATATTTATAAGGAAAGCCAACGAACGTGGTTGCCCGTCAGCACGTCGAAAATCTGGCCGTATAAATATTAAATTTGCCTAACGCCCCCACCTGCGAGACACTCTTCTTCGGTGATCGATGAATTCGCTTCCGCCTTGTTGAGGGTGTGGCTCGCATGGGCAATAACATATTCGAAGAAGACGGGCTTGCTCGAGCGAGAACGGCACCAAGACAGACGCCGCTGGCGTCCGTATGTATTTGGTGGCGCAGTCGGGTCATAACGGCAAAGCACGGGTGGCGAAGTAAGTATAGACGGCGAAATGTCGCATCATCGCAGGCTTGTGTCCAGTTAGATAGGTCGCCAGGGCCAGCCAGTAGCTTTGTTAGCGCTGCTAGGATGGGAGCAACATCTCTGCAACATCTGCCAAATCGATGAAAATATCAGCACAGTCCCACAAAGCTCCGAATTTCTTCGACGGTAGACAGCACGGAGTTTGTCAGGTTCAGGCAGAATTCCGTCTCTTGAGACGACGGGACCAAGTATGGTGAGCCGACGAGCCCCGAAGTGACATTACTTTAGGTTAACTTGAAGGCGTGCGCCTGTAAGGCAGTGAACAATCGTGTGTAGACGGGTAAGATATGTACTGAAATCGGGGGAGAACACGACGACATCGGCCAGATCACAGAGACATATCTTCCTTTTCAGGCCACGCAAAATGACGTCCATCATTCGGTCGAATGTTGCGGGCAGATTGCAAAGCCTGAATGGTGTGACTGCGAATTCGTGCAGGCCATCTGGTGTGACTAACCCTGTCTTTAGACGATCACAATCCGCCTTTGGGACTTGCCAATAGCCCGACCACAATTGCAGGAAAGAAAAGCATTCGACACCTTGGAGACAATGGACGGCGTCGTCTATTCGGAGAACAGGATAAACGTCTTTTCTGGTAATATTGTTTAGGCGACGCAGAATCAAATCAAGCCGTCTATCTTCCTAACCAGTACAAAAGGAGAGGACCGATGACTGCAAGAAGGTTTGATGACCTCCTGCTGGAGCATGTCGTCAACTTGCTCCGTAATTACACGACGCTCCGCAGGTGACACACGGTAGAGGCGCTACCTTAGTTCGGCCTAATGACGCCTGAGGGAAGTCGAACGAAGTGCGAAACCCGTGCAGAACAGCAGGAATCAGCACCCGTTCGAACGCATCGAGGTCGCTGTCGATGGAA
This sequence comes from Dermacentor silvarum, assembly GCF_013339745.2. NCBI lineage: Eukaryota > Metazoa > Arthropoda > Arachnida > Ixodida > Ixodidae > Dermacentor > Dermacentor silvarum. The sequence continues at coordinate 4,274,606 of NC_051157.2, forward strand.
CGTTCAAAGAAATCTGAAGGCACGAGGTCGGATGCAAGGTGAGGAATCAGTGCGTTCAGCTGGGGCATTGCGTATGCTTCGGAGGGATCACGGGGCGCGATCAAGGAGGTTGAAAATTTTCGACCTCCTTGGGCACGATAACCTCACTGTCGACAGGCTGCACGTGGCCAAGTGTCTCATTACGGTACAAAGCCAGAGGGCAGGCACAGGGCAGATATACAGTGAACCAGCGCAACAAGTACATAGCATGTGGAAAGGGAATTGTGTACGTCGTTCCTCGGTCGTATGGTAAGGAATATGTTGGACATACAAAGCGCTGTGTTAACGTTCGTCTTACAGCTGTTGCGATGCCGGTTACTTCAACCTCGACCGGCGTTACTACTCGGTAGCGTGGCGTTGTCGGCAGCCTGCAGGTGTCCGGTAGACAGGCAGGGGCGAGACGATTTCTCGTGTGAAACTTGCACGATTTATTACATGGTTGGTGAATGATAAAAAGAAGAGAATAATGATAAATACATTGCTGGGCCGCTTAAATAGGCCCGCGTAGGCAGGATTTTGCTCACGTCATGTGACATGTACTGAGTCCGGTCGGGGATTGGCGGCTGCCCCCTCTCTCCTAGGTGACGTGGCGGCAACCCGTGGGTCCCGTTTGCTTTGGGGAAAAGAGTGTCCCCTTGAGTCGCACAGTTCGCGGAAGGCGGCCCTCCCTCCTGTCACGCACACACACAAAGGGGCCCGTAATCACTGCGGGGCGCCCGCCAGACCGGCAACCACTCAAGACACGCATAGCAAATTAGGGATCCATCCTCCGTTTCGATTAGGCATGGCGTTTCGATTAGGCATGGTCTTTCGATCCTCCTTTTTGCATGGGGTGTTACACGCCATTCGTAACACAGCGCATGAGTTGTCTCTACAAAGGGCTGTACCGCTACACATCCTTCTCCATTGCAAATCATGTGGCTATGTTCCTATCCTTAATAAAATCTATGTTATCTACAATACGCAAGCCAGATGGCAAGATAAGTAGCAGACGCATGCAATATTAAGATTAGGGGTGGGCACATGCATAAGTTAACCATCGGTCATTCTTCACGGAAAGAATTTCGCTATTTTTATTAGTCTTGATGCTTGCATTATTGAACCGTCCCATGTGTCCTGCGCATGTCCGGGTTCTTTTGGTCTTCGGGTCCAATATGCGTGTGAACTTCCTGAAAAAGTTATCAGTAGTGAGTCAGCGCCGTGTTGTCGTGCTTTTCTTCCTTTTATCCGTGTTGCTTTCACGCTGTTACCAAAAGTACGACGAATCCTAATTCGCTCACCTTGCTATTTGTTTAGCATTGTCATCGCCTGACATTGTACATCGTATCGTTGCAGAAGGGGGAAACTTTAATTGAATTATGACACTGTACTTGCCAAAACCACAATCAGATAATGAGGAGCTCCGGGTTAATTTTGACACCCTGGGCTGCTTTGACGTGCACAAAAATCTGAGTGCACGAGCGTGTTTTTATTTCGCACATGTCCAAATGCCGCGGCCGGGATCTTGCCTGCGACCTCGACCAATGCCATAGCCGCAAAGCTACAGTGGCGGACACACAAGTGTGGCGTGGGACCGCTTTCTTATAGTGTCGCCGAGACGCTACGGTGCGGCTTTGCGTCTGCATGCCCGGGGTCAGTTGTCCGTTTGACAAACTTGCAAGGTGTTTATTTTTCATAAATGGCAGAAACGTATCGTACTGTACCTTCAGTTTGCCCACAACCGCTCTCGTCTCTAGCAGTAGCGTTTCCTTGCCTTCTTACGTAGTCTTTTCCATCTCCCACCCTCTCCCATGTGTGGTACCTGCGAGAACTTGTTTTGTGACTGCGTCGATTCTATCCTTCCTCTACCTCCTCTCCTCCCTTCTCTCAACCATTCTATCTACCGGCCCTCTGGACTTGCGCCTTAGTATAAAGGTAAGCGCTGCAGTTTGTGCAATGCTATTGCGGGGGTCAAGGATAATTACAGCTGTCAAGAGGGTATTGTGGGGATGTACAGGGAGCTCCAAAGGACATTGTTCACATGCGACGCGATGATAACTTATTCAATACATTATTTCAAAGATGACTTATTTCTCCTTACTCATTGTATCGAAATATCCAGAGATAAAAGGAGATCGCTACATGTGGCTTTTTTTAGACATTACCGGAGCCTATCACAACGTAAACCGCAACATATTGTGGGATATTCTGGAAAGGGAAGGCATAGGCAACGACTGTATACAGCTATTGAGAGAGATTTACCTAGAAAATACAGTTTGCGTTGAATGAGAAGGGATGAGAAGCGAGGTGCAAGTTGCATCCACAATGACTGACTCTTTATTCTATTTATTCTCTTTCCTTCTTATGTATTGTTAACCCTTTCCACTTCCCAAGTTTAGGATAGCCGACCGGGAACGTCCTCGGTTACCCTCCCTACCTTTCCCTCTTTGTTTCTCTTTCGCTATCTGCAAGCAAGCTGCCAGAAGTCGGTTTCAATGTCACGTGACAAACAAAAGTATCAGTTTCGTCCGAAAGGCGAAGCATTGAAAGCGATAGCAAATCATTAGGCAGCTACATCAAGTAACGTTTATAGTTTTAAATTACTGACCATGATGTCAAGCGCTCACAGAAAGACGTGAACATATCTCACTCGATAACCACGAACACTCGCTGGCCACGAGCACTCGGTGATCACAATGCTGGCGTCACGAAAAGCGCCGGCCGCGGTAATCGTACGCTTCGCGCTGCCTTTCGCACAGCTGGCTGCGTTGCCGCTCATCATTCCAGCGTAGAATTTCACTTCTCTTCTGTCGTCGTAATGGGGATCGACAGGCCGCGTTTACGGGGTTATGAGTCATTGCTTAAGGCAGTATGAGCCCATTAGCGGTGCATTACTTCATGCTTCGCACCTCCCCAGCTTTCACGTTAGTGGAGCTGCATTTCGCTGAATGGGTCATTTGACACTTACGCATAAAATTTAATTCACCGCTCAAACCGAACCTATGACTTAACTCGTGCTAACTGTAATAACTAATAAAAACTAAAGAAGTAAGACACGGGTACATAATGGTCATATTGCTGAGGGAGTTAAATAAAAAAAATAATGTGGTTGATCCCTCTTATATAGGAATCGGTATAGAACACGAAAGTGAAACGTGTCTTCACAGAAGTAGTGTAATGTTTATTGCACATTGATATATAATGTCTATTGGTGTTTTGTGGCTAAAGCGCCCTTAGGCGTTGATGCACCCACGCTGACGCCTGGTGGCACGTCTCCTCCATCACGACTACCAACGTCGATGACCATGAGCAACCGTCGTGCATATGGAAGCTGCACTACGCTGCACACGCTAGCACAACGCGAAAGACGAAGCACGTAACTGACACACTAATACAACGCGCAAGACAAAGCACGTAACTGAATCGTCACCGAGTCAAATCAGCGCGTACAGCGCGTCGTAATTGCAGCCTCCGCGATCAACTTCAGAAACATTTTCAGAGCTAATTGCGGAGGCCACGCTCCGCTGTGCTGAGTACGGTGAACGCCACCTAGGTGGCGTTGGTAGTGCTTCTTGATGCCAGCGTCCCTTCGAATGCTGGCATCGAGGCGTCGTAGTGCTGAGACCACCGAAGCGTTCACTGTCGGTGCGCGTTAGTGTCATAATGCAGTACTTCTCTTTTCTGCTCGTAGGCGGCGGCACCGCCCCGAGCAAGAGCGCGGGTACACGGAGGAGTGTTAGATATATAAGGCGCGTCTGTGTAGCTCGCTGCAAATGCGTTTGTGGCGCAATGGGTTAAACGCTCGGCGATCTATCGTCGCGGACCGAGAGGTCGTGGGTTCGATTTCCAAATTTTGCATGCTTGTGGAACTTTTTCTTCTGGTTTCTTTCTTTGTATTATGTTCGTGTACATTGTAAGCTGACGTATTTCCGTGACGGAAATACGTCAGTGAAGTCCTGGTGGACCCCGGCATAAAACACTTTGGTGTTAAAAAAAATCACAGCATATCCACGGGGTGAATGATGATGAGTGGGCGAAGCTCCGGAGGGAATCATCGGATCTCCCGCCTAAGGGGACGCTAGCACAAACGCGTTAGAAACGTGCAGTACTCTCTAGTAAGGGGGAGCGGCCACAGCATCTTACGCAGCCATTTACACATGCCGGAACGTGCACCGCGTTTGCCGACGCGGTGCATCGCCTCCGCACACCACGCAACGGGTGGCACCTTGGGAACCAAACGTCGACGTGGTTCCCACGGGAATGCTCGACGCTGGAGGGCGGCGGCTGTTGTCGTGTCGAAAGGAGGCTCCTGGTTTGCGCGCCAACTTCGGCGCCGGGCCTCATCGTAGTTCGGGCGGGCTCTGGTGCTTCACGGAAACACACCAAGAGCGACGTTGCCGGTTTAGCGACGGCCGAGGCCGATGACCCTTTGCAGCCTGGGGACTAATTGTTCGTCCATCAGTCCCAGGTGACGGTGACGCGCCCCGGCCGCGAGAAACGACAAGCGTGAACAGCACTCCACAGCTGCACGTCTGTCGGTGAGGCCTCCTTTGTCCATAAGGACCGCCAGGCACAACACCTCGTTTTCCCCAAACGAGGCATGTTTGCCGCACTCCTACCATGTTGTTACGAGCGAAAGCAGACGACGCTTGGTGCGTACGTGTCTTGCGCCTTCGCGCCGAGAAAACAAAAAAGGTCAGCGCCAAGCTGGCGCTCGCGAGAGGGGCTCGAGCAATAAAGAAGGATCAGGCAGTCCCTTCCTGGTCTCCACCGTGTCTGGATGCGTCTTACGCCACCCTGGAACCCATAGAAACCGACGGCCACAACGGCACGTCACATTTGACGCCCAACGGCTCGGGGTGAGCTATAAAGACGTTTATTTCTTTTTGATGTGGAGTCGTCGCTCGCTGCGCGTTCCTTTGGTCGAACCACTGACTTCAGGACAGCGTCGACTCCGTAAACCCAACATGGCGACCGCCCAGTGTTCCATCGATGTGTTCGAACAGTTGGATGACACCGCCCGGGTGGAAGCCTACAGGGCAGCAGTGTCCAAAGCAGGTGCCCTAAGAACCGAAGTGGATCAGCTCCGGCGCGAATTGGAAGGACTGAAAATAATGTTTTCGGAGGGACACGACACCGCCAAAGAAGTCCACGCAGCAAAGCCACCTCTTCACCCGCAGTTGCAGGCAAGTCACGACTTCTTTTGCAACTTACTCGCTCTGATTGTGGAACGCATCGAGTGCTTGGAGTCGAAAACGCGTGAGGACTCGGACGCCGAATTTTGCCAGAGTACGGAGACGAGCGCTGCGTCGATAAATCTTCAACGCGGCTCGGGAAACCAATGCGGCAAAGCTAAAGACGAAGCTACATTATGCATCTCAAACAGCTTGGGTGAAGATGCTCGCGACCGACTTTCAAGTTTCGCGTCTAGCTCCTTACCGCATCTTGGGAAAGATGTCATTGCTTGGTTTCATCAAGTTTATTTTTGGTTTAGAACCTTCAGCCTTCATGAAGAGGTCGCGATATCCTTCACTAACTCCAGGCTCCCAGCTAAGAATTTCACATGGATGCGCCACCACGCAAAGATGGCCAATATTGCTACTTGAGCTGATTTGAAGGCAGCGCTCCGTCGCCGTTACAACATTGATTGTGATGTAACCTCTAAGCAGCGAATGTTAGGGGCTATACAACGAGCTGGAGAGTCATGTACAGACTTCGCTTACCGCAAGTTGAACCTCATGGACCAATGTAATTATCCAGTATTGCAAAAGGAGAAGTGTCAGGTCATCATGGCTACACTTTGAGAGAAGGCGAAGAAACACTTCTTTGACAAGATCGAGAGGGAAACAGCGCGAAAAAACACGACAAGAAGACAAGAAGCGAGACACACACCAGCGCAAGCTCTACGGTCTTGCAATTTAGTTCTTTGACAAGAATTTTGAGAAATTAAGTGACATGAGAGACTCTTTTCTGCACTTTGACCAGATCACCAATTCCGAGGAAAACGTTCAAGTTCTGATGACGGTTGAACCTCCCACACCGCAGCCCGCGCAACGCCTCGTTTTGGCAAAGCGTTCGTCTCGGAAGTCTATGCGGAATCGTCAGCGCAAGGAGAGCATAGAATCAAGTGGTTCCTCAGAAAATGAGCTACTACAGAAAAACCTACCTCAAAGGGAACATGCAAACGTGCAGCCGCCTCCGAGGAATCCGACTTATTATACACCGTGTGTTTTTGACAGATCTCTAGAGAATACCTCCAGGATTCGTAAACTATGCTCGAACTGCTCTAGAAGCGGACATTTTGTCACATAGTGTCGTCTGCCATTAACTGCAGAATTTTTTAAGTGTCCGGAGGAATTTGAGTCCACCAACCCAAAAGAGCAGGGATCGAAACGATCAACTGGTGACGTCAATGCCCGCGAGCAGTCATCAGTGATTGAGCAGGTGTCTTGTTATAAAGAAGCGGGTATTTTTTCCGTTCCTGTCATCATCAACGGACAAACGTTTAAAGGCATATTGGACGCAGGTGCTGTGAAAATTTTGATTACAGCACCACTGGTTGAGAGATTCAAGCTAATCATTGGGCCTTCGTCCCAGCGTTTAGTAGGAGCAAGCGGCCATCACTTAGAAAACTTGGGTCAACTCAAAACTGTTGTAACAGTCGACGGCCAAACATTGCAGCATGAATTTGTCGTGGTTTAGCGGTTACCCCATGACGGAGTGCTTCTAGGCGACGACTTCCTACGGGCCTCAAGCGCCATCATTGACTGGGGTTCGCAAAGCTTTGCCGTGTCTCATCCTCAGGTGTTACAAAAGGTCCACCTCATTAGGGAGCAAACACTACCTGCTTTATAGCGGAAGTTAGTTCCAGTGGACTGGCATCGCATGTCTAGAGATAAAGGTTGTGTGATGGTCATCACAGAGACAAAGCTCTTGTACGACCGCTATTCGGTCATTGTGGAGCCCATGGTTGCAGATGCATCCGAAAAAATAGTCAAGGGTTTGCTGACGGACTGTTCATCCCAGGCCATCGTGCGTCCATCTCAGATGACAGTTGGAGTCGTAGGGGAAGCAAGGGGAATAGAGGACATTGAACTCTCTGTGGAAGACTCTCAACAGATCCTCCAAATTTCATGCCTGCCTTCTCCTGAGGATTTTGATGAACCACCAGCCTATGCAGTTGTTGACCCGCAGCATCGCTCACTCCAAATTGGTGACGTGAACTTGAACGCTGGCACAACATTATCCTCAAGTGAGCTGCAGGTCGTGAAGGAGTTGTTGGCGCAGCATGCTGCTTCCTTCGCACAATCAAGTACGGATGTAAGCTCATGCAAAGTTGAGCAACATTGCATTTCAACTGGGAATGCAAAGCCTATCTCCCAACGACCTCGCAGATTGTCTCCTGCGCAACGTGACCTCGTCAAGAGTCTGATCAAGGACCTCGTCGATGCCAACATAGTCCGGCCTTCATAGTCCGGCCAACATAGTCCGGACGCATTCTGCGCTAAAGTCCTGGATCTGCTTAATGGTGCATTGGGCACAAAGAAGCAACAGAAACGGGCTCAAAAGAAATTTTTTATGCACAATGATGTGTTTTACAGGAAAGATCAAGGTCCGGTCAGCAGTCGATTTCTCCTCTGCCTTCCTTCTCAGCGACAGGCCGAGGCACTTCGAGAAATGCATGAAGGAAGGTGTGGTGGCCACATGGGCATCAGAATAACATTCGAAGCGCTGAGATCCAAGTACTACTAGCGAAAGCTCTATACGGATGCCTAACGGTATGCGAGTCACTGCGACCTTTGTCACAGGATGAAAATGTCGACATCGCTGCCTTATGAATTACTACAACCAATAGAAGTCCACAGCCCTTTTCATACAGTTGGAATGCACATAGTAGGACCATTCAAGAACTCTACAGGATATAAATATATCATCGTAGCTATTGACTACCTCACAAAGTTTGTTGAGGCAAAACCCTTGAGGAATATAGAAGCCACGACAGTTCAAAAGTTCATTGAGCGCAGAATTGTCTTGAAGCACGGATGCCCAGCCACGATTATAACAGACCGCGGCACTCAAATGATGGCACGATCTACTGAAGCTTACCTCAAACATCGTGGCATTACACATGTTGCCACTACCCCATATCATCCTGCAGCAAATGGCTTGTGCGAAAGGGCTAACAAGACTATCAATCAGATGATTGCCATGATCGACTACCCTCGGGGGAAAAAAGTGGGCTGATCAACTCCCATATGTTGTATTTTGCTACAACACTGGGTACCAGGACACGGTTCCCCAAACTTCATTTTTCTTAGTTTATGGTAAAGATCCAGTGCTTCCACTAGACGTTGTTTACAGCCACCGAGAACTTCAAGAACTGAAAGAAGATTCCAGTTATGGCGCGGTAGTGAGCGAAAGACTGCAAAAAGCTAGAGAACTTGCGGCCGCGTACATCAGACTGGCACAAAAAAAACAAAAAAAAAAAACAGAAGGACTACTTCAACAAGCACCGCAAGGACGTTGTGTTCGAAAGAGGACAACTAGTGCTTCTTAAGGCTCCACCGTCCGGTGTTAAATCAACCACATGGTACAACGACCCTCAAAAGGTAGTGAACAGACTGTCTCCCGTGAACTACAAGATCGAACTCGCCGATAACATGGGAACGGACATTGTGCATGTGGAGAAATTGAAGCCCTACCAGAGCCCAATTGCCGAGATGGAACAACCTCGTGCATCGGACTAAGCCGTACATGTGTCTGACACCGTTTGGATGCAGTGAAGTGTGTGGTGCAGTATAGTGCCAGTGATTTCATTTATTTTCGTGTGTAAAAATGGGACGACAAAGCTTGCCCTTGTAAATAGTTACTGTTGTATGATTTCTGTTTAAGTTTGCTTATGTTTTAGCTAATTCCTGTTGTACCATTGCGAATGTTATGTGTTGTGTTTTTAGCGTTGTATGCAGTCGGGACGACTTGTCTCAAAACCCGGCCATGTCACAAGCAAAATTAGACGACGCTTGGTGCTTACGTGTCTTGCGCCTTGGCGCAGAGAAAACAACAAAGATCGGCGCCGAGCTCGCGCTCGCGAGAGGGGCTCGAGCAAAAAAGGAGAAGGGTCAAGCAGTCCCTTCCTGGCCTCCACTGTGTCTGGATGCGTCTTACGCCGCCACGGAACCCATAGAAACCGACGGCCACAACGGCACGTCACACGTGTGGTCTGAACCACCTCTCGACGTGGCGCGCAAGATAGCGACAGCAGTAGCAGCTGTGCAGCAGTAGAAACGTCGAAGGAAGATACAAAAGAAAGCTTCACTTTAAAAAATGGAGTCACGGATAATTACGCAATTGTTGGTTTTCGCTTGGGAAAGCCAATGGGCCATTGTCTCTCCATTTCGTATTCAACGTGATGACTACCATTGACATAGAAACGGTAGAAATATTTGCGTCGGTCACACTGTAAGCAGGCATACTTACCGATATTCGTTGGTAGGAGTTGCTCATCATGGCAATGAGCAGGTTCAGGAGGACGACAATGTTGATGACGCTGTACGATCCGAACATGAGAAGGCCCCAGAATCGCGTATAGCTCTTGATGCCCGTGAGCTCGAAGTTCGAAAGGTCCACCAGACCGAAGCTGGCCCAGAAGAGGGACTGCGACGATTCGAACAGGCTGCACAAAGGGGGATTTCAGGTTACGTAAGTTATTTTCACAGGCCACAGGAATGACGAGAGCGAGTGCAGGTGTACACAGAAGGAAGAGAGGCTCACAGCATCAATGTCACCAAGGACAAAGAAAGACATAGGCTTAGAGGGAATACGAAGGAAAAGAACACGGCACTGACATATCCCCGCCGTCTGCTCGCGGATGAATCGCTCACTTGGAGAAGCGACGCCACGTGAGACAGGAGGAATCCCTGATGTTGTTCGGGTCGCAGTTGGTCTGCTCCAGGTCGGCATAGTACCAGAGCAGTTGGTTGAGGCCGCAGGCGAACGAGAACAGCACCAATGTGTAGATGAAGAAAAACTGGACGATGTCAATCACCATCCTGCCCAGCGATATCTGCAGGGGCCCCAGGTGGGGGTTCATGGAGAACAGATGCACCAGGCGCAGGGCTCTGCAATGTGAACCGCACGCAGTAGAAAGGCGCCATTTCACTTCTAGGCCCTTAATTATGACTGTATAGCGCGTTGCTATGCAACCCTCTTAAAGACATACGCATAAATAATTAGTGCGCCGACTGAGGCGACCGGTCTCTCGCACGGCAAGCACTTACGAGAAGACGTTTCCTGCAGCGAATAGGCCATCTGCGATCAGCATGGGATCAAATGGGTCCCATTCTTCCCTCGGGAGGAACGCAAGCAGGGGCTGCTCCCCTATTTCTTGCGTCTCCTGTGGAACCAAGAGAAAAAGAGAAGCCGTTCAGGCGGCATGCACATACAGCGTGTGCAGACGGGAAAGCTATGCAATGACGTCAATACGCGTGTCGCGAACCATTTTTGTAGAAGACGAGGAGCCAGGCTTCACAGCGGGAACTCGGTAAATGTTGCTAAACAGCGTAGGTACCATCTTGGGGTGTTGTGCCGGAAAGCCCGAGTTTAGCAAAGTATACGGGATCTCCAAGAGCTCTGGTGACATCCTCAGATGAATGAGGTCGAGTGGTATGAATACATAAAATTAAACCCTCAGCACGCCTGCAGCTTCATTCGCTTATGCAGCTCTCGGGTTATCACTTCGGTGTTATCTCATGGGCGACCGAAAAAGGAGTCACGTGGTCACACCGTCGGTGCCTTCTGTCATTTGTTTATCGTTCCACCAAGTGCATTGCGTGTAGAAGAAAGTTATAGAAAACATGTTATATTTTAATGTATTCGAAAGAAAAGAAAAGGTTCACGTGAGATTGCGCCTCGTCTGCACTGTTTGCATTCGATGGTAGATAGATAGATAAGGTCCGAAAAAAGTCGCAGTTTCTCCCGAAAGGCGAAGCATCGATTGCGATAGCAAATTAGCAGAGAGCCATATGAATTAAGGATAGTACTTTTATCTGCCGTATCGACTTGTAAACGTTCGCTTGCTAACTAAATTAATAAGCATGGTGTCAGCGCGCACAGCAAACATGAACAGGTAACACTCGATGACCGCGGACACTCGCTGTCAAAACGCTGGCGTGAGGAAACGTGGCGGCAGCAGCGAGCAAAGTAACCTTCGTGCGGCCATATCGCTTCAACGCAAACTGAGCGCCAAGAATACACAGCACGTATAAAGCTACGAGCTGCCGACGCACCTAGACTGCGCCTCCAACGCAGTTTGTCGCAAGATACGGACCACACGCAGTTGCGGTATTAAGTTGTAGCCAGTCACGGGCACGTTACCAGTAAAAAGTACCAGTATTAGAGTTAGCTAAGCCAAAAACTAACTTGTTAGAGTTGCTGTGAAAAAGTAACGTCGTTACTTTTCCGTTACTACTAAAAACTTATGTAATTGATAGCAAACCAAATGATAGAGTTTATTTAATAGAAACGTGCGTCAAAATTGCACTTGGTAAAGCCCTAGACGAAGGGAACCTAAAAGGGGGCACACTCAAGCCAAACACCGACAATTTGACAATTGTTGTGTACGCCTCATTTTGTAGTCCGTGTTGTGGAAAGGTGAAAGGTGGAGAGAATATGGGAAAGAAGAAAGTCCGAAAGAGTGGAAAGCGCAAACTGTACGTCGGTCTTTAACTAGCGTTGCTGTTGGATAATTTATTATAAAAAATGAAGTAACTGTTACGGTATTTCTAGTTACAGTTTATGTGTAATAAAGCAACAGTGATGCAGTTACAAGTTACTCTAACTTAAAACCTAGTTACAGTTACTGAAAAAAGTAACTAGTTACCGGTAACGCGTTACTAGTTGTTCCAGCTGCAACTTGCTGCTGGAGTAAAACGTCGCCCCCTTCTCTGCCCTCCCCCCCGGTTACAGCGTACTGTACCCCGGTGCCTCGCAACGATGGGAGCGTGCGACGGCTCATTTGCTGCCCTCCCTTTGAGCTACGATCGCCGGCTAACCCTCGCACAGTTCGCGCATACGGCACGCGGCGACGATGTTACCGCCGTTGTACTTTATACGGTGCCTCACGGCTGAGAGTCCGCGCTGGTCGCTAGGAGGAGAGGCGATGGTTATCAGAAAAGGTGTTGCTGTGCGGCGCGCCGTTTCGGATAACGCGCAACGCGCAGATCTGCTGCCGACGCCGTCCAAGACGCCGTCCGCGCCGTCCGCGTTCGCGCCGAACGCGCGCAGGGTAATACAAATCAGCTGGCGCACAAGTTAAGGGACTAATACTTCTGCTCCACCCGGGACTCCCGCGGATCGGCGTATTCCTATGCAGGTTTGGAGAACGTTCAACTAGATCGATCGTTCCAGCTTTTCGATCTGCGGAAGGCCTTGGCTAAAATGAAACGTGGCACCGCTCTGGGTCGGGACAAAATTACTGTCAAAATGTTAGCTAACTTTCTCGATCCGGCATATGAAACACTATTTTCTTACATTAATTCAATTTGGTCAGGGGAAGTGCCACTCCCCTTAGAATGGACGACCGCCCTGGTCACATTTATTCCAAAACCTGGCAAGGCCGTGAACACGGACAACCTTCGCCCCATTTCTCTCACATCATGTGCGGGCAATATGATGGAGACGATGGTGCAGATCGGTTGTCTGAGTTCATGGAAAACCAATCTATTTTCTCAGAATCAATGCACGGGTTTCACCCGCACAGATCCGCGCAGGACATTCTGCTTCAATTCAATCGGGACATCCTTGACCCCGTCGAATGCCCTCACAACGACAAGGTCGTACTCGCCTGGACTTAAAGGGGGCATTTGACAATGTAACTCATGAGGTAATTCTAACACACCTATCACAAACTGGCTGTGGCTTGAGGGCGTTCGAATACATTCGGCAGTTCTTAACCGATAAACAATCTTACATCTGCATACAGGACAAGGAACATGGCCCTTTCTCCTTAGGAACTAGAGGTACACCACAAGGTGCAGTGCTGTCTCCTCTATTATTCAATCTGGCTGTGATGCACCTGCCGGCTCAGCTGGCTGATGTCCCCGATATAGAACACGCGTTGTATGCTGATGACCTCACCATCTGGGCCCCGCAGGGCTCACTCGGTGACATTGAGGCAAACCTGCAGTGAGCCGCGAGCATAGTCGACCGCTATGCCCGCCAGTGCGGCCTCCAATGCTCACCCTCCAAACCAGAATTTGTGCACGTACGCCCTTCGCCAAAGTGCACGGCCAAAATTGAACTCTTACTGGAGACGGGTTCAATCCTTGAACAAAACGAAGTCCGGGTACTGGGGCTCGTTATTAATCAAAACAGACGGTCTGACACTACATTTCAACTTCAACTTTATTTTCGCATTTTTCCTCCCTTTCTTACAAAGAAGAAAAAAAAAAGGACAAACTCCATAAGGTAGGAGACCAGGTGGGCCGCATGGTCCGCCGGGTCTCTAACAAACGCGGGGGGTTATGGTGCAAGGACGCCTTGCGGCTGGCACATGCATTTGTAACCAGTAGAATTTTGTATTCTACTCCATTCCTCCACCTGCAGAAGCAAGACGAGGATGCACTTGAAGTCACCCTTCGTAAAATTGTAAAGCGGGCCCTCGACCTCCCCGTGAACACCTAGAATCAGCGCCTTCTGGGCCTGGGCATGGTGAACACGTTTTGAGAGCTTCGAGAGGCCCACGTCACAAATCAGTACACTCGTCTCTCCAAGACGGTAGCGGGTCGCCGCCTTTTAGCCCGCTTACACATCCAACACAACATCACGGAAGATCGCGTACAACTTCCATTCCAGTTGAGATGCGCCCTCCACGTGCGTCCTCTTCCAAGCAACATGACAAAAGAAGACCATAATGGTCGGTGCCTGGCGCGGGTGGAAGCCCTGGCCCACCACTATGGACCGAAAGCCCGCATGTTTTACGTAGACGCCTCCAGGTCACACCATGGGGGATGGTATACGGCCGCTGTCGTCCACGAGAACCGAACAGTTAACGGGCTCACTTTCCGAGCCCGGAACATAACACATGCGGAGGAAGTTGCCATTGCATTGGCAGCTTGCCATCCAACATCGCAAACTATCATTTCCGACTCGAGAGAAGCCTGTCGGAATGTCGAACACGGCTGGGTCGCGTACCTAGCCTATCGATTATTGAAACATGCCGACTATCAGGGGAACCCCGCAACCCACAGTACAGTCTGGGCTCCTGCTCACGTGCGACTAGAAGGGAATGAGGCAGCCGACGCCACCGCCCGCGCGATCTCTTACCGGGCATTCCCACTCGACTCCCTCGATCAGGCTGACCTAGAATTCAAACCGGTATATTCTTTCCGCGAAATTGTTCACCATTACCAATCTGACCACAGCCATTATCCACGCCCGTGTAAAGGCTTAGGTAAAGCGGAGGAGCCGCTTCTACTCCGACTTTACACAAACACTATGCTGTGCCCGGCAGCTCTGCAACACTTCGATCCCGCCTTCTCCGGCAGTTGCTCGCACTGTGGGGAGAAGACTTCGGACCTCTACCACATGGTGTGGGCCTGCCCCTCCAATCCTGCTATGCCACCTATCCCCAACCCAACCCGGGAGGACGCACGCTGTATGTGCATGCCGCCTGAACGGCTTCTCTTTTTCTCTTGGTTCCACAGGAGACGCAAGAAATAGGGGAGCAGCCCCTGCTTGCGTTCCTCCCGAGGGAAGAATGGGACCCATTTGATCCCATGCTGATCGCAGATGGCCTATTCGCTGCAGGAAACGTCTTCTCGTAAGTGCTTGCCGTGCGAGAGACCGGTCGCCTCAGTCGGCGCACTAATTATTTATGCGTATGTCTTTAAGAGGGTTGCATAGCAACGCGCTATACAGTCATAATTAAGGGCCTAGAAGTCAAATGGCGCCTTTCTACTGCGTGCGGTTCACATTGCAGAGCCCTGCG
This sequence comes from Dermacentor silvarum, assembly GCF_013339745.2. Taxonomy (NCBI): domain Eukaryota; kingdom Metazoa; phylum Arthropoda; class Arachnida; order Ixodida; family Ixodidae; genus Dermacentor; species Dermacentor silvarum. The sequence goes on from NC_051157.2 coordinate 4,289,610, forward strand.
CCTGGTGCATCTGTTCTCCATGAACCCCACCTGGGGCCCCTGCAGATATCGCTGGGCAGGATGGTGATTGACATCGTCCAGTTTTTCTTCATCTACACATTGGTGCTGTTCTCGTTCGCCTGCGGCCTCAACCAACTGCTCTGGTACTACGCCGACCTGGAGAAGACCAACTGCGACCCGAACAACATCAGGGATTCCTCCTGTCTCACGTGGCGTCGCTACTCCAAGTGAGCGATTCATCCGCGAGCAGACGGCGGGGATATGTCAGTGCCGTGTTCTTTTCCTTCGTATTCCCTCGAAGCCTATGTCTTTCTTTGTCCTTGGTGACATTGATGCTGCTTGGCTGCTCTGACCTTGAGACCCAAACGGCCTTGGTCGGACGAGCCCAGGCAGCGTCCGACGCCAATGGGGTCCCGTACTAGACATCCCGACCTAGTATTTGTAGAGGGCGTCCTCTTAAGGGGTGGTCCCTGCATACCTCCTGTATTCTCATTAATGGTACCTTCGGCTGACGGCACTCGTGCCGTTTTCAGTGCACTCGCGTGGGGTCGCACGTTAATCTGGGCGCCACGCGTGTGGTGGCGCACGTTCGGCTGGGGCGAACACGACACGGGTGCACGCCACCGTGCCACCACGCAGATCGACGGTGGAGCGCGGTGCGATACCGTCGCGCAGCGCGCGGCAGCAGACGACCAAAAGCGAGCCGTTCAGTTCAGGCGCCATTTTGTAGCAGGCGGTTACGATGTAAGCCGTGTATCTGCGTGTCTCGCACAAAACTATTTTCTTTGCTAGAATCGAGTAGCTCATCGGTCAACGAAGACCACGCAATTGATCTGCGCTGCTAATCAGAAGCTCTCACGAGAGCAGCCGTCGAAGGCGAACCGCGCGTCATACCGATGTAGCGGTGTCATACGATAATGAGGTACATGAAGCTGCAGCATCATTTTCTACGTTTGATGCTGTAACTTTCGTTTCCGTTGTTGCTTTTCAGTTCCGAAACACTTAAGGATAAGTTGGAGTACATGCAAGGGGCTGCCAGCGCAGTTTGCAGGTTCGTCCCAGTACCCCCAAAATCATTCGAATGGCAAGAGTCATTCGTCACTTCATATTTCAAGCATCTGTTGACCTTGTTCACGTCTGCAAATCGCGGCGAGACCAAGGGATAAGTGGCCTGTGTAATAGAGCGTCGTCTGCTTAACTTCACATTCGGCATGTATCTCGCAGAGGGCGCTACAGTCGCAAACTCCCGTTTGGTGGCTCGCACGTTCGTCTGGCAGGAGCGAAACGTGAAACTCAGGCGGTGTTTGGCGTAATTTCCGTTGGACTGCCGCGGTGCCAGGATGGCTCAGCTGAACGTACCATAAGAGACTCAAAAAGCGTTTTTACCACCACCACCACCACCACAGAACTCGCGCTGTGTCCGCGACTGCAGCCGATGCCTCTGGCGGCGGCTCCGCAGGTTTCGACCAGAGAACTGGACACTCGGCGAGTGGCGTCGGAAGTCGCTGCCTCTTCTCGTCTCCAAACGTTTCAATATAAATTTCTTTTGTAGATCTATGCTTACTTGTGTTTACGCAATTGCATGCATCACGTGCAACACATGCACATGTAACACTCGTAACACTGGGTGTAACTAACACAGCTTCGCTGTTCGACCATCTTCACGGAGTGGAAGGGAGGTATAATTTTTAACACTTGCCCTTCGTAGCAGAGAATAACAGTATGAAAGTGCCACAATTCACTTGCAAGGAGCAATGATAAGGTGATAAATGATGAAAGCTAACATGTACCAAGTGACAGTCATGAAATTATACGCTTATCATTGACTACATCCTGCGATAACTATATGAGCGCTTGAGATTTTTTTTTTAACAGCGAAGCTGTTTAAGCCAGCCGTAATTTGTTGTGCGTAGCAATGAAACTACCAAAAAAGAAAACAAAACTTCTTGCAGAGCCGCGGGATCCGAACCCGCGTACGCCCGGTCCCAAAGCAAGCGTCGTAACCACTAGGCTATAGAGACACTTATTTTTTCTTTAATGCATGGAAAATAAAACTGAAGGTATATTACAGTGCAAACATAGCTACAGACTTAAAACTCGGGCAAACACACACATGCGTCCAACAAGTGCATCCAGTCAGGCGGAGGTTCCTGCGCAGCGTATATAGCAATGAAACTACCAAAAAAGAAAACAAAACTTCTTGCAGAGCCGCGGGATCCGAACCCGCGTACGCCCGGTCCCAAAGCAAGCGTCGTAACCACTAGGCTATAGAGAGTACTTATTTTTTCTTTAATGCATGGAAAATAAAACTGAAGGTATATTACAGTGCAAACATAGCTACAGACTTAAAACTCGGGCAAACACACACATGCGTCCAACAAGTGCATCCAGTCAGGCGGAGGTTCCTGCGCAGCGTATACACTTCTTATACAAGCTGAACTTTCTTGAAAGAATGATGTTGTAGATCGGGGACTTTCGGCATGGCGATAACACATTCTAGCTCTCATAGGCTGTACAAACCCAGTACTATGAACATGTCATAGGGAGGACCCCCAGTAATCTTAAACGGTAGGAACCTAATTGCGTATGGAGTGATGTCAATGTCCTTTTTAAGCGTCCGTTGGAGAATGTCCCAGCAAAATATAGCATCCGTACCTAGGCTATAGAGCCACGCCTTCAGAACACGCATTTATGCGAACCATATGACTGCGTTCGAGCGCCGTCGTCTTCGTCCACAGCTGGCGCGTTCGTGCGCTCGTGCTCTGGGAGGTGAAGAGGTTTTTGCGCGCTATGAGAGCGAGAGAGAGGCATTCGTGGAGCGGGTTTCCTCGGCATTGGAACGCGGTGTCGGTGTTGCAAGCTGTGCTATGCAACGCGCAGTGACGGCCGAGAAGCACGAAAAAAGTTGTCGCAGTTTCACCTGAAAGGCGAAGCATCAATTGCGATAGCAAATTTGTAGAGAGCTATACGGAGTAATGATATTAGCTTTATCAGCTGTATAAACTTGGACATGCAGCAGCACCGGCAACACGCAGAACTATTGTCGACGCCTTCGGCGTTTTGCCCGCGTTCGCTCAAAATGCGTGCGGCGTTGGTGACTGTTGCCGGAGCCTCTGATATAAATAGGCACTTGGTGCCGCAGCTAAACGTCGCCTCCCTTCCCTCCCCCTCCCCCCCTGCCCCTCCCCCTCGGCCTCTCGCGCGTCGGAAGAAGGCGCGTTTGCTCTACATATATGGTGATTGTAAAGGAGGAAAGAGACGCTTACTTCTGCAGCCCTTAAGCGAGCACGGCGCAGAACGCGCGTTTGTTCTCCGCCGTGCGTTCACTCCCCGTGAAAGCGCGCGTCCCTCGCGCCCTTTCACTCGCACATACAGCGTTCGGCGCACGGCGACGATTTCATCTCCATTGACGTCATACGGAACCTCACGGCGACGGCGACGCCGACGGCAGAAATCTGCTTTTGAGTGTCCATATAATTGCTATCGCAATAAAAAAAATTATCATCATGATGAGTAATAAGATGAAAAGTTCGCGTACAGTGCCTGAATATACGTACATTCTAGGCACTGTAGTTCGCGCGTACTTTTTCCTATTGGTGAGTGATCGTCACGCCGCCTCGTTTACATTTCGTCGATTGTACAACTGATATATCAGATATTGCGGAAGAATCAACACATCGCGACAAGGAATCGCTAAAGCGCTATTTTTTTTTTCTAGCAACGACCACTTTTTGTGTTGTGCTCGAAACACAATGCGGCAATCAAATTTGGGAGACGCTTAAGCTTCGCCTTTAAGAGTAGAATGCGATATCGTTCAAAGATCTCTACTGCTTCGCACGCTTCCCAGCAACTGCAGCTTATGTATGCGTAATGTTTACCGGGAAACACTGGCGGCGAGCGCTATAAACGAAGGCGAGCGTTCTGGTTCTTTTTACGGCAAATCTGTTTACCTCTAGCCCCCGTATGCATCCCCCGCATGCGCTCCCAGGGGGGTTGTACCCTGGGCGGCTTGCGTCCGTATCGTGGACAGGAATGGAGACGATAAGATTGGACAGGAATTGAATCCATTGAACACGTGGCCTGCGCTTCTGTGGTTATAACGTCACGCGCGTTCGGGGGGAGAGGGGAGAGCGTGAAGAGCGAAGCGACAGCGCTGCAGCAATGGAGACTGGTAGGGAGAGAGGGGAAAGAGTGTGGCGACGGCACCTGTGCACGTGGCCTGCGCTTCTGTGGTTATGCCACGCTCGTCGGAGGTACCGACGCGGCTGCAGCAGCGGTTACGGCCGATGCATGGGACGTGCGGTGACCGCGGCGGCGCTTGTGTCGGCGTAGTGTGGTGCCGTAGGAGAAAAAAAATGTATGATTTCATAATGTATGCAGCTCGTGTATGCAGCCTAAACAGCTTCGCTGGTAATTCGTCCCCATATGAATGTTGCGGCACCACAGATTGGTGCCACAACGACTGGGTTACAACCTAGGACAAACTGTCGTTGAAGGATATGCACGTCACACGCGCACATCTAAACACATAGCGGCCAGCAGACGACGCGACCCGCCATCCACACTATGCGTCGTTCAGTCAGTGTCCGCCAGGCGGCGACTCCGCTAGATCTCGCGGCCAATACCAGGAAGTGGCGCTACTCGCTTTGCGACCGTGTAACGAGCGATACTCACTTTTACCGACGTTCCGTGGTTGAAATCCCCTTCGGAGTTTAGCGATACAACGCTGGCGGATGAGTGAACTTTTTATTGCGATAGCAATTATATGGACACTCCAAGCGCATTTATGCCGTCACCGTCGCCATCGCAGTGATGTTGCGCATAAAGTCCAAACACGATAACATGGTCGCGACGTGCCGTACTCTGTATGTGCGATTGAAAGCTTGCGAGGGTCAGCCGACGATCGCGGCTCAATCTCGCGCGCGCAAGGAAGAAAACCGGGCGGATGCACGCCGTCTTCTGTCACGCGCGATGCACGGCGGAGGGGGTGTAAGTAAGGGGAGGTGGGGGGGAGGGGGGGAGCGTTCTACTCCGGCGGCGGATGCTGCTTACGGCGCGGCTGCGTGGGCGCCGTATCTTTAGAGCGATCTGCGACGTGCACAAAGTGCGCACCCGCGCGGGGCTCATCTTCAAAGCGATTTGCGATGTAGACGAAGTCCGCCTAGTGCCGGTAGCTTCGTATGCACTGTGATTTTGATTTTGTGTTTGGTTGCGTTGAAGCGAGAGACAATTCGCTCGCTGCTGCTGCCGAGTTTCCTGACTGCACCGTTTTGAAAGCGAGTTTCCGTGGTCATCGAGCGAGATCTGTTCTTGTTTACCTGTTAGCGCGTGACACCGTGCTTAATAATTTAGTTAGTAAGCGAATATTTGCAAGTTTATACGGCCGATAAAACTAATAGCCTTACTTCGTATAGCTGTCTAGTAGTTTGCTAGCGCAGTCGATGCTTCATCTGTCGGGCGAAACTGCGACGTTTTTTTTTAATCACCGACGAAAGCCGTCCATCACGAAAGGCCAGCAGAACGCCTTGTACAGCAGTGGTCCGTAAACTTGATCACACACATTCATTCCACTCCTCAAGTGCCAGTCACTATTTTTTCGGCCAACTCCTGCTCACGTCTTCCCTCTACCGTCCCACATTTGGCAGCATGAATGCACACTCCGTTTGCGATCACCCAGCTGCATTTACGACAGCTGATTGTACAGTAGTAACCAGGCAAAAGCGAAAATGCTTTCGCATTTGTCCACTTTCGTTTGAGGCAAAGTGCGGTGCATCGCCGAAAGCGCCATCTACTCCACGTGTCAGACACGTGTCTACGCTGATGAAGGGAAACGCAAGCGCGCCGAGGTCACGTGTGTTCGACGGGCCAATGAGACGTGTGTTAAGTGCGCGCCTGTCACGCCAAGGAGGCTGCCGAAGCTCGCGGGGCCTGCCTAGTCTAAACGTTCGATTCATTTCGTGCCCGCCAGGAGCCGCATGAAGTCAAGCAACGTGTAAGAGAGTCGCCCAAGACAGACGCATTGCTGGTGATACTTCCGACGAATACATCGAGCGTCTCCTACGTTGCAGGACAGCCGATACCGTAGTTGCGCGTGAAATATAATACGATTAAGATACGAATTAAGTAAGTAGCAAACATGGAAGCGAGATAGAAAAGACATAATCAGCATTTAAACAACGAATCATTTGAACAATCAAGTAGGTCGACCTTTTCTTCTTCAGCGTCGATACTTGGTTGACACTTTCCTTTTTTCGTCGCATGCGTACAGGCGAAAAAAAATACTTGCAGGGTAGTCATTGTTCGATTATCGGCAGTTCATGCGGGCTCGGAATCCCTCAGGCACTTTTTCTTTCTACTCAAATTTTTGCTCTGATGAGACGTAGATGAAGCCGCAAGCGGAAAGTGTATACAAACCAGTGAAAGGCGCGCACCTTAATGTAGGCCACCACGCGCAGCAAAGCGGCAGTGACGTACATGGTATTCCGTATTGCATCCAAAATATTCCAGCTGTCCTTGAGGTAACGGGCCATCCCTATCGACCAGATCTCGGTTGCCTCTTCCCATATGTGAGCTGCAAAATGCAAACAATGTGAAGCATTGCATTTAGCACCGTCGGCACTTTGGTCGACAATATGCCTACATGTGGTTGCGTACGGCTTTTCAACAAACCAGCGATGCTCAGTGTGTTTGCAAGTTTTCACTTGCCACGCCCATAGATGGTACATTGTAAATATTTGTAGGACAAACGGGAACACAGAAAATCAGGAATAGGTTCAGCGTACACAGAAGGCATATGTGGTCACAATTATCGACCAGAAAGTAAATCTCACTTGACGTAAGATTGAAGGTAGACCCAGGAGGTCCAGAACCATTCTTCCTTGATTTGAATCTTTTCTGTCTTACTTTTCTGCGGAGTCTCATAGTAGTTGTCTAGACTTGGTTTTGCAATGCGTTGCAAGCTTTGCAAGCTGTGTCGGATGGTTTGCTGTATTGCAGCTTACCTTACTATTAATGACCTACGCAAAACAGCATGCCTAATATTTCTTAGGTGAAAATTTTGTAGTCATCGGATGAAGTGAGCTGACGAATGGCAGCGATAATTGGACATCGTCCTGCAAGGCGACACTTTCGCCCGAAGCGCGATGCTTTGGCAGCAATAGCAAAGTATTGGAATATTACACGAAATAAGGTTTGTGGTTTTATGGGCCATGTAAAATGCGGTGTACATTCGCTTATAAATAAACACACGTGGTGACAGGTGCATAATGCACACAAGTGTTGATCCGATGAACGCGAGCACTCATGGTCAGAACGACGGCGTGATGATTGCCGGCTGCAGGGGGCGATCGCGCTTGTCCCAAAAGCGTATGGTCAATCCGTGTTGCCGTTCCTTTTAGCCAATTGGCACTGGAAGACAGCGCGCAATGTCCTTTTCGGCATAAAAGCAGTGCTAGGCAGCTTAAATTTAGCCTGAAGCATCGCACTAAGTTAAGCACTGCACTTGGACTCGTCGGACAGTGTTTTAACGAGAGGTTTCAACTATACGCCGGTGGGGACGCGAGGAAACTCCCGCTTTACCATGGCAGCTTCCAGGCGTCTCACAACGCTGGCCTCATCAGGCGCGTTGCATGCGCCGCACTTGGATGGTGAGACCAACGGGACACGTTCGGCTGCACCCAGTTAAATAACGAATAGCGTTGGCTTTTACAGCCCGTCTGTTCTGGCGTTTATCTCAAAATAAGGTGAAAAGATAACCCGCTCATGTGCGAATCGATTTAAGCGAACCTTTCGTTGGTGTTTGTGAAGAACGCTGTTCCTGCTTTGCGTATATTTGCAAGTAGAGACCACATGACCTATTTGGACACATTTTCACTGGGAACTATTTTATGACGACGCTGTAATTACGACGAAGGTATGGCGACTGCAGCGTGACGACAACATGATGCCGATGCTGGATTGGTGCCCATGACGTGACGACGAGGGTCTGATGAAGGCAATAACGGAGCTGGAATGAAGACGATGGCATTACAAAAACAAAATGCTACAGAAATTCTGAAAATTGTCTACTAACGCGTAAGCATTCTTTGGCACAGGAAGAGCGATGGGTAGACATTCATAAGCTAGAAAAAGCAAGCAAGCCAAAGCGAAGTAACAGCCGAGCCACAGAATGCTTACGCAGTTGTAGATCATTCTCAGAATTTCTGTAGCATTTGCGTTGCTTATCATGTCTATCCTGCTTAGACCGTGTCATAACGTTTCAAGTACAATTATATTCCATGCAATCACAGGATTACAATCTTCTTTTATTGCTGCGTTCTGTCAAATTTTATTTTTGTAATTCTTTTCTTATTCATTCCTTACGACCTGAGGCGGCGACGTGACCAATTTGTGTCTTTTTTTAAGGCTCCCAACCATCTGCTATTACACTTATCAAATCAAAAATGTGCTATTCTATCAATTTTTATACTCCGCCATCCCCAAAGCAGGCTTCTTTGCATGCACACCAGTAACGCGGGAAAGTAAGCCTCCAGGGAAAGTAAGCTTTCAAAGGGGTATGAGGACAACGGTTATCTCTTATTTTATTGCGATGGTAACTATACGGACACCCCAAACGCATTTGTCCGTCGCCGTGTAACACAGCTAATCGTCAAAGAACAGGAGCCGGCAAGGATTGGTAAGACAGCCCGATGACAAGAGCATTTTCAGTATGACTCACGTATTCGGCCAGAGGTATTCGGCATGACAGCAGCAGCTGGAAACCTTCACTCTAATTGAGTCGTGGTGAATAGCTGTGGAACCGTCTTTGATGACAGCTGCTCGAGTGCGCCTTACCAATCACGAAGGTCAGGATGGCCACTTCGACGAAGGAAGGCGGCAGGCCTCGTTGTTTTTGTTTCGTGACTACGCCACCTTGGAAATGTGAGTGCAGGTCTTCCAAGTTCACCCTTTGAGACGCAAGGATGAGAAGAACTGAAACGAGACATGGTCGTTTTTCAAGTCACTCGCACGGGGACAGTCAATGCAATTGAAGCCACTGCGACTAACAGTATTCACACCTCTGGTATTTCGTGCTTCCGGTTAATTCAAGCTGCAACAGTGCAGTGTATCATAAGTGGTGGAAGACGAGCAAGCGGTATAAATGAAATATGGCTCAAAGCTTCTACTGAAGACACCAGTTGTCGGTGCAGTGACAATTAACACAAAAATCCATTAACACAAAAATCCAGAGCTCTTCCACTACTGTGAAGATGGAAGCCAGCGAAGCTGTGACTATGTGGGTCTGCTGTAGTGAATATTGCTAAAGCGAATTTATATATTACCATTATTGATTATATTGAGCGTCTTCGGCATGTTCGTCAAAGAGCAAGGACGCCGGCGCCTTGTTTTCGCCCGGCGCGATGGTCAAGTAGTGCGTTTGCTGCGCCAAGTCTGCCCCATCGTCATACGCCTATAGCGTATGAGCCCCAGCGTTCATAGCCGCGGCACACTGCACGGCAGCGTCAGGATCCTGTGAGATCTCTCCCGCCCCTGCTCTCGACGGCTCATAGACGAGAAAACGATCGCCAAAAGTCGCTACTGCACCTCCTGACAGCGCCCCCAATGTGAAAATGTCAAGCCGCGCGGTCGCGCCGTGGTGCAGTCTCCGTTTTGTTTACGTTGTTTCGCCCGCGCTTTCGTTCGCTGCTCGTGCTCACGGCGCTCCGTTTTCGACAGCGGCAGATCGCGTGCTTGCTGAATAGCGATGCAAAGACTGCAGTGCGGTTTCAAGAAGGTTGCCGACGCCGACAGCTTTTTTCGTGGCGGCAACCTCAAGAAAGGGGGCGTCTGCTTCCACGCGTGTATGGCGTTGAACAAATTGTGGGCGGTGATTTGACAGTGAAAGCCAAGTGCGCGTCGGAGGTGTCCAACATGATTGTATAAGACATCGAGTTAGAGGTACACACGGAGTTCAGTAATTAAGTCACTTTTATTTCTTTATGGTGCAATCACAAAGCGGTCATGCATGCTTGAAGAGATGTGCAGAGATAGTGACGATTTCCCTCCATCGAAATGCAGCCGCCGTGGCCGGGAATCGAGGTCGCGTTGTCGAGCTTAGCGGCGCAACACGTATGTATTTACCGCTAAGCTAACACGGCGGATGTCACTGTACGATTCAACTACACGACACGTCTAAACATACGGTCATGCGCTAAATACAGGCATATTACTATTGCGTTTTCATTGAGTGGCCGTGATATCGCACGCGAATGCGAAAGTACGTGACTTACTTGACTCGGCGCACTGCACTTATCCACGCTTGTCGTCTGTCCTTCTCCTACCACCTCCCCGGAATTCTGTAGGACTTCACGGGTGGCTTTCGACATTTCGAGGCTGTTGTGGCAATCAACAACACAGCAGTATTGCGTGCCACCTTTCCTAGTTCATGAGTTCGCGCTCGCCGTCGCGAAAAGAACGCGCACGATCGCTCGTGCCGTAGAGAACACGGGCACGCGGTGGCCCAGTGACGACCTTCAACACGTCCATCCTTCCGCCAGGGGAGTATTCGGCGCTGGTGGCGCGCGGGCAAACTTTAAGTTGGCTCGTCTTTACCCACATATCCAACGCGGGTATGAGCCACACGTGATTTCTTTCTTACCCTCCTGTCATTCTCTCTTTCTTTCCTTCCTTCCCTGGCTCCTATCCGCATATCCCTGGGTCATATTCGCATATCCAATGCGGGTATGCGCCACACGTGATTTTATTATTCTTAATCGTGACGTAACTGACGAGCATGTGACCTAATTAATGTCATGAAATATCAGTCATGTTGGTCATCCGTTTTGACACCTGTGCTAAAGCACAACTGGTGAGAACCGCCACGCGCATGGAGCCGAAATGCTGACTATAGTTATTGCGATAGCAATGATATGGGCACAGCAAGCGCATTTCTGCCGTCGGCATCATCGTCGCCGTGAGGTTCCGTGTAAAGTCCAACGGTGATAAAATCTTCGCCGCGCACCGTACCCTGTGTGTGCCAGTTAAAGCCCCTTGAAAACTTTAAAGTACCGCCAATCTTTGTACTCAGCCGCCGGCGCGCGACCTCCTCGCCTCCTCCTCGCCCCTCGCGAGTCCCCTCCGCGGCAGACGGTCTTGCACCCGTTTTCCTGCACGATGATTGGTCGCCATGCCGTTGCCCTTGGAAACGAGCGGAGCTTGCGTTTTGCTTGTGTTTTGCTTTTTCGTTCGCGCCATTTTGCGCCTTAGCTCAGTTGGCTCGGCGTATATAGGCGTATAGAGAAAGTCGCACGCTAACATTGCACGCTGTTTCGTGCACTGTCTGCTAGCGCTAGCGCATATAACTGCAGCAAGAAGCGGGATGATGGTTATGCAGTTTTTACGATACCGCAAGGAAAGCGTGATGGCTTGCGCAAGAAGCAGTGACTGCACAACATTGGCCGAAAGAACTTTGTTCCGACAAGGAGCAGTATTGTTTGCGAGGTAAGGTGCCTTTCTTATTGCTCATATCAAAGCATCCTCTAATGCTGCATTTTTTCGATTCTTCCGGCTTGCTCATTAGCGTTTTTGTTGCGGAAATTTGTACTTTGCATAAAAATGTGGTTGATCCCTCTTATATAGGAATCGGTATAGAACACGAAAGTGAAACGTGTCTTCACAGAAGTAGTGTAATGTTTATTGCACATTGATATATAATGTCTATTGGTGTTTTGTGGCTAAAGCGCCCTTAGGCGTTGATGCACCCACGCTGACGCCTGGTGGCACGTCTCCTCCATCACGACTACCAACGTCGATGACCATGAGCAACCGTCGTGCATATGGAAGCTGCACTACGCTGCACACGCTAGCACAACGCGAAAGACGAAGCACGTAACTGACACACTAATACAACGCGCAAGACAAAGCACGTAACTGAATCGTCACCGAGTCAAATCAGCGCGTACAGCGCGTCGTAATTGCAGCCTCCGCGATCAACTTCAGATACATTTTCAGAGCTAATTGCGGAGGCCACGCTCCAGCTGTGCTGAGTACGGTGAACGCCACCTAGGTGGCGTTGGTAGTGCTTCTTGATGCCAGCGTCCCTTCGAATGCTGGCATCGAGGCGTCGTAGTGCTGAGACCACCGAAGCGTTCACTGTCGGTGCGCGTTAGTGTCATAATGCAGTACTTCTCTTTTCTGCTCGTAGGCGGCGTCACCGCCCCGAGCAAGAGCGCGGGTACACGGAGGAGTGTTAGATATATAAGGCGCGTCTGTGTAGCTCGCTGCAAATGCGTTTGTGGCGCAATGGGTTAAACGCTCGGCGATCTATCGTCGCGGACCGAGAGGTCGTGGGTTCGATTTCCAAATTTTGCATGCTTGTGGAACTTTTTCTTCTGGTTTCTTTCTTTGTATTATGTTCGTGTACATTGTAAGCTGACGTATTTCCGTGACGGAAATACGTCAGTGAAGTCTTGGTGGACCCCGGCATAAAACACTTTCGTGTTAAAATGGGGTTCTCCTCAGAATGCTGAATATTCTGCTGGGACTCCATCACCTCGCACGTCGTCAACTGTTATTCAATCGGAAATGCAGCATTATAGATTCTGCTTTCCACTGAACAAATATACGCGAAGATACAGCCTCTCGATCGCACTTTTCGTGATTGTTAGGATCCGTTGCCTGTTTTACTAAAAATCGGTATAGCAGCTTGTATTAGAGCTATTTACAGCTTCGATGTGTGTGTCAGTCACTTAAATACAATGAATGCAGGGCCTGAAAAAAAATAGTGGGATGTATACCCACGGTATTGCAGGTGATGAGGGCCAGTTAGTCCACATTTTAAGGCGAGACCCGTAGTTGGATATGTTTAAGGTGAGCGTTTGAGTTACAGAAAGTAACGTGACCTAATGAAGGCCAGAAGCGAGCCAAATCATGTCCAGCCGTGTCTAGTAGATTATTAATGATTAGCAACGTAAATTCATGACTTATTAATGATTGGATTCAGGTGGTTCAAGGTCGATTAAGGTGGATTAGTGTTAAATAAGGAGGGCTAGGGTCGATTAAAGAGGATTAAGTTGGATTAGGGTGGTTTAGGCTAGATCAAGATATAATAAGGAGGATTAGGGTGGATTAACGCCGATTAACGTGCATAAAGGAGGATTAAGATGGATTAAGGTCGACTAAAGTGTATTAATTAGGATTAGGGGGATTAAGATCGAATAAGGTGAATTAAGGAAGATTAAGGTCTATTAAAGTATATTAAAGAGGATTAGAGTGGATTAAGCTCGAATAAGGTGCGTGAAGGTGGATTAGTGTGGATTGAGGTGAATTACAGTATATTTTACAAGACTCGCATTCGTGTCTCTTAGGCGATAGCTAAGGACACCTGGTAATCTTTTTCAGATCTTGAATCTGCTTTGAACTGGGCTGCCATGCACGCGTGAGTGGGTGGCGATTATTATTTGTTTTTTTTTTCCGGATACAGGCAATGTGCAGGAGGCGATCGCGCACCCTTGTTGTTGACTTCTAGGCGGAGGCCGGGAATCTTCGCTTTAGTAGCGAATGCCTTACAATCACCTTTCTTCGGTTTTGTTCTGTGGGTAAACCTTTTCCATCCATGTAACACGAACCGATGTCATTGTATCAATCCGCTTTGATTACGAAGGTTAAGCAATAAATAATGATTATGGTTATGATGTAGCAATGTAGGGAATATTATGCAGACAATAATGTTTGGCACTGCAGCGTATTAGCCCCTTGTACTTGTATAAAGGACGTTTTATTCATCCTGCCTGAGTGAATAACTCTTCGATAAATGTTCTAGCTACATTTCACTGAAGACCAGTTTGATTCGCGCATATTACAAGAACTTGGGGAAAGAAATCTGAAGCCCAACGCAGTTCCAACAATTTTCTCCCACCGACCTGGCGTGAAGCATGGAAGCCCCTCGACAGCGGCATGAACCTCGAACTGACAGTAGTAAGTGATTGCTGCTGCTTGCTCCTTGTCCCGCATCTAATAATTTCAGCAATAATGATCTCGGTCGCTTAAAGACGCAGCCAACGACACTATGATAATTTATGCAGAGCCTGTCGCCACCGCATGCTTGCCCGCAATCTAAAATGCGTCGGCAATAGCGATCCCCGCTAATCAAAATCACAATTTTAACTATCCTACTACATAATTTAACAGTATGTTGGTGTGAACTATCAAAATACCATATCCAGAGGCGTTTCTCTTACCTAAAAATATAGAATGCCTTCTCCCATAGGTATACCGAGTATTTTTAAGCTTCATTGACACCGACGCCTAGAGAATAGTCTGTAAATACCTTTCCTCAGATTCTGTTATTGTGGGTGATGAGTGGCTGCCGGCACCGTTTCATCGCACTGAAATTGCGCAACCGTCCTATTCAATGCAGAAACCACAGCGCAAAAGCTACTTTGGCATTGAGACAAACACATGGACGGACGATGCACTCGCCAGTAATTCATTATAAGAAGGCACGCTGAATATAATACCTGCGGTGCACATGCATGCAAGAAAAAACTGCGAAACACAGAGCGATTTGCCACAAGCAATACTAGATCAGATGCACAAAGTAAAGCAGCGTATCATGTGGCACAAAAAATAACTGTAGTATAGAACTCGCCTCAAAGCTCCTACATCAGTGTGTGTCATTCATACGGCTTCAAGATGAAACCAACCTCCTCATAAACGTTGCCTTCAGCATTCTCCATGCATTTCTCACCATTTTTCAGAATTTTCTACGCCACTGGGCCGCACAACTGGCCCAAAATCATGCGCCTCTATCGAATTCTGCGGCCCGTCCGCGGGAGCCCAGACGCAATAGCGTGCCGTGCGCAGCGCGCGCATCTGGCGGGCGAGGCGATTAGAGGAGGAAAGCGCGGCGGGGAGGAGAGTGTCGCTACTTTCAAATTATCAAGGGGTTTTAGTGCGAGTGAAAGCGTACGAGGGTGAGCCGGCCATCGCGGCTCAATGTAGCGCACGCGAGGGAGGAAGGCACGCCAGAAGCGCGCGGTGTCTCGCGCGCGAGGCACGGGGGCGAGGCGACGGAGGGGGAGGGTAACTTATGCTCCGTCGGCGGCTGCTCAAAGTAGCTCATGCGCCCCTATCTTGAAAGCGATCTGCGACGTGGGCAAAGTACCCGCCCGCGCGGGCCTCATCTTCAAAGCGATCTGCGATCGGGAAAAGTGCATTCGCCGAGGTTTTTTTTTTTCTTTATTCTGAGGGTTTTACGTGCCACAACCAGTTCTGATTATGAGGCATGCCGTAGTGGAGGGCTCCGGATCAGTTTTGACCACCGGGGGTTCTTTTACTTGCACTACAACGCAAGCACACGGGCGCTTTTGCAATTCGCCTCCATCGAAATGCGGCCGCAGCAGCCGGGGTTCGATCCCGTGCTCTGCAGCGCAACGATTTAGCTAACTCAGCCACCGCAGCGGGAGCATTCGCCGAGTCCCAGTAGCCTCGTATGCGCTGTGCTTTCGACGTTCGCGTTGAAGCGAGACGAGAGGCAGCGCGAAGGTCAATTTGCCAGCTGCTACTGGCGCACCAAGAGAAGGGAAGCGCAGTCGAGGTCGGCATAAAACCAGATGGGATGATGAAGTTAGGAAATTTGCAGGCGCAAGTTGGAATACGCTAGCGCAATACAGGGGTAATTGGAGATCGCAGGGAGAGGCCTTCGTCCTACAGTGGACATAAAATAGGCTGATGATGATGATGATGACTGGCGCGCTTTGTCACTCCGGCGTTTTCCACAGCGATTTTCCGCGGTCATCGAGCGAGATGTGCTCTTGTTTACCTGTGCGCGCGTGACACCGTGCTTGTCTGTTTAGTTAGTAAGCGAATGTTCGCAACTTTATACGGCCCATTAACGTGCTATCCTTGCTTCACATAGCTCTCTACTAATTTGCTATCGCAATCGATGCTTTGCCTTTCGGGCGAAACTGCAACTTTTTTATTTCTACGCGCGGACATGATCCTGAGGGACCAAGCCTTTAAGAGCTTTGCTGTAACATTTTGATTTCGCCTTTACTTTGATAAAGCAGACTGCGCATCCCAGCAGACCGCAGTCCAGTATAATTCACCTACGCGAAGTAATTATTCGCAGCAAGGCTGCGACCAACGCAGTTTCCGAAGCGGTCGAAACTGGTGATAGTGGAGCTACAAGAATACGAGGCGAAAAAGATTAGTCACCTGTGACCCGCACGAGACAGGCGCGTTTTGATGTCTGTCTCGCAGGGGGGAAGGCTGTATGCCTCCCCCCGTCAATAGGTGTATTTGATTGGGGCGCCACATAGGCAACGGCCGACATTGGAGCGACCCAAACATCACGTTGCTTTTGCGTTTTTTTTTTTTTAAGGGTGAGCTCACGAGGGTTTCGATGGGAATTTAGGGTACATGCTTCCTTCCCAAGCGAATGGCACCTGTGGAAAGCCGAGCGCTAGGCCGAGGTACCTGTCTGGACGCGACTATATTGTGATAAGTGTGGGTCACGACTTCCTGCGTACGAGACGGAGCTGACAATTAACGCCTAATGTCAGCATTTTCATGGGTGGGTTTGGTACACACACAAAAATACTACTACAGGTGTTCGAATGACGAAAGTTTCGAATACACGTAGAATCGAATACCCGAAACAGATATGCATAAAACCATTTCGATTCGATAAAAACCAAACGACCTTAAAGTATTCAATCAAATACCGAACATTTTCTAATTTCTAGAGTGGTGTAATAAGCTTAGAACGACCGACAGTTGAGCTAGTTGGTAGGAATTCTTGTTAGAAAAATTTATGCAAATCCAACACACATGCCTTATGACATGGACAAAAACTTTGAAAAAAATCTTTCGTGACATGGTAATGAAATTCTCTAAATTTGCCCATTTTATCCTGCGTCTTTGGCGCAAAGAAAGCTGGCGCGCTCATGAGCTCTCCCGCCCCCCTGCGACGCAGTGTCACAATGGGCTGGTAATTAGTGATTTACACGAAATGTGCCGCCCACTTCTTGGCCTACCTACCGTTGTGGATATGTGCATAGAAATGATCAGTAATCCTCGTGATATGGGGTTTATTGGCGTTTAATCCCGTTATGTCCAGCGCAAAGAGCACAAGGGCAGTTCCAGCCAAACGCCAGCGCGAGGCAAAACCAGCGACACCGATCCTTTCATCTTTCTCTTCCTCACTTCAGGAGCCATGCGACCACAGCGACGCTTGTGCTAACTTCGTCATTACAATGGCCCCACGAGAGAAGACTAGCCATCCTGGCGACTCACGGTGACGACACGATAGAGGGATCGTAATACGGTTTAAGCCGGCTGACGTGCACAGTCTCGCGACCACGACGCCGCAGATGATCAGACAGCGTGAGAGGTTCGACCACATAGTTTACAGCAGATGTACAGGCGACGATCCGGCAGGGTCCGTGGTATTGAGCCAGCAGCTTAGACGAAAGACCGGGAACGTGAGGCGGAATCCACAACCAGACGAGGGAGCCGACACGGAAAGGCTCAGGTCGGTGTCATGTCGATTCCGCTGGTGGGCTTGACCTTCCGTCGTGAAGGTACGGGCAAGTTGGCGGCATTCTTCAGCGTACCTGGCTACTTCTGATATGGGTCGATATTCCGAGGCGTCAGGTTGGTATGGCAATACTGTATCGAGCGTGCACGAGGGTTCTCGTCCATACAATAAAAAGAATGGTGAAAAACCTGTGGTCGCTTGAGTCGCGGTAGTGTAAGCGTAGGTGACAAAGGGGAGAACCATGTCCCAGTTGGAGTGGTCCGACGCGACGTATGCAGTGAGCATGTCGCCAAGAGTGCGATTGAAGCGCTCAGTTAATCCATTGGTTTGCGGATGGTACGCGGTTGATGTACGATGGACGACGTGGCACTCGGCAAGCAGAGCTTCGACCACTTGGAAAAGAAAGACACATCCTCTGTCACTGAGGAGTTCTCGAGGAGCGCCATGTCGAAGCACGAAATTGCGCAGGATGAAGAAAGCAACCTCACGTGCTGTAGCGGCAGGAACGGCCGCAGTCTCAGCATATCGGGTGAGATGGTCAACACCAACGATTATCCACCGGCTTCCAGACGTAGTGCATGGGAGTGGGCCGTAAAGGTCGATGCCGACCCGATCGAAAGGCCGCGCAGGGCAAGGTAAAGGCTGAAGAGCGCCGGTCGACCGTTGCGGAGGAATCTTGCGTTGTTGGCATGCTTCGCAAGCACGGATATACTTTAGGACAAAGCTGTACATACCGCGCCAGTAGAAGCGTTGGCGCAACCTTGCGTAAGTTTTCAGCACGCCTGCGTGAGCACTCTGTGGGTCGGCATGAAAAGCAGCGCAGATGTCGGAGCGCATGTGACGAGGTATTACGAGAAGCCACTTGAGACCACCCGGTATATAGTTGCGGCGGTAGAGCAGGTTGTCTCGCACGGTAAAATGAGAGGCTTGACGGCGGAGCGCGCGGGCGGATTGGCGGTGGAATCCGACAGAAGGTCGAGAAGGGCAACGATCCACGGATCCTTCTGTTGCTCCGAATGCATGGACTCGACGTTGAGCGCTGAGATAGCGGTGTACTGTGCCGAGAGAGACGCTGTATCGGGGGGTAGAGGAGAGCGAGAAAGGGCGTCCGCGTCAGAATGCTTGCGGCCAGACCTGTACGCCACTTGGATATCATACTCTTGAAGCCGGAGGGCCCACCGACCGAGGCGGCCCGAGGGATCTTTCAAAGTCGACAACCAGCAAAGAGCGTGGTGGTCCGTGACGACATAAAACGGGCGGCCATAAAGGTAGGGTCGGAACTTGGCAAGAGCCCAGACTATAGCCAGGTACTCTTTCTCAGTGGTTGAATAGTTGGTCTCGGCCGTTGTGAGGGTTCGGCTCGCGTAGGCGACAACATAGTCGTGATAGCCAGGCTTCCGTTGCGCGAGCACCGCACCAAGGCCCACGCCGCTTGAATCAGTGTGCACCTCTGTAGGCGCCCGGGGATCGTAGTGCCGGAGAATCGGAGGAGCTGTGAGCAGCTGGCGTAGCGTCTGGAATGCGTCATCACATTCACGGGACCAATGAGACATGTCGGTGCCAACGGTGAGAAGTGGCGTCAAAGGTGCGATAACGGTCGCGAAATTGCGCACAAAGCGACGAAAATAAGAACAAAGGCCGATGAAGCTCCGGAGTGTCTTCAGTGACGTCGGCTTAGGGAAGTCGGCGACGGCTCGAAGTTTCGCAGGATCAGGGAGGACGCCGTCTTTGGACACAACGTGGCCCAAGATAGTCAAGGTGCTAGCTGCAAAGCCACACTTTTTGATATTCAGCTGAAGACCAGCGTTCTTAAGACATGTCAAAACTTGGTGGAGACGTGAGAGGTGCGTACGAGAAGTCTGAAGAAAACACGACGATGTCATCAAGGTAGAATAGGCATATGTTCCATTTGAGACCGCGAAGTATGTTATCCATCATGCGCTCGAAAGTTGCGGGCGCATTACAGAGCCTGAATGGCATGACGGTAAATTCATATAGTCCATCAGGGGTGACAAACGCTGTCTTCGGTCGATCGCATTCGGCCATAGGAACCTGCCAGTAGCCAGATCGTAGGTCCAATGACGAGCAGTACTCAGCGCCTTGTAAACAATCGAGCGCATCGTCAATTCGGGGTAAACGGTAGACGTCCTTCCATGTGACTTTGTTTCGGCGGCGGTAATCGACACAGAAACGAATAGAACCATCTTTTTTCGCACTAGCACAACTGGAGAAAACCACGGACTCTGGGATGGTTGAACGACGCCACGCTCGAGCATGTCATTCACTTGGTCGTTGATTATAGGACGCTCCGCCGCTGAAACGCGATAGGGGCGTTGTCTGAGGGGAGAGTGGGACCCGGTGTCGATGTGGTGGGAAACGCTGTTCGTACGACCCAAGGCGTGTTCCGTACAGTCGAACGAAGAACAGAAAGTATCTAGGAGAGACAGGAGTTGCTCGCGGTGCTCGAGGGAAAGGTTGACGTCAACGCATGAATCAAAGACTTCGGTAGCCAATCGGGAGCTTTTCGGAAATGGTGTCATGGCGTCGAGCGAAAGGCCAGAAGAGGAGCCAGGCACGTCCAAACGCTCAGACATCTCAATAGGTTCGACACAGCCGAGGCACTCGTCGCGAAGCAGAGTCAGCGGGTATTGGAACGGGTTGTCCACTAGCATAATTGTTGTACCAGCGGCTACGTCAAGAACGGTGAATGGAAGTGGTAGAGATTTGCGGTGAAGAAAAACAGATGAAGGCGTGAACAGTACCGAGGCGTCGGGCGCCGATGGACAGAACAAAGCGACTGGTGTTGAAGTGCTTGGTGGCAGATCATTATCGGCGGCAACAATAATCTTTAAGGGGGCGGGAGAGGCTGCAGGCAGAGTGGTGTTAACGACAGACAGAGCAACTTCGGCACGGGCGCAGTCAATGACGGCACGGTGGCGCGACAGCAAGTCCCATCCCAGGATGACATCATGGGAGCAGGAAGGCAGAACAAGGAACTCAATTGTGTAAACTACGTCCTGAATAACGATCCCAGCGGTGCATACGGCTGAAGGTTCGATGGGCTCCGTGGTAGCAGTACCAAGTACAAGGCCAGAAAGTGATGTGGTGACCTTCCTAATCTTACGGCAAAGAGTCTCACGTATGACGGAAACTGCAGCGCCCGTGTCGATGAGTGCGAATGTAGCGGCTCCTTCAACCTGTATTTCTAGAATGTTTTGCGGCGATAGCGGAGGTCTTGGGCATTTCGACAAGCGTGCAGCTCTTGCCTCCGAATCTGCAGCATTTAGTTTCTCTCGTTGGAAGGCGGGCGACGACGCATCGGCGATATCGAACGGCGACGCGGTGATGGTGAACGATGGGGGCTGAAGTTCTGACGACCGGTCCAGAAGTTCGGCGATGGGTTCGAATCAGCATGCTGGTGATCGGATGCAGGTACCTGTGATATCCTGACGCGGCAGGCGACGGCGACAAAAGCGCGCCACATGTCCCGCGATACCGCACGAGAAGCTTATCGGCCAATTGTCCCGCGTGCGCCATGGATCTTGCGGCCGGAAGTACCGAGGGGGCATTTGAGGGACAGGGAGAAGCGCTGGGCGCGGTGGCGGCACCGAGTAGGGGAGTGTCGTTGGTCTAGGACGCGACACGACTTCAGCGTACGTCAAAGGTGCAGCAATCTGAGCTGGTGCAGCAATCTGTTGGAGTGGTGGAAGGGCCTCTGCAACCTGCTCGCGGATGGCCTGCTGCACGGCCGAGGACAAAGGTTGGACATGCTCCTGGGTGAGAGGGAGCAGTGAGAGCTGGCGGTCCACCTCTTCACGAATGAAGGCTTTGATCTGAGGCAGCAGAGACCCGTCATCAGCCTGTCCGTGAGCAGTCACCAAACTGGAAAGGGAGGCCACTTGAACAGTTTGGCGGGATAGTTGGCGCTGAGCCGTGCTCCCTCAAGGGCTGCAGAAGATAGCGCCAACCTTTCCCTTTCCCTCAAGAACCACTTATCATCATCATCATCGAGCGCTCGTTGTCGGCGTAATTCATCGAAGCTTTAGCAATATGTGACTACGGCTGCAACGGTGGTAGGATTCTTGGCCATGACCATCTGAAAAGCGTCGTCATCAATGCCCTTGAGGTTTCATTAATCTTATCTTCTTCAGCCATCGTTCGGCTCACGTGGTTGTAGAGATCTATGACGTCCTCGATGTAACTAGTGAAAGTCTCGCACGGCTGTTGCGCTCGGTGGCAAAGGCGCTGTTCAGCGAGAAGCGTTCGCACCGCACGACGGCCAAATACCTCCGCGAATGCAGTCTTAAAGTCATTCCATGTCGCAATGGTTGCTTCATGGTTTCGGAACCAGAGGTGGGCGACACCCGCAAGATAAAAAAAAAATGTGGTTGATCCCTCTTATATAGGAATCGGTATAGAACACGAAAGTGAAACGTGTCTTCACAGAAGTAGTGTAATGTTTATTGCACATTGATATATAATGTCTATTGGTGTTTTGTGGCTAAAGCGCCCTTAGGCGTTGATGCACCCACGCTGACGCCTGGTGGCACGTCTCCTCCATCACGACTACCAACGTCGATGACCATGAGCAACCGTCGTGCATATGGAAGCTGCACTACGCTGCACACGCTAGCACAACGCGAAAGACGAAGCACGTAACTGACACACTAATACAACGCGCAAGACAAAGCACGTAACTGAATCGTCACCGAGTCAAATCAGCGCGTACAGCGCGTCGTAATTGCAGCCTCCGCGATCAACTTCAGAAACATTTTCAGAGGCTAATTGCGGAGGCCACGCTCCGCTGTGCTGAGTACGGTGAACGCCACCTAGGTGGCGTTGGTAGTGCTTCTTGATGCCAGCGTCCCTTCGAATGCTGGCATCGAGGCGTCGTAGTGCTGAGACCACCGAAGCGTTCACTGTCGGTGCGCGTTAGTGTCATAATGCAGTACTTCTCTTTTCTGCTCGTAGGCGGCGGCACCGCCCCGAGCAAGAGCGCGGGTACACGGAGGAGTGTTAGATATATAAGGCGCGTCTGTGTAGCTCGCTGCAAATGCGTTTGTGGCGCAATGGGTTAAACGCTCGGCGATCTATCGTCGCGGACCGAGAGGTCGTGGGTTCGATTTCCAAATTTTGCATGCTTGTGGAACTTTTTCTTCTGGTTTCTTTCTTTGTATTATGTTCGTGTACATTGTAAGCTGACGTATTTCCGTGACGGAAATACGTCAGTGAAGTCTTGGTGGACCCCGGCATAAAACACTTTGGTGTTAAAAAAAATCACAGCATATCCACGGGGTGAATGATGATGAGTGGGCGAAGCTCCGGAGGGAATCATCGGATCTCCCGCCTAAGGGGACGCTAGCACAAACGCGTTAGAAACGTGCAGTACTCTCTAGTAAGGGGGAGCGGCCACAGCATCTTACGCAGCCATTTACACATGCCGGAACGTGCACCGCGTTTGCCGACGCCATCACATGACTGCTGAGAGAGTATACCCCCCGTATTCATAAACGCTCCTCGACTTGAACTTGACTTGCCACCGCCTTGGGCAGCGCGTTCGAAACGCGTTGAAGGTAAGGCGGAGAGGCCACAGCGTCTTACACCAGCTGTGTAATCGTCAAATTGTTCCCCGGCCTGATTTTCCCCACTTTTGCATTAAAGTCGCGTATGGGTACAGAATACCGACTTTGCACCTTTCTTATTGCTAATTTAACATCTTCATAGGGCTGTTCTATTTCTTCACCATCATGACTGGAGGTTGGAGCATAGGCTTTTACTACCTTTATTCTATATATCCTCTTTCGCTTTATTACAACAATTGCCACCCCCTTATTATTGGTGTAGAATTCATCAATGTTGCCCGCCATGTCCTTATGAATTAGAAATCCTACCCCATACTCTCTCTTATGTGGAAGACCTCTGCAGCAGAGGACGTGGCCTTTAGTCAGCACTGTATAAGCCTCACCAGTTGTCACTTCACTAAGGACAATGAAATATCAGGGAATGTATGATAATTTCTAAGAAAAGCCATGGTAAGCTAGCTTCGTTCGAGAGGGTTCGCGCGTAAAACGTTGCCAGGCTAAGTTTCCAGCGGCGGCCTGGCCGGATCGAGAGGTTATTAGCACCCTCTGCCACGTCGCAAGTCTGACCGCCACCTTGTTCAGGTGCGCCGCAGCCGCTGGGGAGAGAGGGCCACGGTTTAATTGTAGGAGTCATGAGGATAGTAGTGGCCGAATACTGCACCAGGCCGGCCAATTCCTCTTCTAGTGAGAGAATGCCTCTGTCGAAACTCAGTGGGCCTTCCTAATTTGGTTGTACCTGGACTAGCATAGTCCTACTGGTTGGTGATGGAGAGGAGAGGTAGAACACCGGTTTTCTAATCAGAAGGACGTCAGTTCGAGTGCTTGTCGAATCGGCTACAACTTTCAGTCTAGGAGTGGCGCCTGACACCGGGGAAAAAATGCCTAGAGCCCAGGCACCATAACCGCGATATACATATATGTCGCCTTGCTCAGGTGCTGGGCGGAATGAGACCCGCATCATCATAACATATTCATACAAACTTGACACACACGCGCCAACTTGGCGGCGGCGAGGGCGCAGCGTCGCCAGAGAGGCCGCCTCTCTGCTACGTTGCTTCAATGTTGATCGCGTCGACATTCATCGTGACTCTGCGGGAATGTTTTTCGTTGATTTGGCCATTGGGTAAATCCGCCTCTAGATGCGCCGCCATTCTTGACCCATCCTACAGAATGGGTATAATTAAGGGACTTCGACACAAGAGGAAGAGAATCCTAAAATGTACAGAACGCGTGCTTACATGTATCGTACTTGTATCGTGCCCGTCTCATCACTATTCTTCTCTCGACAAGCATTACAATTGCCGTCGTCGTCCTGACATGACTGCGCACACGTGGAACACGGTACATTACCCTGGTTCGATGTTTTCACTTCGGCATAACTTGTGAACGGTGTAGCGAATAAATATAAAAATTGAACGTGAATTTAGTTTTTTTCGTGGCATTGAAGTTGTGACTTTTGCCAGGTACAAACAAAGATTCGATAAGATTACGCATTGCTTAGGATAGAAATAGGAATTGTACGCATCGCCGTTGGTTGTACCGCGTTTATAGTGACCACTTCACGTAGGCTTAACACCACATAGATCCCATATGTAGGTTGGATCGGCATACCTTTTTCCCAAAATATAATAGTGCTTTTTCAGTACCTTGCGCAATTGGAAGGCACTGTGTTACCCACAGACCTTAAAGTTTTCCGGCTGGCATTTGCTTCGTAGATGCCACTTGCTCACAGCGGGATTTTTTCGCAACAGACGAGGCGATTAGCGGTGACTCACGCAGGAAAAGGAGGTACGAGAAGGCGTTAGAGATGAACTTGACGAATGGCTTCTTTACGACCCTGCCCATCCGGCTGCGCGGGAAGAATATGTACATGGCCGAATAGAAGGGAAAAGCCACACCAATCTTGACAATCTGCAGGCACTGGCCGAAGATGCTCTTTCTCCGGAATCCGGGCAGGCCATCGTACCACAGTGTGCTCATCTGTTGCTGCACGTTCGGGTGCGCCACGAACTGCGTGCGGAAAGGATTGAATGTGAGGATAGGAGGCTCGCAGGTTAACCAAGATACAAGCAATATCCACAATGACTGACTCTTTATTGTATTCTCTTTCCTTCTTATGTATTGTTAACCCTTTCCACTTCCCAAGTTTAGGTTAGCCGACCGGGAACGTCCTTGGTTACCCTCCCTACCTTTCCCTCTATGTTTCTCTTTCGCTATCTGCAAGCTAGCTGCCAGAAGTCGGTTTCAATGTCACGTGACAAACAAAATTATCAGTTTCGTTCGAAAAGCGAAGCATTGAAAGCGATAGCAAATCATTAGGCAGCTACATCAAGTAACGTTCATAGTTTTAAATTACTGAGCATGATGTCAAGCGCGCACAAAAAGACATGAACATATCTCACTCTATAACCACGAACACTCACTGGCCACGAGCACTCGGTGATCACAATGCTGGCGTCACGAAAAGCGCCGGCCGCGGTAATCGTACGCTTAGCGCTGCCTTTCGCTTTGCCGCGTCTCGAAGACAACGCAGCGCGCATGAAGGGTCGCCCTTAGGCTTTGCACCCGCCATATAGTATCTTAGATACGGCATGTGGGGCTCGTGTGCGCTCACCCGCACGGTCAGCCATGCGCAGCCGCGGCCATGCAAAATGAGGAGACCGGCGCTCACCTGCCACCACTTGATCACGTGATCTCGATTGACTAACGCGGCAAAACGGCGCACATCAAGCCACCACCCCTCTATACTCGCCCCCAGCTCATGGAAGACAGCTTGAGTAATTGACATTCTAAAGTCGGGAAAGGCACCTTTGTGTGTAGACTCGTTCCGCCCATTATTCTGACCAGCTATACATGTCCGAGCAACGAAAACGATGGCAGACACCAGGCTTCAATGGTGGTGTGATGAAACAGGTGGACTGCCTAAATCCATTACTTTTCCGCAAACAACGCTATACAGTAAATGCTATCCTAGTAGACATTGTAACGCGCATGCAACATGAACGTGTCTGCGGAAATATAGCGATATCAGCCTTTTTAGATATTAAGCGAGTGTTTGATACGGATTATCACATTCACATCTGGCTTTGTCTATTGGATGTTGGTGTGCATGGAATGTCACTGCGATGGATTTCGGAGTCGTAAAGAGATAAGAAATTCACCGACCATTGCGATATTCCCTAATGCGCGAAATTTGGGCGCAGCTCTACACATGTTTTCATTTCACGGCTGGCGCGGACAGTCGGTCTCGTGCGGCACGTTGTCAAAGTGTGGCACGACTGCCTCGCTAATCGAGATATCGCGAGAACCAGTGCGTGGCTGACCCATGGGAGCAATTCACAGCAGCGGCCACCAACATGCGCTACTCTGGCGCCGTCTTGTAGCCATCATCGCCGCCCTACGCTTTCGCCATACCCTCCTGCGCTTTCCGCATCATGATTGCGCTTTTCGTCATCGGTCTCGCCGCTTTTTATTCCGATAGCAATTATATGGACACTTCAACCGGATTTCTACCGTCGGCGTCGCCGTGAGCTTCCGTATAGATTCCAAGGGCGATAAAATCGTCGCCGCACGCCGTATGCGCGAGCGAAAGCGCGCGGGGGACGCGTGCTATTACGGAGGGCGAACTCCCCCGCGCGCTATCACGGAGAGCGAACGCACGCACGGCGGAAAAGAAACGCGACCGTCGCGCGATAGGCTGTGGGGGTTATGGGAGGGAGGGAGGGAGGCAGGGCGGCACTGTTCTCCGGCACCAAAGGCGTATCTTGCCACTCAATCTCCCACGCGAAAGCAACAAAACGGGAAGGCAGTGCGGGAAGGAAGGGGGGGGGAGGGGGGCAGCTTCTCCTCTGCCAACAACTTCTCATCTGCACAACTTGCCCTGCGTTGGCGGTCGCCCGCACCGTCTCTTATCTTCACACAGCTCTGACCTTTGTATGCGCTGTGCATTTCCGTTGTTTCCTCAGTTTCCGTTGAAGCGATAGACCGCGCGAGCCTTCGCCCGCTGCGTTTTGACAGTCGTTGTCTGCGGTCATTCAGTGTGATCTATTCATGTTTGCTTGTGCGCGCTGACACCACGATAGTTAATTCAGTTAGTAAGCGAATGTGTCCAAGTTTATGCAGCCGATAAAACCACTATCCCTACTCCGAATAGCTCTCTACTAATTTGCTATCGCGATCGATGCTTCGCCTTTCCGGCGAAACTGCGACATTTTTCATCCCACGCTGCGCGCCGCGCTGGCTCTCATCTGTTACAAGTGACGCAGACGCTCGCCGCAGGAACGAACGCCTAACAGTTGCACTCTGAGATGTATTTATGGAGAAGGAAATTCTGCAGAGCATGAGGTCCCTTTTTTTTAGCTGCTTGGTGCCGGATTTAACTCGACCATCGGGGTCGTACATATTTTACTCTTTGCGCAGATAACGTCTACACTTGGGCCTCTAGCACGAACATAACTGACCTCGAAAATATTTTACTGGAAGGTTTAGATTATTTCGATTTTACCATTTTTTAAGGAAAAGGGGTCGCTATTGTCCCATGCGAAAACTGCAGTTGTGCCTTCACGCGGAATACATTGAGGAGCTTTTACCTTCATTTCAAAGGAGAATACTTAAATCATTGAAAAGTCACATCAGCTTCTTCGCGTAACACTAGACAAGCAATTATCGTAGGCTACGCATATAAGATCACTTGAAGACCACGCAAGCTATACATTTATTATTCTGTACACCGACTTGCAGGTACAGCATGGGGTGGCTCAGTGTCATCAATGCAGCAAGCTCACATAGCTCTCGTAAAAGAGAAAAAAAGACGGCAAATCCCTGTGGGAATCGATGTTAGGCGAAGCAGTGTGCCAGGAGCCTACTAAGTTAACGAAACGACCATGAGAGCACCAAGACATAGGCGGCTGCTTCATGACCTATATGACACCATGTCATGAGTCCTCAGGAGTACCTTTAGCGCTAAAGGGCCTTAAGGCAGAAACCTTAGTCATGCTCATGCCTATGACCTCGACCATCAACCTTTAGCAGCACATCCGAAACCATTCCATTGGTTTCTGAATGTTAATCTTTTTTCGATGAGTCATTGTCATTTTTGCTGAATCATTCTCTGGAACTATGACTTCTACCATCACCCGTTAGTGTTTTCTTAGTGCCCACGTCCTGAACCTATTCCATTAGTTTTTGAATGTTAATCTTTTTTTCACTGTCATTGTCATTTCTGCTGAGTCATGCTCATGACTATGACTTCTAACATCATGCTTTAGTGTTTGCTTCGCTTAGTACCCACGTCCGAACACATTCCATTGGTTTTTTAGTGGTAATCCTTTTTCGCTGGGTCATTGTCATTTTAGTCGGCCGTTTCATGCCCGACATGATACGTATGTCATGACATGCATTGTCATGACCTATCATTTTTAAGTTCGTCATGCACTCTTGTCATACTATGCCAATTTTGGTACCTACCAAATTAACGAAACGACCACGAGGGCACCAAGATGTAGGCGGCTAGACAGACAGACAGACAGACAGACAGACAGACAGACAGACAGACAGACAGACAGACAGACAGACAGACAGACAGACAGACAGACAGACAGACAGACAGACAGACAGACAGACAGACAGACAGACAGACAGACAGACAGACAGACAGACAGACAGACAGACAGACAGACAGACAGACAGACAGACAGACAGACAGACAGACAGACAGACAGACAGACAGACAGACAGACAGACAGACAGACAGACAGACAGACAGACAGACAGACAGACAGACAGACAGACAGACAGACAGACAGACAGACAGACAGACAGACAGACAGACAGACAGACAGACAGACAGACAGACAGACAGACAGACAGACAGACAGACAGACAGACAGACAGACAGACAGACAGACAGACAGACAGACAGACAGACAGACAGACAGACAGACAGACAGACAGACAGACAGACAGACAGACAGACAGACAGACAGACAGACAGACAGACAGACAGACAGACAGACAGACAGACAGACAGACAGACAGACAGACAGACAGACAGACAGACAGACAGACAGACAGACAGACAGACAGACAGACAGACAGACAGACAGACAGACAGACAGACAGACAGACAGACAGACAGACAGACAGACAGACAGACAGACAGACAGACAGACAGACAGACAGACAGACAGACAGACAGACAGACAGACAGACAGACAGACAGACAGACAGACAGACAGACAGACAGACAGACAGACAGACAGACAGACAGACAGACAGACAGACAGACAGACAGACAGACAGACAGACAGACAGACAGACAGACAGACAGACAGACAGACAGACAGACAGACAGACAGACAGACAGACAGACAGACAGACAGACAGACAGACAGACAGACAGACAGACAGACAGACAGACAGACAGACAGACAGACAGACAGACAGACAGACAGACAGACAGACAGACAGACAGACAGACAGACAGACAGACAGACAGACAGACAGACAGACAGACAGACAGACAGACAGACAGACAGACAGACAGACAGACAGACAGACAGACAGACAGACAGACAGACAGACAGACAGACAGACAGACAGACAGACAGACAGACAGAAGACAGACAGACAGACAGACAGACAGACAGACAGACAGACAGACAGACAGACAGACAGACAGACAGACAGACAGACAGACAGTGTCACTGACTTCGACACTGTCAAAGTGGCAAATGATTGCCGACAAATGCTTCGCATTTCAAATGCCATTCTGCTCCCATTCTACACAGCCTTTCACATACCGCAAAGGAGCCACTCCAGAGATCGCCAGCAAGAAGTCTACGAGTGCAACCTTCAGTGCTCTTGTCATTGCAGACACACGTCAGCCCCCCTTTCCGGAACTACTGAATAGTGCAGGCATGTGTTTCACCGAATTACTCAACACGACAAACATACTGTAATATTAAAATGATTATTGGAGAGAGAAATGTACCATTCACAGTATTATACAAGAGCCTATTAATAAACTGCCGACTAATGAGTATTGGAAAATATATACCACGTATCCACCATGGGTGCTTGCGATTGAAAATATTGGGTTGTCTGTGGAAGGAATAACTAAAATATAACCAGCCCTTCCCTTGTCGAGAAAATGGAGGTGAGCGAAGCTTGTGCGTGTACCCGACCTACTACTTTTCCTTCCCCTCCGTGCAACTTTTCCTTCCGTGGCGTTATACGATTATCTGCTCGTCACTGTTGTCGCTTACGTTCGATGTCGCGAGTTTGCTCGGCGGCGTGGTTAGCAGCATTCGCCCGCAATTGGCGCTTCCGATTCTTCGAAATGAAATTTCTTCAAATAATCACTGCCCTTGCACGCCGTACAGATGGTAAACCAGCGAAGCTAAAATGTGCGGCCCCAGTATGAGCCACACGTGATTTCCTTCTTTCTTATCCACGGTCCATACCCGCATGTCCAATGTGGCTATGCGCCACACGTGATTTTATTAAGGAGAAAGCCTTATGTCTCATCGTTCAGTCGACCTTCAACGTCCTTGAGCGTAAACCGTGTCGTCGAAAAGAAAATTTGTGGCGAAGTTTATTTCGATATTGCCTTCCCTGTGATCGCTTCCCATGGAATATTCATATAATGGTAGCACGCATGCAAACAGCGCGCACGTGCAGAGTGCATCGCATGTAGGTGAATCTAATAAGATTAGGCTTGCTGGAAGTCCTTTGCTGCGGACTTATTTGCATGTCAGTCTTTGTGCGTCCAACTAGTTTCCAGCAGCGATGACGGTAAGAAAATCGAAGTCTTACATCCCCGCCTGCAATGTCGCTCGGGCCGACTCAGCAGAAATAGAAGTTACAGCGTCTGTAGCACTTAATGCGAGCAACATCTCTAGATGACCGCGGACTTTTGGAGCTTGACGAGATTAAATGTGGACTCAGCTAACAAACTGGTGGCTCGTAGTGGCGCACTGTTGGCACAAGTGCACAAGCCCCATACCTTTTTCTGCTGGTGCTCTATTGCGAGCTCGAGCCTTGCGAGGGACATGTTGTCTTCCTCCTCGTCTTCTTTTGCCTTGGCTCGATGATTCATTATGCAGGCAAGTTCTGCTGACGTGCGGATGTGGTCCAGGAGGGACGTAGCAAAGTCCTGGCATTGGCGCTGAAGCTTCTGCGGTAGAGACTACCGTTGAGCTTGCAGCAATGTAAACACTTAACACCGCGTAAACACAACTTGATGAGAAGTCATGGCAACAATACTCGCCGTGGATAGATGAGGTGAAGCCTCAAACTTGCGGACACGGCACCACTGTTGCTATATGGAAAGGCTTTAACAACTTTGGTTTGCTCCAAGACTACGACTCGTCTATCCATCTCCTAAACGTCTGTTTACATACACAGGGGTGCAAACTGTAGTTTGCCGAGCCAATTGTACATGCCAAGTTATCAGTTTTGTTAGAATTCAAAGCCTCGCTTACGAGGATGACTAAAATTGGACGAGAACAGCGATATGTGGATGTGGGCTCGTCCTGTTAGCAAAAGACTTTTATAACGCACGAGGACACCAGAAGAACAGGCAGACACATAGAGCTTTAATGACAATTTACAGTAAAGAGAACACAGGCACCACACCCGTTACACAGGCACCACCACCGAAAACGACGTATGTTATGCGCACGTATGCGGAAGTCCAGCGCACATCCTCATTCTTCCAGGCCGTCCGCCAAGCGCCTTATTGAACTAAATGAATGTTTAAAAGTAAATCGCGTCAGAAAATGTGCAAAGTACACACAAGCTGCAGCCACGATAGCTTCAGATAGTTATTCGAATATACGAGAAAACAAATCTGTTACGCGGGAAGCCCGTTTCCAGCCGCCATTTGAGGTCGCTCTGAGTGGCCGCTATGTGGCGGCACCGTTGCACGTCCTCATTATTGTAGGCCTAGCGCAAGTGTGTCATTCAACGAATTTCTCAAAGTAAAATGCGTCAGAAAATTCGTAAAGTACAACTTAAACGCCACCTACAGACATGACAGCATCATCATCAGCCTATGTGTATGTCCACTGCAAGACGAAGGCCTCTCCCTCCGATTACCCATGTCTTGCGATAGCTCATTCGAACTTGCGCCTGCGAATTTCCTAACTTCATCACTCCACCTAGTTTTCTGTCGTCCTCGACTGCGCTTCCCTTCTCTTGGTATCCATTCTGTAACCTGAATGGTCCACCGGTTATCCATCCTACGCATTACGTGACCTGCCCAGCTCCACTTTTTCCGCTTAATGTTAACTAGAATATCGGCTATATCCGTTTCTTCTCTGATCCACACCGCTCTCTTCCTGTCTCCTAACGTTAGGCGTAACATTTTTTGTTTCATCGCTCTTTGTGCGGCCCTTAACTTGTTCTCGAGCTTTTGTTAACCTCCTCGTTTCCGCCCCATATGTTAGCACCGGTAGAATGCCATGATTGTACACTTTTCTTTTCAATGACATTGGTAATCTCCCAGTCAGGATTTGGTAATGCATGCCGTATGCACTCCAGCCCAATTTTATTCTTCAATAAATTTCTTTCTCATAATCAGGGTCCTTTGTGAGTAATTGACCTAAATAAACGTACTCCTTTACAGACTAGAGGCTGACTGGCGATCCTGAATTCTTGTTCCCTTGCCAGGCTATTGAACTGTACCTTTGTCTTCTGCATATTAATCTTCAACCCCACTCTTACACTTTCTGGGTTAAGGTCCTCAATCATTTGCTGTAATTCGTGCCCATTGTTGCTTAATAGGACAGGGTCATCTGCAAACCGAAGGTTGCTGAGATATTCGCCTTTGATCATCACTCCTAAGCCTTCCAAGTCTAAGAGCTTGAATACTTCTTCTAATCATGCAGTGAACAGCATTGGAGAGATTGTGTCTCCTTGCCTGACCCCTTTACTGACAGGTAACTTTCTACTTTTCTTGTGAAGCACCAAGGTTGCTGTGCAACCCTTGTAGATATTTGCCAAGATATTCACGTATGCCTCCTGTACTCCTTGATTACGCAATGCCTCGATGACGGCTGGTATCTCTACTGAATCAAATGCTTTTTCATTATCTATGAAAGCCATATAGAGAGGTTGATTGTACTCCGCAGATTTCTCCATTACCTGATTTATGACATATATATGATCCATCGTTGAATATCCCTTCCTGAAGCCAGCCTGTTCTCTTGGTTGGCTGAAGTCAAGTGTTGCCCTGATTCTATTGGAAATTATCTTGGTGAATATTTTATACAATACCGAACGCAAGCTAACGGGCCTATAATTCTTCAATTCTTTAACGTCTGCCTTCTTATGAATGAGTATAAGGTTGGCGTTCTTCCAGCTTTCTGGTACACTTCAAGTCGTGAGGCATTGCGTATAAAGGGCCGCAAGCTTTTCAAGTATGATATCTCCTCCATCCTGGATTAAATCTACTGTTATTCCATCTTCTCCAGCAGCTTTTCCCCTGGTCATGTCTTGCAATGCCCTTCTAACTTTATTGCTAGTTATAGAAGGGACCTCTGTACCCTGTTCATCACTACTTCGAATGAAAGTAGCTTGGCTACTCTGGGAACTGTACAGGTCAGTATAGAATTCTTCCGCTGCTTTTACTATGTCATCGAAATTGCTGATGATATTACTCAGCTTATCTTTCAGTGCATAGACTTTGCCTTGTCCTATGCCTAGTTTTCTTCTCACTGATTTCATGCTGCGTCCATATTTTACTGCTTCCTCAATATGTTCCGCGTTATAATTTCGGATCCTTTAACCTTTACCGTCTTCTTGTTGATCAGTTTCGACAGTTCAGCGAATTCTATCTGACCTCTCCAGTTGGACACTCATGTTTTCCCGTTTCTTTATTAGGTCCTTTGTTACTTGGGAGAGCTTACCTACTGGTTGCCTTCGTGCCTTACCTCTCACTTCAACTGCTGCTTCGGAGATCAACCTAGTTGCGGTTTCATTCATTACCTCTATGCTGTCTTTATGTTCCTGTTCTCAAGCTGCATACTTGTTTGCGAGCACCAGCCTGAATTGGTCGGCATTTACTCTTACTGCGTCTAGGTTCGCCTGTTTCTTCATGACTAATTTCACTCTCTCTCTCTCTCTCTCTCTTCAAATTGAGAGAAATCCTAGACCTCACTAACCTATGGTCACTGCACTTAACCTTACCTAACACTTCAACATCCTGCACTATGCTTGTATCGGCAGAGAGTATGAAATCTATTTCATTCCTTGTTTCTCCATTAGGGCTTTTCCAGGTCCACTTCCTGTTACTGCGCTTCCTGAAGCAGGTATTCACTATTAGGAGCGTATTCCTTTCCGTGAATCCTACCAACATCTCGCCTCTAGTGTTCCTAGAATCGATGCCGTAGTTCCCAATTGCTTGCTCACCAACCTGCTTTTTCCCCATTTTTGTATTGAAGTCGCCCATGACTACAGTGTACTGAGTTTGCACCTTTCTCATTGCTAATTCAACATCTTTATAAAACTGTGCTATTCCTTCATCATCGTGACTGGAGGTTGGGGCTTAGGCTTGTACAACCTTCATTCTATACCTGCTATTCACCTTTATTACGACGACTGCTACCCTCTCATTAATGCTGTAGAATTCATCAATGTTGCCCGCTATGTCCTTATGGACTAGAATTCCTACCCGAATTCTCTCTTATCTGGAAGACTTCTGTAGCAGAGGACGTGGCCGTTAGTCAGCACTGTATAAGCCTCATCAGTTCTCACCTCACTAAGGAAAATAATATCCCAGGCAATACCTTATAATTCTTCAAGTAGCCATGCTAAGCTAGCCTCACTCGATAGGGTGCGCCTGTTGAACGTTGCCAGGTTCAGTTTCCAGTAGCTGCCTGTCCGGACCCAGAGATTCTTTGCACCCGCTGCCGCGTCGCAGGTCTGACCGCCGCCTTGGTCAGTTGCTCCGCAGCCGCTGGGGACTGAGGGCCATGGGTTAATTGTAGGAGTCATTAGGGAGATAGCGGCCGAATACTGCACCAGGGAGGCCAATTATAAGCATCGGATTGTAATTCGAATATACGAAAAAATATAATCCTGTTACTCAACCCCTTTTCCAGCTGCCGTATTTTGGGTGACCACGCCACGGGAAATGCCGCCCAACTACAGGCTAACAGCTTTGCTCTAAAATAGGCTGATGATAATGAGGAGGTGTTGGGTTGCCCGCCTTATCATAGAGATTGATCATCTACAACGTATTCTTATATACTGTCCTTGTTATAGCACTGAACGAGAGAAATCCGTGCCGCTTTATGCCTAATTACTGACAGGGCATTCACAGTAGAAAAAATTCCGAGGAATAGCTTTGCCAAGAATGCAAGACAAGGTATGAGCAACATTAATGATAGAATGGTGTGGCATACGTAAATATATATATAGGGCCTGTGTGGTTGGGGTGATTTTCTCGTCCGCGGGCACCAACGCCAACGCCGGATTTTCAGTGACATGGGGCCCTTAACGCTATCTCGTTAAAATACAGGGACCATGGCCTGAACCATCATCCGCGATGCAGGCCTGAAGAGCACTACTGCGCTGTTTAAGACGACTGAGTTCTGCGACTGCTTTTGTATGCGCAGTGAACGCTGTTGCTCGGGCGCGCCAATCACTTGTTATCATTTTCCTTTTTCTATTCTGCTCTCTTCCCCTTTCTCCAGTATAGGGTAGCAAACCAAGTGGAACATGGTTAACCTTCTTCCTTTCTCTCCCTCTCCGTCTCATGAATTTTGGTGACGTTTTGTTACAGCACGTAGGCTTGGTTTACCTGACTTTTGTTCTTGGTTTTTATTCTGTCAGATGGGGCACGCAGACTGCGACAAGGCTCGTGAAAGACGTTCATTTCGGCTAAGCGTTGGAACTGTCGTTTAAAGTAGCACTATATGTGTTCAATGTAACTTGCAGTGGGGGCCAGCCATCTGCTGCCGGGAAGGAGCGAATGGCCCCGCTCAGCCTGTTTTCCTCCTGGCATGCGTTCACGTGACTTTGTCGCACCAACAACAGCCATTCAGTTCCTTACCAAAGCTACTAGCGGTTCGGTGGCGGCCCAAATGATTTGATGTGGTTGTGAATTGAGTGAGAGGAGTAGTGTAGGGTGGTGAGGAATGCCGCACCTCCAGCTGCGGCCGATGTACACATCCATGGCTACCTCTGAAGAGCTCGGCCCTCAACGGAATATTGCCTTGAAACAACGAATGATACCTGAACAACCTCCTCACTGTAACAAATGTCACTTCCTTGCCTTCCTCTCATAGTTTCATCGCGTCTGTTCGGTCGGCTTCTCCCCAACTCAAGGGGATCGATCCCGGAGATGGGCTAGCCCGATCCCGCAGATGTGAAAACTGGGCTCATCCCATGCAGACTGATTATAGGGTGATGTGGTAAGGGGGTTGGGAAGAGGAGAATGTGGAGAAGGGGTGGCGAGGTAGCGTTGCGCGCTGAAACGCTGTTTTGACAATCGTTATCGATGGTCTTTAGAGTAGTTTTTTCTTGTTCTCATTTATAACTCGTTTTTCACAAAACCAAAAGAGGCGTGAAATGAGAGTCGCATACCTTGTATTCCACCTTGAACTCGTTCTCGACATAGCTGAGCCGCTTGAGCTCGAGGCTGAGCTCGAACGCGGTGAGGATCGGGTCCACGCTGGACAGGCAGATGAGCGAGGGCGAGGAGAGCGCGCGGAAGGCGTTGATGCGCGAGCGCGAATGGCGCAGACAGTCGCGGCGCACCGCCTCGGCGCACTCGTCGCAGCCACAGCGCACGTCGTGTGGCATGGGAAGCGTGGCGCCGCGGTCCAGCAGCAGCTTCAGGATCTCGTAGTTGTTGCGGTGCGCCGCCAGGATGAGCGGCGTGATCTCCGGGTTGAAAGTGGACGTGGCCGAGTTCACTTTCTCCCAGTTCTGCGCAGGTGAAGCACCAACTTATGCGGCTAATTTTAGTTTTCCGACTAAAAATAAGGGGGACAGGACAGGACAACGCGCCCATCGAGCGCGTTTCCGCGTTTAAATACTTAGGGGTTCTAATAGATGAAAACCTGAATTGGAAAAATGAGGTCAATTACATATCCAGAAAGCTTGCTTTCGCATGCTTCACGCTCATTAAAGCCAAATGTTACTTTCCATATAACGTACTTCGATCATAATACTTCTCTATATTTCACACTCAACTCAGTTATTGTAGCGAGATATGGGGCTTTACTTATCTAACGTATACAGAACCGATCAAATGATTGCAAAAACGCGCCTTAAGAATTATTACGGCATCGTACTCTTCTTGCCCAAGCTCAGATTTGTTTTCATCTACTCGGATACTGCCTTTCACGTCTCAGCGAAACTATAAAACCGCGGTGTTGATAAATTCTATCATTAACACCAACTTTCCACTACCTGTGAGTACGTTTTCAACACCGACCCGTAACACAAGGCATGCAGGCAATGGCAACTTCAACCTTCCTACTTGTAGGAATGTATATGGCGAACGGTTAATACAATTCACTGGCGCTAAAATCTGGAACACAATTCCACTTGAAATTAAACTTGCCCGCAACTTTAAATTCACTTGTAAAATGCATTTTATAAGTCTTTCATGTTCTTAACCAAAGTTAAGCTCACGTCCACACATTTTACGACTCATCTGGCATAATTAATTTTTGTGCTAATTATTAATTATTCTTAATTATTAAATTTTGCTAATTATTTCGTGGTATCACTATCTTCTGTATTGTTACATTGTATGCCCTTAGTTCTTTATTACTTGTGTACTTAAAATATTTGCAGCAATTCAGCTTTTTGTCATGTGTATTTAATTAGATAAAATATACCTTAAAGGCCACCCTTTCATTGAATTTGTGTATAGATTCATAATCATATTAACTGCACCTCTGCTCCTGACATGTAAAAAAAAATAAACATGTAATAGATTGGACCACTAACTAGCCACACAGGCTAATGGTCCAAATACTTTTGTAACCATGTTTTTGTATTAAGTTGACTGAATAAACTGAAACTGAAAACTGAAACTGAAACGAAGGTTCAAGTTGCAGCCGCTTGGCTACCTTGCACTTTGAAGAAGACGGCTCAAAGGTACCAAGGAAGAAAGGGTCAACCAAGCGTCGAAGAAGACAAAGTCGACGTACATGGTGGTTGAATTTATTGGATGACTAAATGTTCATTACATCTCTTTATTCTTTTTCATGTTCATTATGCACAAATTTCATATCGTATATGTGACGCGTGATTACGTCGACCTTGCCTTTTCTAGCGTCGACACTTGGTTGAGCCTTTTTCTTTTTTTCTTTTTTTTTCAGCGTTTGCACTCTGCAATATGCCCCTCGCCACGGCTTTCTTGTTGCTCCTGCACGCTACCGCATGGTTAGACCGCGAGTGTTTACGGCTTCTTCAAAAATTTGGAGGACGCTTAAGCTTCGCCTTTAAGAGTGAAACGAGATAGCATTCAAAGATCCCTGGCTGCTTATCAGGCTTCCTGGCAACTGAAGCTTTTTTATTGCGATAGCGATTATATGGACACTCCAAGCGCATTTTTGCCGTCGTCGTAGTCGCCGTGATGTTCCGTATAAAGTCCAACGATGATCGTCGCCACGCGCCGTGTGTGCGAGTGAAGATGTGCGAGGGTGAGCCGGCAACCGCAGCTTAATCTCGTGCGCGCCACAGATCCTTATGAAAATGAACAATGAGTTTCTGATTTGGACGTGATGCATTCCTAATGTGCCATCAGAAAGGCATCAGAATTGCATTGTCGAATGTTGTTTAGTATCACAAGTACATCAGAGACTCAAATGGCAATGCATCTTGAGGTTTCTGATGAAAGCAGTAGACAACTTTTTTTTCTGTTGTTATTGCTAATGTTAAAGCACATCACATAAAAATGTATGACGCCAACTCGTGCATTTTTTTTTTTTACAGCGAAGCTGTCTGTGGTTTGGATCTAGAAAAAAGTATGTCCGGGATGTTAACAAAAAACAAGTGGGCCGAGCCTGGTGATAGCGCAGAAAAGGTCCAAGCTGAATGGCACATAGCAAGTGATTAGAGCAAAGAAAATCCCCGTTGGATGGCGTGAAAGCAAGATGAATCTCATCTACAAAGGCAAAGGAGATAAGGATAAGACGAGCTCGTACAGGCCAGTTACAGTAACGTCGGTGATATATAGAATGGCAATGCAAGCCATAAAATTAGAACTGTCGAAGTAGATGGAGAAAAAAACGATGTATTGGGGGAACTACAGAATGGGTTCAGGCCAGGCAGACGCTTAGAAGACAATATGTTTGTACTAACTCAGTGCATAGAGATTTCAGTAGATCAGAAAAGACCTTTATGGATAGCATTTCTAGATATTAAAGGAGCTTATGACAACGTAGACAGGGAATTGTTGTGGGATATTCTTCAATACGAAGGCATAGATGACGGTTTCGTGGAGCTGCTGAGGGAGATATACAGGGTGTTTCAGCGAACACTTTCAAAAATTCTTAAAGGTTGCCTACGGCAGATAGCACAATTCTAGTTCATGAGCTGGTCTACTCGAAGAGGCGGACATTACTTCCACAAGAAATTGAAATGCATAATCAAACAATTAACAGAAATTCACTAAGTTTTTAACTAATTACCTGATGGACCATATTGCAATTTACAAATTGTAGCCAAGGAGTTCTCAATGCAGATACACTTGGAATGAATTCTCAGGATGACACCAGATTCGAGATAATAATTCCCGAACTTTGCGGAGAAATGCATTGGCGTTCCAGTTAATTGTGTGCTTCAATGTATAAAGCGACGCATTGTTAAGAAACTAACTGGAACGCCAATGCATTTCTCCGCAAAGTTCGGGAATTAATATCTCGAATCTGGTGCCATCCTGAGATTTCATTCCAAGTGTATCTGCATTGAGAACTCCTTGGCTACAATTTGTAATTTGCAATATGGTCCATCAGGTAATTAGTTAAAAACTTAGTGAATTTCTGTTAATTGTTTGATTATGCATTTCAATTTCTCGTGGAAGTAATGTCCGCCTCTTCGAGTAGACCAGCTCATGAACTAGAATTGTCCTATCGGCCACAGGCAACCTTTAAGAATTTTTTAAAGTGTTCGCTGAAACACCCTGTATAGAGACAACCAAGTACAAGTGGTATGGGAAGGTCGAAAAGGAAATGAAATGGTGGGAATTCACCAAGGATTGAAGCAAGCATGCCCTCTGTCACCATTGTTGTTCACGCTATTACGTTAAGGGTATAGAAAGACGACTGGAAAACAGCGAATTAGGTTTTGATTTATCCTACATGCGTAATGGACAAATGGTGCAACCCCCAGGGGCGGATCCCGGTTTTTTTCTGAGGGGGGGGGGGGGGGGGTCAGCTTCTGTCAATGATGATGATGATGATGATAGTAGCCTTTCTTATTTATCGAAATTCACCGTTTCTGCTCACGATAAACCCGCGTTTTTATACGTCTAGAGCAACACCTGTAGGCAGTGGCGCACCAACGGGGGGGGGGGGGGTTCGGGGGTTGTAACCCGCCCCCCTGAGGCCGACTTAACCCCCCTCTTTTGTTTTACCCCTTTTCTTTCCTTGCGCATTTGAGTACTGCAACTAAGATGTAAGACGCGCAATCGTCTGCACACTCACAAAAAGCGCATTTTTTGACAATTTCCCGTGAAGAAATTGAAATTAGTGCTATTTAGATGGTATTGGCAAACTGTCAACCCCCTCCCTCCTGGCAGAGATCCCGGGTACGCTACTGCCTGTAGCCCACCATGGTGGCTCAGTCAGCTCAGGCGTTGCGCTGCTGAGCACGAGATCGCGGGATCGAATCGCGGCCGCGGCGGCCGCATTTCGATGGAGGTTGAAATGCAAAAACGCCCATGTGCTTGCGTTGTAGTGCACGTTAAAGAACCCTAGGTGGTAAAAATTATTCCGGAGCCTTCCACTACGGCGTGCCTCATAATCAAAACTGGTTTTGGCACGTAAAACCCCAGAAGGAGGAAGAAGACCTGTAGCGAAGCCAGATATCGGTTTCTCCGAGCTTATAGGAAAAGGACGTTACCCAATACAGCCATGTGCTTGGCGGCTGTGCCTGATAATACAGGGCGTTCAAAACTAAGCTTTATGCTTTTCTTAAAATTAGGCACTGGGAGGCACGCGAAGACCACCCGTGCAGATAAGTTATGTAGCCAGAGGGGTCACAAAGTGAGATGATAATAGTCGCTGTGAACAGTCTAATTAACTAAAATTGAACAATCTTTTTTGTCGACTGCAGTAAGTGGGTATGTTTGTATTGAAAACTTAGAGGCAGTCGTGTTTCTTACTGCAGTCAATAAAATGTTAGTTATTCAATTTTACTCAATTCGGCTGCTGACAGAGATAATTATCACCTCACTTTGTGTCCCCCTGGCCAGATAACTTATTTGCGCAGGTGCTCTTCACGTGCCTCCCAGTGCCTAACTTTAAGAAAACCATAATGCTTAACTTTGAACACCTGGTATATCTAGCCTGTATTGTTTCTTAAAATAAAATTTAGGATGATCTGTTGCAGGTTTGTTATAAATGCGTAAGCACGGGCCCATCTTTGGAGTTCTGTTGGGACACATTGATTTCCTTAAGGATATTCTTTGTGTTCGGCTGAGACACCTTCGTTTGCTTTGGAGCTCCAATGCAGCAAGTACTACGCTTGTTGTTTACGATATGCGAATCACCGCGTATGAAGACTCACGACGCCACCTACAAGAAGAACGATGTGTTCTAGTAGCCGAGAGCGCGAGCCAGCATCTTCATGTTTTGTTTCCCGCGCGACGTCATCCTTTTACACAAGCCGCGCATCTGCTCCCGTTTCTCTAACCACGCGACGCCATGCCTGGCCCGCGCGCTGGCGTTGACCGCTGACGTCACGCTCCCCCACTTCGCAGCCGCTGCTCGAGACTTCGCCCCGCTCCGCGAGAACGCCCACTCAGATAAACGGATGCAGCGGCTTTGGCCCTACTATGCCTAATGTACGGCAATAAAACTGCGAAGTTACAATGAAAAACTTGTAGCGTACGAACGGTACTGTGCTCGTACTGGATATTGTCAACGTGTAACTGTGATCACAATGAGTGCTACAGTTAAAAAAGTTACCCATGCGTAGTTCTTAGTTTAGCTGTTAGTTATTATTTATACAGGGTTTGTCCGAAAAGTAATGTCAGTGAGTCGAATAAAAAGAAATTATTGATCAGATTGGTACAACACAATAAAATGTTTCAAAATAGGCTCCTCCTGCGTCGTTACATTGCTTCTAGCGAGAT
The DNA here is from genome assembly GCF_013339745.2 of Dermacentor silvarum. NCBI lineage: Eukaryota > Metazoa > Arthropoda > Arachnida > Ixodida > Ixodidae > Dermacentor > Dermacentor silvarum. Next base: position 4,332,031 of record NC_051157.2, read on the forward strand.
TTCCAACCATCGAAGGCGTCACGGTAGGCCTCCTCAGGAATGTCCTCTAGAGCCTTGGTGCAAGCCTCTTCGACTTTGCCAACTGTCGCGAAATGATGTCCTTTCATGGGAACTGTGCAGAAAGAAGAAGAAGCCTGGGAGAGCCACGTCGGGACTGTAGGGCGGCTGGGGAACTGTTGACATCTTTCAATCGGCCAGGAAGCGGGTCACGAGGAAGGCGGTGCAGGCTGCATGGTGCGTTGTCATGGTGAAGTTTCCAATCGCCCCCGATATCAGGCCGGGTGGGATGAATCCTTCGTTTGAGTCGCTTGAGCACTTTCACGTAGAATTTGGCGTTCACGGTTGTGCCATGGGGTACAAACTCATGGTGCACAAGGCCACTGATGGCAAAAAACACAATCAGCATGGTCTTGAACTTTGACTTGCTAACTCTGGCCTTCTTGGGGCGAGGGGACGCCAAGCTGTGCCACTTGGCACTTTGCATTTTTGTTTCGGGGTCGTATTCAAACACCAAAGTCTTGTCACCTGTGATGACATTGTCCAAAACGTGGGGGTCACTTTCGCACAAGTCCCAAACCTCCTGTCATGTTTCAACTCGGCTTGATTGTTGGTCATCCATTAATATTTTGGGCAAGATCTTCGCGCACACTTTTCGCATTTTAAAATTATTCGTCAAAATCTCGTGAACGGTGCTTTTTGGAATTTTTACTGTCTGTGCCACTAAACGGACGCTCAAACGAGGGTCTGAGTACAAAAGATCTCTCGCGCGCGTCACATTTTCGCCGCTGATGGTCGTTCATGGCGGTACAGCGTGGGCTTCATCGCTGACCTCTTCACAACTTTCTAAAAAGGCGTTGTGCCCCCGGTAAACTTGACGTTTTGACAAACAATTATCACCAAAAGCTGTCTTTATCATTGGAAAAGTTTCCACTCCAGACTTGCCGAGTTTCACACACAACTCGATGGCAATCCTTTGTTCCAACGAGCGCTGCATTACGGCTTGCACGGTAAATAAAAATTAGTTGACGAAAAACCTTGTCCTTACTCTCCAGATTGTCGCAGACGACTGAGCGACCACGCGTGCGTATGCTAACTTCCCCTTCCACCAATCCGAACTGGTCTTAGCGCGCTGCGACGTTTAGTCGCTTCACAATATAATCACTGACATTTCTTTTCGGACAAACACTGTATATGAACACTTCAGCAAGTGATCTCTTTCATTAAGCAGGTTGGTCGCGGAACCGATGACAGCCCATGAGGCAACCGATGACACCCCAAGGGGCAACTAAGTTGATCAGGCGCGAAGGCGCTCGCGCGGACATCGGCGTGCTTGGCAACCTCGTTCATTCGACGCCACCGACGGGACGAGTAAGGCACCGCCGGCGCCAGGAGGTCCAAGGTGTTCATGAGAAAAAATAACTACGGCAACTTCGCGACACCACACTCCGACGGAATACAACTAAGCTTGTGAGCGCGCTAGCTTTACTTCTATACATGGCTGATATCACTGGTACTCGCGAAAAAGGCTTTTCAAGAATGCTGGTGGCCATATTTTTTTGCGACAGGGCCATCCCCCTGTCAGCGAGGGGGCGATGCAGAAATCTGAGGGCGGGGGGGGGGGGGGGGGGTCAGGACATCCGGACATCCCCCCTGGATCCGCGCCTGGGTGCCACAGAAGGTCCCTGGACTGATGTACGCAGACGAGATTGTGCTACTAGCGGACAATAAAAAAGATTTACAGATACTTGCGAATATCTGTGGGAATGCAGCGACAAATCTAGGCCTTAAGTTTTGCACAGAGAAATCAGGAATTATGATCTTTAATGAAGAGACGAGTAACTTCGTTGTGTCAATTCAACAGCAAGTAATACCCATAGTGAAGCAATACAAGTATCTCGGCGTACACATAAACTAAGGAAAGAATTACTCAAGCAACTACTAAGATAATCTGAAAATAAGGAGGAAGCGGAATGCAGCAATAATGAAACACAGAGCACTGTGGGGCCAGAATAAGTATGAGGTGGTGCGTGGAATCTGGAAAGGAGTAATAGTGCCAGCGCTAACATTCGCAAATGCCATTCTATGCTTAAAATCGGATATCTTGTCGGGTTTGGAAGTTAACCAAAGATCAGTAGACCGGTTGGCTTTGGGAGCCCATGGTAATACCACAAATGAGGCAGTGCAGGGTGACATGGGTTGGGCCTATTTTGAAGTCAGAGAAGCCCAGAGCAAAATTAGTTTTGAGGAAAGGCTCAGGAGCATGGATGAAAATAAATGGGCGGCTAAAGTGCGCAAGTATGTCTACATGAAAAGCGCGGACACAGAATGGAGGAAAAGGTGAAGGAAGTTGGCAACCAAGTACAGGATAATCGAAACTGTAAGTTGCCAACCAGGAGTCATCCGAAAGAAAGACTTAGGCTTCCACAAGACCTACGACCGCATCAAGACCCGATGCTTCTGGCCTGGATTGTCCACAACGGTAGCCAAATACGTTGCCTTATGCGCGTCGTGTCAGCACCGTAAACGCTCCACATCCACTCCTGCCGGTTTTCTTCAGTCTCTGCCATGTCAGACCGAGTCTTTCGAGTTCTTTGGAATTGACTTATATGGCTCCTTGCCGTTGACGCCCTCCGGTCACCGCTGGATCGTCACTGCGGTGGACCATCTAGCAAGATACGCCGAGACTGCGCCTCTTCGATGTGGTGCTGCTTCCGAGGTTGCTGACTTTTTCTTGCAGTCTTGCGCCATGGTGCTGCTCGAGTTCTTTTGCCCGATCGTGGCAAAGCCTTCATGTCCCACGTCCTCGAGGAAGTCTTGCGGGAGACTAATACGAAGCATAAAACAACTTCTACATATCACCCGAGAACGAACGGCCTTATTGAACGCTTCCACCGAACACTACCTGACATGATTTCTATGTACTTACGTCCTGACCACACAAACTGGACATTCTTCCTTTTGTTATATTCGCTTATAATACTGTGACACAACGGACTACCGGCTACAGCTCTTTCTTCCTCGTGAATAGACGATCTGCGTCCACCGTCTTCGACACCGAATTCTATTTCTCTCCTGCTTTGCCTAACACTTAGGGCCCAGAAGAGTTTGCAGCTCGACTTGCGCATTGCCGTGAAATTGCTCGTCGCAATACCGAAGCTACCCAAAAGAAAATAAACGTCGCTGCGACAGTAAACGCCACGACATCGCCTTCCATCCTGGAGACCGAGTCCTCCTACGGACGCCGGTTCGAACCCCTGGACTTTGCGAGAAATTCCATCACCGGTACATTGGACCCTACACAGTCCTACAACAAACTTACGCAGTGAAACATCCAGTCACTCCGCTTCATTCCGTCGCGGACCGCCGTCGTCGCAGTGCAGAAATTGTTCACGTCTCCCGCATGAAGCACTTTAGTCCCCGTTCAGCCGATCTTTAGATAGGTAGACCGCTTCCACGAGGGGGGATTAGTGTAAGCACATTTAACGTACTTCATCGTTCTCATTTGTATATAGCCATCATCATCCCTGTACTTCTTCGTGTTGGAGCCTGGGCCGTGCCTGCGTAATAAACGGGTCTGCCAGTGCTGCCTGTCCTGGTCGTCTTCCGTCTTTCCACATTATATATATATATATATATATATATATATATGGTAATGAAGAAGAGCACAAGGACAAGGCCAGCCAGATCGTCTGTTCAATGCCTCCAGTGCAACCAGTGGGTCAGCCGGATAGCCAGTGCTTAGCACGAGTGTGAGCCGTTCGGGCAACCAGTCGTTTCTGCTTTGCGTCATCTGCCTTCTCGGCTACGAACAGACGCTACCATCTGAACTTTTAAATACACCCCTTTACAATTGATGGAAGTGCTGGGTATTCAAGAACATCTACACCCTGGAACTGTGTTTACGCCACGGAATTTTCCGACCAACGAGAGGTATACAGCTTCGATCGCTGTAAAATTAAAGTAAGAAAAATTCGCACAAAAACGCGACCCTACGCGCTACAACATTCAAAGTCGGTCGCACAATTCGCAAGACCTTAAAAACTTCAGCAGAGCCTTTAAGGGCTTGAGTGTCGAAACCCGTCTGGACCAGTGTCGTAAAACTTTTTCCTCTGTGAAGGGGCGATCGTCCAGTTTTTCGAGCGCAGTCGCGAGTAGTTTTCTTGCTCCATTGGACAGTTAGAGAGGGGTGCGTGATCGTCTCTTCGTAGCCGCAGTTGTCGCAAGCAGGGCTGTCGGCCATTCCAATCAGGAATGAATAGGCATTCGTCAATGCCACGTCGAGACACAGGCGACACAGAAGTTTTGCTTCCGTTTGTGGTAACCCTGGTGGAAGACGGAGTTGCAGACGTAGATACAATCTGTGGAGGCATGCGTAGCTGAATTCACTGGCGTTCCACAGAGTCTGCGTAAGCTCGTGTGTGAGGGAACGAAGCTTTGTGGTTGCATCTGTTCTCGACAGTAGTATTGATATTGCCACCTCTAGGTAGTGGGTCGAGGGCAAGAGTGGGTCGAGCGCAAGAGAACATAGAAGACCACGCGCCTCCTCCCTGTTCAAGAGCCAGCCCCGACTGACGCCTTTTTCATGCGCCAGCTGCTGTACGGTTTAATAAACCTACAATACTACTTCTGAAGGCCCGTCACAAACTGTTGGAGGTGCTCGGTACACGTCCTCACGAATGTTGCAGATCCCTCCAAGGATCCGTGCTACGAATCCACTGCCTGTCGACACTCCCGCGCATCGGGCCAGCAGCAGGATCAGGAGACTGTCCCCAGATGTCGTCGACGCTACGGTTCCCACCACATCAACCGGTATGACCATCGCTTCCATGCAAACCGCCCCAACCGGTACGGGGAGCACGATGTCGAACCGGTACACACTTGAGAGCCCACGAGTCCCGACGACGTTTCATGGCACAGTGTTCGAAGACGTCGAAGCCTGGATGGTCGACTTCGAGCACGTGGCCTCCGTGAACGAATGAAACGACGCGGAAAAACTCTGACACGAAAACTCAGACTCGCCATCCTTCTACCTGGAGTGTTGTATAGTACATAATACTCAATGGAGACATTACTCCGTCCCTGGCCGTTTATTCCATCTTCATCCTCTTTTCTCCGGCGGCTCGAAGCACGCGCTTTCTAATGGCGCTGCAGTCGGCAGCGATGCCTTACATATGATATCCCCTCTTGCAATAATAAAAAAAAAAGTTGTTGCAGTTTCACCTGAAAGTCGAACCATCAATTGCGATAGAAAATTTGTAGAGAGCTATACGGAGTAATGATAGCAGCTTTATCAGCTGTATAAACTTGGACATGCAGCAGCACCGGCCACACGCAGAACTTGTCGACTGCCGTCGGCGTTTTGCCCGCGTTCGCACAAAATGCGTGCGGCGTTGGTGACTGTTGCCGGAGCCTCTGATATAAATAGGCACTTGGTGCCGCAGCTAAACGTCGCCTCCCTTCCCTCCCCCTCCCCCCACGGCTTTTCGCGCGTCGGAAGAAGGCGCGTTTGCTCTACATATATGGTGATTGTAAAGGAGGAAGGAGACGCCTACTTCTGCAGCCCTTAAGGGAGCACGGCGCAGAACGCGCGTTGGTTCTCCGCCGTGGGTTCACTCCCCGTGAAAGCGCGCGTCCCTCGCGCCCTTTCACTCGCACATACAGCGTTCGGCGGCGCGCGGCGACGATTTCATCTCCATTGACGTCATACGGAACCTCACGGCGACGACGACGCCGACGGCAGAAATCTGCTTTGGAGTGTCCATATAATTGATATCGCAATGAAAAATACAAAACAAGAAAAGAACGGCTGTTTGTCCATTACTGCCTAACGTAAGTCCTGCGTGAGTCCTGCAGTCTCTTCGGCGTGTTCTTGTTACGGGCGCTTCTCACGCGTGCTTCGCATCCCGGCAGATTAAATGAAGCTTGTTGCGTGCAATCTGCAGCAGGTGGTTCAGGTGCATTCTCATAGTTATACGCGCTTGACGTGCCAGGTTGTGAAGGATGACTTACAGCTGCAATAGCGGAATAATCGGATGCCGGTGACCAGTTCATGACATCAGAGGTACCGAACTTCATTTTGCTGATGGCTTCACGGTGAACGGCCGCAAATTTGGAAGCATTCCACACACGTACGCCCATCTTCCAAGAGGTAAGAGGTGGGCCCACGCTTTTAAGTAATTTTCTTGGGCGCAGAAAACTGGAGATAGCTTCCCATGAACTGCAGGTAATTTAACCCGCACGTAATCACCAACGACGAAGTTGGGTTCCTTTGCACCGCGCTTTTCATTGGTGTAACTCTGACTTGATTTGCTTGTTCTTGATGCGCTCTCGCAACTCCTGCAGTGCCTTTGAAGGGTCCGTGCTGAAACATTTGTCAGGCAATCCCACAATGTCGAGTCTGGTTCGAGGCTGGCGTCCATGAAGAACAGCGGGCGCAACACCAGTAGTCGCATGAGGCGTACAGCGATATGTTTGCAGGTAATCAAGCATCGCTGTTCTTATATCATGGCGTTCTAACAGGGCCAATTGAATATATGACTTTAATACCCTGTTAAATATTTCAACCAAACCATTAGCTTGCGGGTAATACACTGAAGAGTTGTAATGCATGATTCCGCGCTCTGGGAGAAATTCTTCAAAATTCGCTGAAGAAAATTGTGTTCCATGATCGGATACGATACCAAGTGGATATCCTTCTCTTGCAACAAGTTCAAGTAGAAATTTTCTCAGTGTAGACGTCGCATCTCGTACGAAAGCCACCTCTCGCCACTTGCTGTAATAGTCAATAATTGTAACCCACAATGTCGATAGCGACTTTTTCCCAGTGTTACGATTGACCTGTCATGCCCCCTGTCAAAAAGGATTACGATTGACGTATGACAGCCCGGTAGTTACGATTAACATGTGAGGCCCCGTGCAAGGGGAATTATCCAAGGCCCATGCCTAAACCAACAGAGGGTGAATCCCTGATTTGCTATGGTTGTCTCGAGTGGTCCTTAATCTGGCGGGCGAGTCGCAGTGATTTACGGCCCCCTTTGTGTGTGTGTGCGCCCTGCAGGCGAGGGGTTCCGCCTTCCCCGAACTGTGTGCCACCGGGGCCTCGTGTCGCATTGTTTACCAGGCCCTTTGCGTATGTGCACCCAGAGAGCGAACGATGCACGACAGAAGCCTCAAGTCACCGCTATCGGAGGCAAGCCCCCGAAACGTCACCTAGGAGAGAGGGAGCAGCTGCCGCAACCCCGACTGGACTCAGTACCTGTCACGTGACGTTGACGTGAGCGAAATCCCGCCTACGATGTTAGCGGGCCTATTTAAGCGGCCCCACCATGTATTTTCGATTAATTCATTCTCTTCTTTTCTAACCTTCATCTATCATGAAATAAACTGTGCAAGTTTCGCACTAAGAAATCGTCTTGTCCCTGCCTGGTCGCCATGGTCTACCGGACGCCTGCAGTCTGCCGAGAACGCCACGCTACCCAGAAGTAACGCCGGTCGAGCTTGAAGGAACCGGCGTCGCAACGATTGGTTGGCAGCTAATGGGATCGACCACGCTTCATCCTGGAAAGAAGGTCTCTGGATAGCAACTTCGGGACGATCGTCGCAGGATTCATGATTGCAGCTGGTGAGTGCACGGCCTTTCTTCACTAAGATATCACCAGGCTTTTCGTAATTTGGGGGGAAGTATACAAAAGCAGTGATAGTAGTAACCCTTGACGAGTGTTTTTAGAGTACGTCACGGTCGTGTAGAAGTGAAGAAATAGAAGCACTAAGGACAGCCATGAACCCGAAGGTGTTAAAGAAGCCTGAATTGCTAGAGTTGGCCAATGAGCTCAACATAGAAATTTCAGAGCGACAGAGAAAGCCAGAGATAATTGAGGCGATTGAGGCACTTGGGGCAGACGACGAGGAACTAGAAGAATGCTTAATTAGCATTAAGAAAAAAGACCGAATAGCACGTGAGGCCAAAGAGGAACGCGAAAGACGCGATGCGCTCAAGATGAAGCGCCTTGAGCTTGAGATTTTGAGGGCTCAGAATACCGGAGAAGTGACTCCCATGTCGAGAGAACGCGAGAAAAAAAATGAAGGACTTGATACAGTCATACCGAGTCGGGCAGGATGTGAGCCCCTTTTTGGTGAACTTTGAGCCTGCATGTGAGAAGGCTGGATTTCTGAAAGACACGTGGCCGCAGCGTCCGCTGACGTTGCTGCCGTGTGAGGTTGCAGACGTGATAGCTCGCATGGAAAAAGAAGAATCAGAAGACTATGACAAAGTAAAGTCTAGTCTTCTGAAAAAGTAGAGGTTATCGGCGGAAGCATTCCGAAGAAAGTTCAGGGAGGCCGAAAATGCCAGAAACGATTCCTATGTCGATTTCGCGTACTCGTTGATGGCCACCATGAAGGAGTGGCTAAAGGAATCCGGAGCTTTTGGTGACCACGACAAAGTGGTAGAGTGTTTTGGGCTGGAACAATTCTTCCGCCGACTGCCTGAAAACATAAGGTATTGGGTTCAGGATAGGCCAGGCGTAGAGACAGTCGCAAGGGCGGCAGAGCTTGCTGAGGAATACGTATCGCGCCCCGAAAGCAAAGAGACGCTCAGGAAAGAGAATAGAATAGCTCAGGAAGGAATAGACAAGCAGGAGCGTTGGCCAAGATCGAGACCGTATAAAGGAAAGGAGACCACGGAGTCAGCGACCAGTAATGACGAGAAGAACAGAGAGGGAAAGGAGGAGCCACCAGAACTCAAGGCGCAGGCGCACACTGAGCCTGCGCGAAACTTGTTGCAGCCACCGGCCTGTGGTGGCACCGAGCGGACGCCACGTGCTCCGGTGTTCCCTTTAGCAGTGGACCCCTCTGTACGGATTGATGGAGTGGTCATACGCAATGGCTATTGTTGCTGCCGTGAATGAAAACCTGGGAAGGCCAAGACATGTTCGCAGAGCTTGGACAGACTGGAGGGCACGGAGGTTGGTCTTACCGGTCCCACTCAGTACAGGTAACGCTATAGCGTAGGAGACCCAGGAACAGTGCGTTATAGAGTTGGAACATCGCCCTCACACCCCATGAATTTCCTGAGAGAAATCTGAGGACGTGGGTTACCAGGGTTCGCTCTTTTACAGCGGAGCTGTTAAAACCTTGCTATAATGATCATCCCGTCGTCCGTAGCTTTGCCGAGCTGCGGCAGCATGGGTAACCAGCGATGCCCAGGGGGCGCTCGTGAAAAACGGCTCTCAGCGCTGTAAGCGAGAAAGTGGCGCAACTTTCAGTCTCCCAAATGAACGCGGGGCCGCAGGGAGCACGTTGTTTTTACGTGTTACGAAACTAACCTTAACGAGTTTGGCTTCTTTGTCGTTCATTTCAGCGTGAATATTGAAAACAGTGAAGAGGCTCCGGTAATCGCGGACTAATTTCCCTGTGAAAAACGCCCTAGAAGTGTCTTGCGCAGAAAATTGCATCAGAGCCATGCATACACCAGCAGCTGCAAGCGTGCCCCGCCGTTCGCGTTGCGGCACGGTTTAGAGACTGTCGGCTGACTGTAAGAGCTTTTGATGCAAAATAAGTCGAGAAGGGCGAGGATTGCATACAGTAAATTGTTTTCTAGGTTGAGAAAAGAATACCTGTCAACGACGGTTCAGGGTTTCAGCGAAATACAATTTACGATCGAGTGAAGAAGCTCTCTATGTGCTGGAATTCAAGTAAGCGATCACCATGTTCCATTTCTGCATATTCCAGACGCACATAGAGGCAGTTCCTTCGTAAGCAGAGTGAAGTTGATTTCCTTGGAGTCACTTATGGAGTCCATGGCGTCGCAATTGAAGGTGCATCCACGTTAGCGACACGGCAATTCGCCACACGCCGTTAGCAGTTCACGGACAGCCGGCCGACGGCGGTCTTGCCCGAAAACTGTGAGATCTCCCTGTCACGCAGAGGATCTTTCTGCTAGATCTCCCTGCGGCAGGAGCGACGGGAGCGGTCGCGAACCACGTCGGCACCGTGAAAGATCGTAATTATTTGCGGTAAGTTAACTCTTGCCCGTGCAATTGTCTTTTACCATCTTCTCCAGGAACCTCTGCGGCTTCCGTAGACACCACGTTTGTGAGAGTGGGCCAACTTTTGGCCATTTTTTTTCCGGCTATTTCAAGCTTTCGCCACGCCGCCGCGGAGCTGAGCCTAACGGCGGCAAGGCCCGTGCTGGCCCCGCTCGGGGATCCCCCGGCTATGGCGGCTGCAAATCAAGTCACGGGATACGACCCGGATGGAAGCAAGGATACGGCTCAAACTGAGACACCTCTACCAACCGAGGAAGAATACCTCTGGGCATGTAATCAAAATTGGAGGCATGGGAGACTGCCCTCCTCAAATGCTCCTCTCTGGAGTCTCAACGGGCTCTGGTGAAACGGGCGCAAGACGGGGCCTCGTCATGCGGTGTCCCGGACTAGGGACGCCGACCATGTAGCGGGGCACTCTGTGGTCCCCAAACTCCCTCTATTAGAGAAATAAAAGTTTTTAACCACCCCCACCCTGCGGCCTGGCCATTCAGCGACAGAGGAGTGGTCGCGGCTACGCTGAGCGTCGCCGTCAGCATCGCCGTCGCTGATCGCTCGCCACCGATATGTTCGCTAGGCCTTTTAATGTTCACTTCGAATCTGTAGCTGGTGGCGCTTGAAAACGAACGACCGACGCGCCCAAGCAGCAATGTTTGGTTGGCGTTGTTGCCGCTTTACCCTCTCCTCGCAATAATTTCGCACGAAGAAAAGACGATGATATATGCAGTGCGAGCACGGCCGAGCCGGTTCGCATCGAGCCATCGGTATAGCCGTGCACTGCAGCTGAACGTGACTTGTATCGGAACTCTCGCTTATACGTTTGATCATGGACATGATTTCTTTTTTGCATAAAATGAACAATACACACGCGTCACTTTACTCTAGCGGACATCATTTTGCCTGGAATAGAAGCTGCATAACCAATGTTTGTGTCGCCGGTAGCGGCGTCGCGCCCATGCAGCACGAAATGTTCACCGTATATGTTCGCTGTGAGCATTAGCATTCTCATTTGCTACCTTTTCATTTTGTCACAAGGCACCACGCACCGCTGGAAACCCAGTGGGAATTGACAGGCCGGCTGGCACTGTTATTACTCTTAGCACCCCCGAAAAAATGCCGGCTGTATGTATGGGATCTCGTACTAAGAACATGCATATATCTTTGGACTAGAAGCATTACCATTTTCGCTTTCAATAAAATAAAATCCACACAGACATTATGCCGGAGAAGCTGTAGAAATTGTTGAATAATAAACAGCGTGCGGTCGCGCCTGCCTGAATCCGACGACGCAGTTGCTCATGATCGTAGTTTTCACGAAAAATAATAGAATGATAGGGCAATATGACCGCTTTTCTAGTTGTAGCAATTAACCACGCAGGAATAACGTGGTTAACTTTTTACAGAGAAGCTGTTAAGGGCTCCGTCTTCGATGGTCGCGTCTGGATGTAGAAAAAAAAACTCTCATTGGCCGTATGCTGTATGTGCGAGTGAAAGCGCGCGCCACGGGGAGCGAACGCCACTTTTGTCGCGCGAAAGGCCGTCGGGGGACGGGATTGAGGGAGGGGAGGCGATGTTTAGCTGCGGCACCAAATGCGTATCTTGCGACCGGGCGCAAGGGCAACTGGTGACTTAATCACACAGACAAAAGGAGGACAGCGGGAAGGCAGCACGGGTGGGAGGGGGTGTGGCTTCTGCTCTGCGAGCAACTTGCACTTTGCGCGGCGCCGGGCGGTCGCGCACACCGTATCTTGAAAGCGATCTGCAACACGCCTCCTACCTTGGTATGCGCTGTGCTTCCGTTGAAGTTTCCGTTGAAGCGATAGACCGCATGAACCTTCGCTCGCTGCTGCTGGCGCGCTTGTTCTCACCAACGTTCTGACAGCGGTTGTGTGCGGTCACACAAACAAGGCGCACAATTAACTATTGTCGACTGCGGCGGCGTTTTGCCCGCGTTCGCACCGAACGAGCGCGGCGTTGGTGACGTGTTTATGAAGAACGTGCAAACCTTTGCCGTACACCCTACGGCGGTGTACCATAGCGACCATAAGGCCATGGTCCCTGTGGTCACTAAATAAATAAAAACCACTGGATCATATATTTTTCTCATTCTTTAATAGTTCAAAAAACAAATACCATCGCATCCTAATAGTCATAATTGGAAATACATAATTCCCACCATAGTACAGCGTCGCTGGTCTTCCATCTCCACCCCAGTTGGAGGGCTGAGTTTTTCCCTTTCCCTCCCCGCCACACAACAAACGACCCTGATTGGTCGCGCGCGTCACGTGATCCGGCGCAGCTTTCCCCGCACCTACTCTCTCGTCTTCTTTCTCTTTCCCTTTTTCTTTATTTCTTGTTCCTGGCTCATAGCCGAATATCCAATGCGGGTATGCGCCACACTTCATTTTATTATCGTTAATCGTGGCGTAACTGACGAGCATGGGATGTTATTGATGTTATGACCAATCAGTCTTGTTAGTCACTCATTCGTACCCTTCCATGCCAATTTTGGTATACACCAAGTGAACGAGACGCGAGTTTTCGATAGGTTTTCGATAGGGATTTAGGGTGACACCACCACCACGCCGGCCGCCGCCTACAATTGTGAGGCCTCGCTTGAAAAATCCGCCTCCATTCCACCCTGTGAAAGTGAATGTACAGCGAAGCTGGTGCGAACGTTAGACGACGTTGCAAGCGACGTGTGCGGAAGTGCAGCATACATCTTCATTCTTGTAGGACCTGCCACCTGGCATGGCAGTGCGTCAATTTCTCAAAATAAACTGTGACACAAAATTCGCAAAGTACGTCTTGCAGACAACCTATACACGATAGCATCGGATTATAATTCAAATATATGATAAAACACAATTCTGTTACGCGGAAACTCGAACGCCTTTTCCGGCGGAGCACGCCACGAAAACTCGCGACCTAAAAGAGCGTCGCTGCAAAACGCGATGCACGACAGCCTGTGTATATTAAGGAGCACACGCGGCCGGTATAGAGTGCGTCTTTTATACCCGTGCCACACGGGCAAAGTGCACTTTGAGCGAGTGCACTTCGCGGCTCGCAGGCTGCCACACGGGAACGCTTAGTGACACTGCAGAGCGCACTCGCCGGCGAGTGTGGTCGGCGAACTCACTTCGCAGCGGCGAAATGTGTAGCCTCGTTAGCAATGGGTAAAATAAAGTAAGTAAAGTATTATTGAAAGACAAGTCACGAACATTTTTAGAGGCGAAGCTCCTTAGGGTGTGGGTCTGTCCCTTCTCTGTAGTATGTAGTAGTAGTAGTCGTCGTCGTCGTCGTCGTCGTAGTAGGTAGCCACGTCTACTTTTATGAAAAAAAAAATCCGAAAGTTGTGTCCGTAGCGCGGAATCGAACCAGGGACCCTTCGCTTCCGAACGCGCGGCGCTAGCCACTACGCCACGAAGCGCACATGGACACACGCATCACGATGACAATAAATACCCAACATTAACGAATGACTGCGCGTTTCTAACGCGTTTGTGCTAGCGCGTTACGGCCCGCGTAAAGCCCAAACCACACGCACGCTTGCAAACGCGCGCAAGCTCGCGTCCGCGCGCCCACGCATGCGCAGACGGTGCGGCACGACTCGTACGCGTCGAAACGCGGCGCGATCTCGGTGATCAGCTCCTCTCAGTTATCGCGCGCCTGGGCTGCCTCGCGTCGGCGCGCCTGGCTACGCAGCGACGGCGCGGTACATTCAACTCTCAGTGAAGCAGAATTATACCATGCAAGAAAGTGCTTCACTTTTTGTGCTAATCTAACAGCTGCAAAAAGATAACAATTACGTTTATAAATACCGAAGCATTTTGAAGCACTGCCAACAACGAAATACAAAGTGGCGTCTGCCAAGGTGTAAACAAGTGAGGCCAGTGAGCGCGCGCTGTCGTGCGTATTTGTGGATGCAAACCGCACTTCCTCGCTAGGCGCGGCAACCGCAAGGCGCGTAGACGCGAGCTTACGCGCGTCCGCAAGCGTACGTGTGGTCAAGAAGCTGGTGTAAGACGCTGTGGCCTCTCCGCCTTACCCCCGTATTCATAAACGCTCCTCGACTTGACTTGCCACCGCCTTGGGCAGCGCGTTCGAAACGCGTTGAAGGCGGTGGCAAGTCAAGTTCAAGTCGAGGAGCGTTTATGAATACGGGGGTTATACTCTCTCAGCAGTCATGTGATGGCGTCGGCAAGCGCGGTGCACGTTCCGGCATGTGTAAACGTCTGCGTAAGACGCTGTGGCCTCTCCCCCTTACTAGAGAGTACTGCATGTTTCTAACGCGTTTGTGCTAGCGTCCCCTTAAGCGGGAGATGGTGCAATTATAATGAAGGGCGCTGTTATAAAATAGGAATGACGTCACATATGGCGCGTGTCATTGGTGGAAGTCAATCGTTCGATTTAGTGCTGCGAGACTGGGCGAATTACACGGAAGATTCACGGTTTACCGATGATTCCCTCCGGAGCTTCGCCCACTCATCATCATTCACCCCGTGGATATGCGGTGTTTTTTTAATAACATTGTTTTAAATTGCTAACGTTACAAGATAATAGAATGTGCCACACCGCAAAAAAAAAAAAAAGAAGAGCAAAAAACTACTCTCACCCTCGGGCTGTTCACGAACACGCCGGGTAATTGCTGCGCAGTTGTTAGGCGGATCGAGTCGTTTTGACTGTTGCTGGTCAAGTTGCCCTCGTTGCCGGCGCTTGTAAAGGTGGATTGTAAATGTTGTTTCTAACAATAATAAACTGTTTTTCGTGCACACATTTTTTATATTAACAAATATATGCTTTCCCGTCTGACTCCCAATCGCCGTGGCCATAAATTTGAAAGAACACTTTCTTTCTCGTATAGCAGCGCACCGCCAAAGTGACACTCAGCGCGCTCAAGTGCACTCGCTCAAAGTGCACTTTACTTTGCCCGTGTGGCACGGGTATTACGTGCCTCCTTCTGCACTACGTGAGGTTATTTTCGCAAGCCGTGCTGATTGCCTTTTTTTCACGCACCGAGGTGGCATGTTACATGCTCTGAGCTCCTGTAATTGGACTCGCATGCCCCCTTGCTCGTGAAATCAATTCGGCTCAGCATACACACAGTCATGACGTCGTTTTCCAAAGGCTTTTAAAGCCCCAAAAAGTTTAAATCGGTGTAGGTGATAATTCAGTATAAACGAGGACAAAATAATAAAGGACGCGTGTAGCACTGACTTTCAGTTGTTCCTTTATTAAAGTGAACCTAGAAATGGCGTGCTGTATCGTCAGCATACGGTTAATTTATTCACACACCATGCTCTCGGGAGAAAAACGTAGTTGGAGGTTAGGGCTGCGTTGGCCCTTCTCACCGCTTTTCGTCGTATATATGCTCGGTTCCCTAACCACAACCTGAATTACAGAGTCACCCAAGCCAATTAACTTGCGCGCTACTCGCGCACTTGCTAGTAACTAAATAAATACACGAAAGCTGTTGGTCAGTGTCTATCACACATTTACTCCCGTCTGTCGCCGCCGTTTAAAGAAAGATTGAGGCCCTTTCACGGCCGTATTTTTGAAAAGATTTTCGCATTCTAAGCTTGTGCTCTGCACTGCATGTACCACACAAGATAAGAAATATATATTTTTCTTTTTATTTGAAACACGTAAGCGCAGTGCGTTTACTAGCTAACTGTGTCGGTACTTTTTTATCAAACTTCTTATAACAGCCCGCCATTTATAGCATTTATCGTGGAAATAATTACGCTCATGTATAAATACAATGCCAAGTATAATATAGTATGGGCAAGAACAAACGAGTATACCAAAATTTGCTGAATTCGTTGTTGCAGTTCTTGCTATGTAATAAGGGGTGCTTGAAGATAGAAGTTAAGTCCTAAATAACAGCTCCCTTAAGCGTAGAGCAGAACTTGGTTAAGAGAGAAAAACATGCCGCAGACACGACCGCAACACCTACGTGTCTCCGTCAGGGACGATGCAGGCACGCATCCACCGGCTGTGAGCGACACGGAGCGTGCTGCCAACAGAGCGGGCGACTGTCGTTCGCATTGGCACGCAGACAACGCGATGGCCAAAACAAAACGCTCAATGCAGGCTTGCGCTGTCAGTGTCCCGAGAGAAAAGCACAGAGAGGCACATTGTGAAAAACAAGGGGTTGGCCTCGAGCAGATGATCGGCGACTCGGAAGAGCGCACCCCGCGAGAGGCACACAGCCGAGCTGGGAGTGGAAGAGCCAGAACAAAAGATTGGTTTCGCCCTCTTTCAGAAGAAATGTTCATAACAGGAAAGTGAAAAATGCATTCTAAGAAGCAATGGCAACGTCAATGCGCATTCATAAATACAAGGCCGTAAATGTGCACAGTCATTCATTAATGAGAGTTTTGATCGATGGGAAAAGCAATGACAGCGATAGATAACACGCAAGGCCAATGAGCCGGAAACGTCATATCAGACGCGACGGTGAGTTTGTTTGAGGCGAAGCTGTGTCGTTAGCGCGCTTTCAGCGAGCGAAAGCGCGACGCGCACCAAATGCCTGCGCCGCCGTGGACGCACGTGGTAGCACTCGCACGAAAGAAATGAAAAGCTTGAGCACGTGACTTCCTATAAATATCCCGGAATCCAGCTAAACAGTAACCTTTCGTGGCATGCGCACATCGAACACATCACTAACAATGCAAACAAATCGCTTGGCTACATTCGCAGGAATGTTTCTAAAGCCCCACCCCATTTGAAATTACTGTTCTACAAGGCACTAATTAGACCAAAGCTAGAGCAAGCGTCATCTATCTGGGACCCTGCTCAAAAAACATTAGCAGACATCATTGAGTCAGTGGTCAGCACGTTTCATCCTTTCAAATTATTCCCGCACAGCTAGCGTTTCTCTAATGAAGTCAAACATTGGCCTTATTAATTTGCAGCTTCGATTTCCCGTCTTTGCCTTTGTCAAAAGATCCTTTACCAAAATAACTCACTTAAACAAGAATTCATTTCAGAACCTTCGTACATGTCGTCACGTCTTAATCATCGTTTTAAACTGTTCATTCCTTTCTGTCGCACAAATATTTTCTCAGATTTATTTCTGCCAGAAACCAGTGCCGAGTGGAACCGCCTTCCACAGCCTGTATCGAGGAGGCATCTTTCAAGACTGCAATAACTGAATATATTTTGGGTTTTCACTCTTGTCGGGATATGGGGGGTTGCCCACGGCCCTTTGCCTCGGCACACCGAGTCCCGCGGTTGGCGCATGCCTGCCCATCAACCGCGGTCCGGTACAAAGCTCGAGGAAACAATAGACGACAACCACGTGTACACTCGGAAAGCATTTATTACGACTGCAACTAACACTTCGAGCAGGCCAGCTAGCTATAGTTGACATTGCTGAGGGTTCCCTCGAAGAGAATAATACCCTAGGTAAAGAATGGCTTCCGACTTACCAACTGGGGAATACGGGCGGCCGCGGCGATTGCCGAGGTAAGAACGCGGTTGACTAACCACTGCGGGATTACGGGAGCGGCAGCGGAGACTTCCGCTATCACCGTTTGCTGGGGACCAAGGAGACCCGGGTAGGGTTGCCAGATGACCCCAACAAAAAATAGCCAAATGATCTCAAAATGTAGCCCAAAGATAGCCAGACGCAAATGTTTTGTGACCCAAAAGTAGCCCATGCTTAGTTTTGAGAACGGTTTTCTCACTGACCCACGCTTGAAGCGGCAGCAGATGGCGCCGAAACCAAAACAAAAAGAGAGCTGTCTGGAAAGACACGGCAGCGATGACTTGACGCCATGCACTCAGTGCCGACATTGCCTAAAGACACAGCCTTCGAGATTGCCTACATAACTTTATCAGCAATGAGCTTTGGGTTTTCATAAACCGGCGTTCCCAAATTTTGTCAGTGCTGCCGTGGTCCCCGGGACCAGGAAGTCCTTAATACAAAAATAGCCCAAATATAGCCATGTAGCCAACTCGGAATTTTCGACGCCAAGCCGCGTAAAAAGTAGCCCAATTTGGCTATTAATAGCCCAATCTGGCAACCCTAGTCACCCGGGCGATGTCAGCGGGATCTCACGTGACAAACCCGGTGGCGCTGATAGCGCTTGCGATTCCCACGCGCCGCCCGCGGAAGAAAAGTTTCCCCTCTCCCAACTCTACCTAGCACGCATGCGCCTGACGCGACATTCGCTGCGCGTGCGGCGGTCATGGTACCCGAGGATTCCCACACTCTAAACACTAAGAATTGTTTGAACATGTATTTTTAACACGAAAGTGTTTTATTCCGGGGTCCACCAAGACTTCACTGACGTATTTCCGTCACGGAAATACGTCATAGAACATAATACAAAGAAAGAAACCAGAAGAAAAAGTTCCACAAACATGCAAAATTTGGGAATCGAACCCACGACCTCTCGGTCCGCGACGATAGATCGCCGAGCGTTTAACCCATTGCGCCACAAACGCATTCGCAGAGAGCTACACAGACGCGCCTTATATATCTAACACTCCTCCGTGTACCCGCGCTCTTGCTCGGGGCGGTGCCGCCGCCTATGAGCAGAAAAGAGAAGTACTGCATTATGACACTAAAGCCCGGGATACATGGAGCGAACTTTCTCGACGAACTTCACGCGTCAAGTAACGACGCGGCGACACGACGCAGGATGTTTGCTGTGTTGCAATACATGCGGCGAACGCCGCCGCGCGTTGGCCGCCGTGTTGGCGGCGGTCCCGGCCGCCCGCTTCGAACTGAATTTGGCGTTGTCCTTGTAGAATTCACTTAGTTGGAAGCAAATGACTGCGTAAACGGCTTTCGCTTAGTCTCAGGCCGCTTCGACGACAGAGTATTATGGATAACCTTGAGTAGTTTTCGAGATCGCTTCTCGTTTCGAACGCGTCTAAGCCTAGCGAAAGAAATATCCGATGCCAACGCCATCTATCGGGGAAGTCGGGAGATAGGCATGACGACAGCATGTGGCCTCTGAGATCAGAAGATTTCTGTTGAAGGTTGTTGTAGAGAGCTTGCACTGCTTGTCTGTTTCCTCGCAGATCAGCGGATATGGGATGTACAAATACAACGCGATTCCTGAGAGATCATACTAGGAACTACTCAATCGGTGCAGAGACATGCAGACACGGCAACACCAACGCGATTGCAGACGACGCGAAAAGGCGCGCGCGCGCGAAACACCAGCATGCATTGCGACCGGAACTAGTGCCTCCTGATTGGCTGTCGTCCACCGCTGCGCGCTAGACGCTTCCGGCGGCGGCGTTCGCCCGACGAAAATGTTTGGACAGGCAGATCGGCTGCGGACGGCAAATTTCTTGACGCCGGCCGTCGGACGTTCGCCGCCCGACGAAGTTCTTCGCTCGGACGCCGGTTATTCGCTCCATGTATTCCGGCCTTAACGCGCACCGACAGTGAACGCTTCGGTGGTCTCAGTACTACGACGCCTCGATGCCAGCATTCGAAGGGACGCTGGCATCAAGAAGCACTACCAACGCCACCTAGGTGGCGTTCACCGTACTCAGCACAGCGGAGCGTGGCCTCCGCAATTAGCTCTGAAAATGTTTCTGAAGTTGATCGCGGAGGCTGCAATTACGACGCGCTGTACGCGCTGATTTGACTCGGTGACGATTCAGTTACGTGCTTTGTCTTGCGCGTTGTATTAGTGTGTCAGTTACGTGCTTCGTCTTTCGCGTTGTGCTAGCGTGTGCAGCGTAGTGCAGCTTCCATATGCACGACGGTTGCTCATGGTCATCGACGTTGGTAGTCGTGATGGAGGAGACGTGCCACCAGGTTATTGTTTATTGTACCCACCCACTCTATAACGCCCTTCTGCTCCCTGATGGTACTGTAAATAAGTAAATAAAACGCGGCGCGTACTCGCCGTGCAGCTTCATGCCTGATCATATTTTACAGCAAAGCTGCTTCTGCGAACCCTGTGCCGTCGGCCGTTCGCTAAAACCCACGTGACCTAGCGGGAGAGGAAAAGAAGAGCTTAACCATGTGAGAATGCTGTAGATGAAAAGGAGAACGGGGTGGGGGGTTGACGTAAGTCGCGCCGTCCAATACTCGCGCGTTGGAGGGGGCATGAGGCGCGCCAACGAACGGCGTTGTACGAGAAAAGTAGGTCAGCGGAGGAGTGGGGTGTGAGCAGTTCGCGTTATCGTTGGTTGTATATACTGAGCTTTGGTCAAGCACTTGTCTGGGAACGTCATAGAAAACCGTGTGGAACGCGTTAGGAACGCCATCGCCCATGGATGCCGACGTGTCCCATCCGCCCCCGCAACGCGCTAGGAACGCTGTCGCCCGAGGACGCCGATGCGTCCCATCCCCCGCAAGTAACGCCGTTCACAGTTTCAATGTTCGACCATCTTCACGAAGTGGAAGGAGCTGTGATTTTTTTACAGCAAAGCTGTTATTTATTTATGCTTATTTATTTACAGAATGCTGCAGTCCCGAAAGAGGGCCCCAGCAATACGGGAAAAGCACATAAAAATATATCCAAGCAACACGTACAAATATTATATAACAAGTTCATATACCTAACACCAAAGAGACTTAATAAATGTAAAAGCAGAAAATGATAAGGAAAAAGGCATGAACCGTACAAATTTTAGCAAACAACATCAAGTGCAGGGCAATTAGGCTTAGCAACTCAATGATATATAAAGTTGTTTACGCACTTGAAACAGAACCAAATTGTCAAAAGCGTGTCACACACGCAGATACACAAAAAAAAGAAAAAAAATCAATTTACGAGGCCGTTACTGCAGCTAACGAGACACAGGAGAAAACGGCTAAGTGTAGGTATAAATTCGCTGTACATTAATGCCAGTTACGTCAAAGACTGATATGGTCTAAAATATCAGCATTAGATAACTGAAAAAGGAAGGTTGTTCCAATCTGTTATGGTGCGTGGAAAGAAAGAATATTTGAAAAGGTTAGTGCGGGTGTTCTAAGCTGTTTGAGAGTGAGCATGACGATGCCGTGTTCGACGTGCCGTAAGAGGTTTTAAATAAGGATCTGGGTTTATATAGACAAGATATTATTCTTGAGCGAAAACAAACATTTTAGTATTTGTATTTTTCTTCGTAATTGCAAAGCCTGAAGGTTATGCTGTGTCATTAGACTAGAGGGAGGGTCACTTGTACGATATTTAGAATAAATGAACATGACAGCTATACGCTGCCTCATTTTAAAGGCATCGATGTTAGTTTTTGTGCAGGGATCCCAGACAATGCTGGCGTGTTTTAGGTCAAATTAGAGATGTATAAGCCGTTAACCGAGTACTAGGAGGTGTATGTTTTAGCCTGAGAAAGCAAAGTTTCCGGAATGAAGAGTTGCATATTGATACATGCATATTGCGTGCTTCTTGTGGTGCACCGACGAAGAACTGCTTCCCTCTCTCGAGCTGTCAACTGAACTGGCCAGCGCTGCAGTTATCCTTTGTAAATATACTTTGTAAATAGCCTCCAGTTACTAATCCTTCCTTCGTGTAACAATATGTTAGAGATGTGAGTGCTCCAGCTGAGGTTGTTGGCTATTGTGATTCCCAAGTACTTGTACTCGCTGACTTCCGCCAGCATTTCGGAACCTAGTTTGTAGACAAACGACAGCTCTTTAATTTTCTTTTTTAATTATTGTCATGTAGACTGTTTTACTGGTATTTAATACCATGCTCCACTGGTGACACTACGAAAGAATGCTTTGGAGATGAGAGTTTAGTACTAATTGATCTTCACGGCAGTTAATTTTCGTATACCAGTACACAATCGTCCGCAAATAATCTAATTTGAACAGGGGAATTAATTTCATTTGTAATGTCATTAATGTATGCTAACTCACCGCGGTGGCTCAGTCAGCTAAGGCGCTGGGCTGCTGAGCACGAGATCGCGGTATCGAATCCCGGTGGCGGTGGTCGCATTTCGATGGAGGCGAAATGCAAAAACTCCCTTGTTCTTGCGTTGTAGTACACGTCAAAGAACCCCAGGGGGTCAAAATTGATCCGGAGCCCTTCCCTACGGCGTGCCTCATAATCAGAACTGGTTTTGCGACGTAAAACCCCAGAAAGAAGAAGAGAATGTATATCATTAAAAATAAAGGGTCCAATACACTGCCCTGGGACACTCCAGATGATATTGGAAGTTGTTTGGATGAGTGATTATTAATTGAAACAAACTGCATGCGGTTAATCAGATAAGCAGCCACCCAATTCACTAAGTAGGTTGCAAGGTTAAGGATTCTAGTTTATTATTAAGCTTGCAATGTGATAGGAGACTGAACGCTTTTCTAAAAGCTACAGATATTACATCAATTTGGCCGGTCCTATCAAGAACACAAGCAAAATTGAGAATAACTGTTGTTAACTGTGTAACAGTAGAAAAACCCTTGCGAAAACCGTGTTGGCAAAGAGAAAGCATGTTGTTATCCCCTCTAAACTTATTAATTTCCTTGACTATGATATCTTCAAGCAGTTTGCAACATGGTGAAGTTAGTGATATCGGATGATAACGTGTTACTAGTGTGGCGTCACCTTTTTTCAGTATAGGTACAACACGTGCCAAGAGCCAATCTCAAGGCAGGGTTGCTGAAGACAAGTACACTTGAAATATAACAACCATAAAAGGTGCTAATGCTTCGGCATACCTCCTCCTCAAAAAAAAAAAAAAAAAAAAAAAAACCGCTGGGTGTATCATCTGGACCTGGGAACGATTTAGTTTTAAGGTTGAGTAGCATTGAAACAACAGCAGGCAGTGACAAAATATCAGTTGCAGAGTTGCATGGCGTACAGTTATGAAGTGTAGTAGTATCATAGTGAGAAAAAACACTATGGAAGCATTGATTAAAATATTGCGCAATATTGTGCTTTTCATTGATGATATTCCCCTCGTGTACAATATGGCTCACTGCCTTGTTCTTTTTTCTTAGAAAGGCCCAAAATTCTTGCGGTGCGAAGCGAATAAAATTTGGCAGTTTATGCTGGAAGTACCAACGCTTAGCATACCCCAACTTTTGGTTTAAGTTATTCTGGATTTCTTGGATTGCGTCACGTGAACCACATCGCCGTCTTAAGCGCTTAACTCTTCTTTTAAAGTGTAAGATTTCTCTTGTTATCCAGGGAGTAACTTTAGATGATCGTTTAGTTTTGCTCGGATTAAACGTGTTGAGGCAATGATTAATATTGTTTTAAATATGTCCTAAAGTACAGTTATATCATGCCCTCGGAAATTGTCAAGGCGTATTTCATGGTAATCTAGAACGCTTTCATCATTTGCTCGAGAGAAGTTTTTAATAGTAATTGTCTTGTTTTTACTGACATGACACGAGTTCACCGAGCATGTGAAATACACGAGTTCATG
The DNA here is from genome assembly GCF_013339745.2 of Dermacentor silvarum. Lineage (NCBI taxonomy): Eukaryota > Metazoa > Arthropoda > Arachnida > Ixodida > Ixodidae > Dermacentor > Dermacentor silvarum. Next base: position 4,355,427 of record NC_051157.2, read on the forward strand.
GTCAGAAAAGCCAGGTTCAATGGAGAGAGAAAATTTTTCAATGGATCGACTTACAAAAACAAGATCAAGGACCATTGCCGACGTGCCGTGAATGTGCGTCGGATGTTTAACAACCTGTTGCAAGTTATGTCAAAGCAAATATTGCGTAAGTAGTTCATGTGCAACTTGGACTCGGTAAAGGAAGAAACATTCTCCCAATTAATGTGTGGGAGATTAAAATCGCCTATAAACAGCACATTATCACTTGTAAACGATGCAATCTGTTCACAAAGATCACAAAGGAATTGCGCAGGCGAGTCAGGGGTTCGATAAACGGCAAACAATAAAATGTTTTACCCCAGCAAGAAAGTTTCAATGTAACAGCTTCTAGGTTACTGGCTTGACGTAAAAGAACAGCATAGCAGTTTTATGTTTTTAACCAAAATTGCTACCCCGCCGCCGCTCGATGACCTATCACGACGATAGGCCTGATAAGACGGGGGAAAACAACTGTGTCATCAATAACGTCATGCAGCCACGTTTATTTTAACACATCTACATGGGGATTGTAACTCAGGATAACCAATTCAAGTTTCTCAAATTTATTAACAATGCTGTGAGCATTAATGTTTAGAACCCGTAATTCTTTACCTGCAACCATAATGCTTCAGTCATTCTTTGGATCGAGTACCTTGGTTACCACGAATTTGCGTTCTCGAGTTTTTCGTTCATTCCAAATGAAGAACTTATTATCCACTCACAGATTGTCATTAATTAGGCTGACTCTTTCCCTGCTCCATCTCATCTTGGCGCTCTTCCATAGAAGTCTTCGCTTACTGAGAGTACATCGCGAACAGACATTCTGGAACGATCGTCTGGTGCCTTTTAATTTGTAAGCGTTTTTCAAAACAAGTTGATTTTCATAAAAATCCTGGAAATAAATTATGACCAGTCTTTGTTTGCCCAGCCTTCCAAGGCGATGTATTCTACCAACAGGTTTACATTGAATGTCGAGCTTTGCAGCGAAAATTTCGTCAGAACTTTATTTTTTAGGACCAATTCTGTCTAATCCGGATCTTCAGGAATACAAAATACCACCATCTGTGAGTGCCTACTCCTATCTTCTGGGTCAGTTAATTTTGCTTATAAAGATTTTACTCTCCGTTAAAAGTGGTCGACGCGCGAAACTTCTTTTCCAACTAAAAAAAACCTGGTTCCGAGATCAGCCACGAGTTTTTCCATGTTAGTCTGTTGTTTCCTAAGCGCTGTTACATCCTTTACCAGTTTATTTTGACCTGCCGCTAATTCCTTGAGCATGGATTCAATGGAAGAGTTTCTGTCGTCAGAGGGGCCGGGATTTAACTCAACGTGCCCGCATAGCATGAGGAAGCACACACAACACACATTTTTGCCAATAGAGATGCACTGTTGGGGGCATGGCAAGACCACAAGACCACGATAATAACTCTTACAGGCTAGGTTCCAGGAGATCGCGTCCGGCAACGGAAGTAGATAGACCGGAAGTAGATCAACAATTCGGGCTCCATGTGCGTGGTGGCTTCTCGCCAGCTGTGCTAAGGCACAGCTGGCAAAACGGATGATGGATGGCCCATTGTTGCACCCCTTGCCACCGCCGATGCCTTTTGCACAAGTGTCGCGATACTCGGCGGCGGCACGTTCCACCAATCATGGTAACCCTTTGACTCGTGACGTAGAGAACGCGCTAGCGCTGTTATCAGCAGTTGCCCTCCTAGGCGTATCTAGCGGAGGGGGGGGGGGGGGGGGGCAAGCGGGGCCACCTGCCCTCCCCCCCCCTCCTCCCTTTGGAAGGCAGGCACTTTCGGCTGCACGCTGGAATGTCCAACCAAACTACAGCTGAAGCTAAATTTTCTCGCTTAATGAAGTGGCCACGTAAGTAATGCTTTTCTTTACTACGTATAGCGTGCTTGGGCAGCGAGTATTCTCTTTTGTACCTTCTCGACAACGCGCTGTAGCGGACGACGCGCGGGATTTGTCAGACACGCTCGCGTTGCGCAGATGGTTTGGCGCTGCGCAGGTCCGCCCTAACGAATATCAGCTTGCGCTACTTGCATCATGCCCAGTTTATTTGGGACCACTATATCCGCATTTGAAAACTCGATCAGCTTGCTATATTTACCTGCGGGCGATGGGGCGGTCCGGATAAAATATGACAATCAGCCGCGCCCAACAACAACTCTGCCTAAAGCATAAAATCGTTCGATTATCAAATGCTGGAACTACTTAATCTCTGTCCAGAGATAGTCCACATCGCTTTGCAGTCTGAGTATCTTATCACCATCAAAAATCTAATGAAACCTTTTACAGGTACAACTGTCGAATTTCATTGTGTAATCAATACTTATCGTAGATATTTTCGTGAAAATGACCTTGGTCGAGTGTGCAGAGCCATTTTGATACCAGTGACTTGAATTTTTTATTAAGGCATGTATCGATTCCGACTTTGTCGATTTCACCTTCAGGCTGTTTCTAAGTAAGGCTAGACTTATTTTTTTTACCGGCAGGAGCAAGACCAGCAGATATTTCATATTTTGAAATAATGGAAGCTACTTTTTGGTGACGTGTACCAAAAGATTGCGCTGTGTAGGTTGCTTAGGTGCTCTGGAAAAAAATTACTGAGTAGTCGCTTTCTCTCAATTTTTAAGCGTTATACACAGCGTCATTGTTTTCTCCCGGTACCCTTGGTAAACTATGCGAGGCACTGTGTTTATTTATTCGAAGTACGAAGCAATGTTCTGGCTGACGCGTGATAAATGTTTAATATGTGTAGGTTTACGGCAGCCTTTGTAGAAAGTTACTCATTGAAGCGTTCCAGGTTGCCGTACTGCCACTAATCGAAATGTTTTCCAGTCTCCTAATATACCAGCATCAGATACGGTCGAAATTACGTGAAAATAGTGAGAAGTTTAGGCGCAATGCGTTGAGAAACTTTCACTTTCCTGCTTTAAATGCAAGTGTTCCAGATAATATAATAACCTGTCGTTCTTACACGTGTTTCCGCGCTTCATACGAGATTCGTAGGTTGTTTGTAGGTGTTCTCGGTGAGCTTACCCACCGGGGTGGCTCAGTCAGCTAAGGCATTGCGGTGCTGAGCACGAGGTCGCGGGATCGAATCCCGGCCCCGGCGGCCGCATTTCGATGGACGCGAAATGCAAAAGCGCCCGTGTGCTTGCGTTATAGTGCACGTTAAAGAACCCCAGGCGGTCAAACTTAATCCGGAGCCCTCCACTACGGCGTGCCTCATAATCAGAACTGGTTTTGGCACGTAAAACCCCAGAAGAAAGAAGTTCTCGGTGAGCTAAAGAAGGCATCTTGTTCATATCTGGGGACAATTAGGGGCATGGTATGGGTATTGTGTTGGCAATGTTCCAAATGCGCCTGTTAAATGCACATTTCCCAATAGAATACGTATACAAATGGTCCATAGCGTTATTTGTCTGTTTTGCGAGCGGTGTAAAACTTAGACGGCTGCGCTGGCATAATTACAACTACGAGTACAACTGAGGTCAAATTTTGCGAACATAGGTGGATGCGCAAAGCTTATGTGCCATGGTAAATGCGGGTTTTATGCTTGGAAAAGAATTGTATTAGTTTTAGAAAGTATCACGCTGCTGCTATTAGCTAGGTTTCCCAATGTCCCAAGACAACTCTGCGTTTCAGACATTTTATACTTTGAAGGAATAAGTAGCGTTCAATTGCAATGTGTCGCGTAGTTTTAAGGTTTCTGGCTTATTTAGAAGCGTTACGAAGAATTATTGAGCCCTCGTCTTCTTTTCATCCACGTGATCCGGTGGTCAATGGCGAGCGCCAGCTAAGTGACCATTTGCTGCCAAGGTAGGGCACGGCCAGCAATCTTCAGCTGCTTTGTGTAGCGTCGATCTGAGGCCAGTGGATGAATCAGCACGGCTTCGGTCTTGGCTGTGGAGACGGTGAGGCCTATGCTACCAAGGAATGCGGTCACCGCATCTAGTGCCCGTTGTAGCGAGCACCGAATGGATGGCATGAACTTCCTCGGCTCCCGGGTCCAGAGTGCCACGTCGTCGGCATAAATGGAGCAGCGAACAGGGAACCGTGGGTCCGCCGGCAGAGATGCGGGTAGGCCCGCGAAGGCCAATTATATCCCAGTCAATGCCTGATAATTCCTCAAACAGCCCTGCTAAGCCTGCCTCACTCGAGAGGGTGCGCGTGTTGAACGTTGCCGGGTTCAGTTTCCAGTGGCGGCCTGTCCGCACCCAGAGATTCTTAGCTCCCTCTGCCGCGTCACTGGTCTGACCGTCGCCTTGGTCAGGTGCTCCGCAGTCGCTGGCGACTGAGGGCCATAGGTTAATTGTAGGAGTGATGAGGGAGGTAGTGGCCGAATACTGCACCAGGGAGGCCAATTCCTGTCCTGGTGAGGGAGTGACATTGTTGAAGCTTAGTGGGCCTTCCTAATTTGGTTGCACCTAGACTAGTATAGCCCCACTAGCTATCGGCAATATTGTTTTTTTTTTGTGTGTGTGTGTCAGACGTAGTGCATTTTTGTGCCTGAAAATGTAGTGGACTGGAGGAGAATTCGAACTTACCACCTTCAGATTAGAAGGCCGGTGTTCTACATCTGCTCCATGCCAGTCACGCTTTTTACGCACTGCTTATTGTGAATCTTAACCAGCTCGTGCGGTCGCTCAAGCTGCCGAACGAGCCTCACTTCGATACAAGTCCAATATTAGCTCCCGTAACACAAGGTGTGGCTTTGCAACTTGTGAAGAAAGCCCTTCCGTAGCCAAGTGGCATCATAACAGGCTGCAGTTTGTATGTTGTTGTTGTTGTTGTTGCCTCAAAACATGGCTCGTACCCACGAGGGGGATTGGCCACACTGGATAAAATAAAACATGCACCTAACAACGAACAAAATGGTAAAGGTGAATAATCAAAATGAAGATTTTGGTAACTCCTTAACACAGATTTTAAGATGTCCTATACTGAAATTAACTTAATAAAAATTAAGAGAAAACTAACTACAAAAATAACAAGGTAACATGTCCCACGGTCGGTGCCCTAGCAGCGTAACCTTCCGGATGCTTCAATAAATTTGTGAACAGCAGTGATCATAGAACCCTGACTTGTGCCTAATTGACAGGCCCCAAAAGACAAAATGTTTGGCGTTGTAAGTGACAAACCCAGATTACTGCTTGGAAATAACAGAAACATTCTACGGAGGGAGGAGAAGCGGTGGCAAGAAAGAAAGAAATGGTCAATAGTCTCCGGTTGATTACAAAACGAGCAGAGATCAGTGATTGATAAACCGGATCTATGAAGATAAAAATTTAGGCGGGGAACTCTGCAGCGAAAAGTTGACAGCGTCACCTCACATTGGCGTGAAAGGCACTTGCTCGTGTTCCACCGAAATTTTAAATGTTGAAAATCGTCTGAAGAAAGTATGGACGAGTCATGGCAACTCAGCAATAAAAGGCGTTTAAATCTAGCTCCTGTTATAAAAGAGAAATCAGGAAGAATATTTATGACCGGACCATTTAGTGATGTCGAAGCGAGCGAGTCAGCTGATTCATTTAAAAAGATTCCACTATGTCCGGGGACCCAGACAAAGCGGACTTCGGATAAATTTTCTGGGGCAAGAGTCGAAAAGATACTCAGTAGGTGTGACTGATTATTGGAAGTTAAATGTGTACAGACCGAAAGCGCATCTGTAACAACTATTACCTTAGAATTATGTGGACCCAATTTTCGGATGGCAAGAATAACTGCCAGAAATTCTGCAAGAAATATTGGAGTGTAATCAGCGAGACGGAGAGCAAAAGACCAGTTGAGTTGATTCGAAAAGATGCCAACACCAGCCTTCTCTGAATTTTGTGATGCGTCCGTAGAAATAACCAAATGAGACGGAAATTGACTAAGATGGTCTTGAAGGAGACCTTCAAGTATGCGCGCAGGAAGAAGTTTTGCGTGTTTTGGAAAAATATCATCAAAAGTTAGTTTTATCTTGAATGAATTAGATTTTGGAGAAATCAGGCGCGGAAGGCTAACTTGAAGTTTAGATAACGTATGTCTCTCTGAGTATGATACGTTAACCCCTCATTGTCTTCCTTTTTTAACACGAAAGTGTTTTATTCCGGGGTCCACCAAGACTTCACTGACGTATTTCCGTCACGGAAATACGTCATAGAACATAATACAAAGAAAGAAACCAGAAGAAAAAGTTCCACAAACATGCAAAATTTGGGAATCGAACCCACGACCTCTCGGTCCGCGACGATAGATCGCCGAGCGTTTAACCCATTGCGCCACAAACTCATTCGCAGAGAGCTACACAGACGCGCCTTATATATCTAACACTCCTCCGTGTACCCGCGCTCTTGCTCGGGGCGGTGCCGCCGCCTATGAGCAGAAAAGAGAAGTACTGCATTATGACACTAAAGCCCGGGATACATGGAGCGAACTTTCTCGACGAACTTCACGCGTCAAGTAACGACGCGGCGACACGACGCAGGATGTTTGCTGTGTTGCAATACATGCGGCGAACGCCGCCGCGCGTTGGCCGCCGTGTTGGCGGCGGTCCCGGCCGCCCGCTTCGAACTGAATTTGGCGTTGTCCTTGTAGAATTCACTTAGTTGGAAGCAAATGACTGCGTAAACGGCTTTCGCTTAGTCTCAGGCCGCTTCGACGACAGAGTATTATGGATAACCTTGAGTAGTTTTCGAGATCGCTTCTCGTTTCGAACGCGTCTAAGCCTAGCGAAAGAAATATCCGATGCCAACGCCATCTATCGGGGAAGTCGGGAGATAGGCATGACGACAGCATGTGGCCTCTGAGATCAGAAGATTTCTGTTGAAGGTTGTTGTAGAGAGCTTGCACTGCTTGTCTGTTTCCTCGCAGATCAGCGGATATGGGATGTACAAATACAACGCGATTCCTGAGAGATCATACTAGGAACTACTCAATCGGTGCAGAGACATGCAGACACGGCAACACCAACGCGATTGCAGACGACGCGAAAAGGCGCGCGCGCGCGAAACACCAGCATGCATTGCGACCGGAACTAGTGCCTCCTGATTGGCTGTCGTCCACCGCTGCGCGCTAGACGCTTCCGGCGGCGGCGTTCGCCCGACGAAAATGTTTGGACAGGCAGATCGGCTGCGGACGGCAAATTTCTTGACGCCGGCCGTCGGACGTTCGCCGCCCGACGAAGTTCTTCGCTCGGACGCCGGTTATTCGCTCCATGTATTCCGGCCTTAACGCGCACCGACAGTGAACGCTTCGGTGGTCTCAGTACTACGACGCCTCGATGCCAGCATTCGAAGGGACGCTGGCATCAAGAAGCACTACCAACGCCACCTAGGTGGCGTTCACCGTACTCAGCACAGCGGAGCGTGGCCTCCGCAATTAGCTCTGAAAATGTTTCTGAAGTTGATCGCGGAGGCTGCAATTACGACGCGCTGTACGCGCTGATTTGACTCGGTGACGATTCAGTTACGTGCTTTGTCTTGCGCGTTGTATTAGTGTGTCAGTTACGTGCTTCGTCTTTCGCGTTGTGCTAGCGTGTGCAGCGTAGTGCAGCTTCCATATGCACGACGGTTGCTCATGGTCATCGACGTTGGTAGTCGTGATGGAGGAGACGTGCCACCAGGCGTCAGCGTGGGTGCATCAACGCCTAAGGGCGCTTTAGCCACAAAACACCAATAGACATTATATATCAATGTGCAATAAACATTACACTACTTCTGTGAAGACACGTTTCACTTTCGTGTTCTATACCGATTCCTATATAAGAGGGATCAACCACATTTTTTTAAAGGTACTGTGCGTCGCAACTGGATCGCAAAAACTGCGTCGCAACTGGATCGCGAAAACTGCGTCGCAACTGGATCGCGAAAACTGCGTCGCAACTGGATCGCGAAAAGCAGGCTGGTGAGCAAGCAATTGGCAACTACGGTATCGATTCTAGGAACAATAGAGGAGAGATGTTGGTAGAATTCGCGGAAAGGAATAGGCTCCGAATAATGATTATCTTCTTCAGGAAGCGCAGCAACAGGACGTGGATCTAGAAACGCCCTAACGGAGAAACAAGGAATTAAATAATTTCATACTCTCTGCCGATCCCAGCATAGTGCAGGATGTAGAAGTATTAGAGTAAAGTGCAGTTACCATAGGTTAGTCAGGTCTAGGATTTCTCTCAATTTGAAGAGAGAAATAATAAAATTAGTCAAGAAGAAAGACACAGTAAGGGTAAAAGCAAACCAATTCAGGCTGGTGCTCGCAAACAAGTATGCAGCTTTAGAACAGGAACATGGAGACAACAGAGGTAATGAATGAAACCGTAGCTAGGTTGATCTAAGAAGCAGCAATTGAAGTGGGAGGTAAGGCACCAAGGCAACCAGTAGGTAAGCTCTCCAAAGAAACAATGGACCTAATAAAGAAACGACAAAGCATGAGAGTGTCCAACTCAAGGGATCAGATGGAATTCGCTGAACTGTCAAAACTGATCAACAAGAAGAAAGTAAGGGATATCCGAAATTACAACATGGAAAAGATTGAGGAAGCAGTAAAAATGGACGCAGCATGAAATTAGTGAGAATAAAACTTGGCATAGGACAAGGCAAGATGTATGCACTGAAATATAAGCAGGGTAATATCAGTAATTTCGATGACATAGTAAAAGCAGTGGAAGAATTCTATACTGACCTGTACAGTGCTCAGAGGAACCAAGCTACGTTCATTCGAAGTAGTGATGAACAGGATACAGAGACTCCTTCTATACCTAGCGATGATATTAGGAGGGCCTTGCAAGAAATGGCCAGGAGAAAAGCTGCTGGAGAAGATGGAATAACAGTCCATTAAATCAAAGATGGAGATATCATGCTTCAAAAGCTTGCGGTCCTGTATAGGCAATGCCTCACGTCTTCAAGTGTACCGGAAAGCTGGAAGAACGCCAACATTATACTCATCCATAAGAAGGGAGGCGTTAAAGAATTGTAGAATTATAGACCCATTAGCTTGCTTTCAATATTGTATAAAATATTCACCAAGATAATTTCCAATAGAATAAGGGCAACACTTGACTTCAGCCAACCAAGAGAACAGGCTGAGGCTTCAGGAAGGGGTATTCTACGATGGATCATATCCATGTCATCAATCAGGTAATCGAGAAATCTGCGGAGTGCAATCCACCTCTCTATAAGGCTTTCATAGATTATGAAAAGACATTTGATTAAATAAAGATACCAGCAGTCATAGAGTCATTGTGTAATCAAAGAGTCCAGGAGGCATTCGAGAAAATCTTGGCAAATGTCTACAAAAATCCACAGCTACCTTGGTTCTCCACAAGAAAAGTAGAAAATTACCTATCAAGAAAGGGGTCAGACAAGGAGACAATCTCTCCAAAGCTTTTCACTATTCACAATGTCATCTGCAAACCCAAGGTTTGCAGATGACATTGTCCTATTTAGCAACAGTGGGGACAAATTACAAGAAATGATTCAGGAGTTTAACCGAGATAGTGTAAGATTAGGGTTGAAAATTAATATGCAGGAGATAAAGATAATGTTCAATAGCCTGGAAAGAGAACAAGAATTCATAAGCGCTAGTCAGCCTCTAGAGTCTGTAAAGGAGTGCGTTTATCTAGGTCAATAATTACTCAGAGAATCTTGATGAGAAAGAAATTTACAGAAGAATAAAATTGGGTTGGAGTGAATACGGCAGGAATTGCCAAATCCTGACTGAGAGGTTACCACTGTCGTTGAAGGGCAAAGTGTAAAATCATTGCATTCTACCGGTGCCAACATATGCGTTGCTAAAACTTGGAGGTCAACAAAGAAGCTCGAGAACAAGTTAAGGACCGCACAAAGAGCGATGGAACAAAAATGTTAGGCCTAACGTTAAGAGACAGGAAGAGAGCGGTGTGGTTCAGAGAGCAAGCGGGGATAGCCGATATTGTAACTGACATTAAAAGAAAAAAAATGGTGTCAAGCCCTTTCGTACCTGCACTGTTGGAGGTGTGTACAAAATACCCCTCAGTTGCGTTAGTGCCTACATCGGCCAAGCTGGCCGATGTATTAATGACGGATTAAGGGAACATGATGCTTCTATAGAGAGTGGATCAGGCTCACATTTGGTCATCCACTGTAGCTCATGCGCATGTGCACCGCGGATTGCGGACACTAGATTACTTGGAAAAAGCTGCGACCAAGCGGCCAGAGAATTGATCGAGGAGTTTCATGTCAAGAAGAGAGCGCCGTGTGTTAGTGTTCCTTTGTTGTAACTCTTTCACAATAAGCAACAGTTTTTAGATACGGCAATTCAAATGATATTGGTCCTTCTTGGCTGCTTCTTGCGCTGAATTTTATCTGTGTACGCATGCGCCTGATGTTTACTTCGGCCTGCGTTTTCTTGAATAAATCAGTTGTAAGTTGGCACTCGCGCCGTCCTTAACGTCCGTGTATTTTGTGTCGTACCGTTCTTAAGCTTGACCTATGTACCAACTAGCTATCCAACAGAGAACATTAGTCTTGATAAGGTTCATGATTTAATTTATAGGTCGAGTTGGTGCAACCATACATTAAGCGGTGTGCTTGACGACAAATAAGAAAATTTGGAAACCACGGAGCAACTCGTGACCGAGTTCGGTGAAAGTAAGGGACAAATGCTGTGTACCCATTTTGACTTCGTCCGTGGCTGTAATTTTTCGCTTTTTGTAAAACAGGCTATCTGGACAGACGAGCTTTGGTCGAACTCAGTACTGAATTTGTCTGGGGTACGAACGGTTTTGTGAATACGATTGCTCATGCAAAAGCGGAGTTGCGTAGCGCACCCCTATTGCAAAAACCAGCGTCTCCCAGTGCCTTCCAGTGTGAAACCAGTGCGTTTTTTGACACTGGGTGGCACTGGGAGTCACTGCGACACTGGTGAGATCGCTGGAGAAGTGCTGGGTCACACTGGACGAGACGCTGGTTTCACTGCTATGACGCTGGGGCGCACTGGTGTGCGCTGTACACACGCTGGTTGTCGCTGGCTCGTACTGCGCTGGTTTCGTTTGTGCCGCACTGCCGGAGTATAGGCGCTGTTGAATATTAAATGCTTGATACAATTTTATGGGCATCTGCTGTCCAAAAAACAGACTCCTGTCCTAAATATAGCGCTATAAGGTGGGATCAGAAATGTCTATTTCGTGTTGGCGGTGCTGCAGCTTGAAATAAAGGTGCGTGATGCTAGCCCTTGCATATGCGACACTTCAGATCACTTTCGCTTTGTACATTTCCCTTTTGACTGTGCGGATAGCTGTATTCGTGAACGAAATATTCGCAAACGCAGATAACGCCTTCGTTTTCTAATAGTTTGCACGCAATCGATGACTAAGTTGTCGCAGCGTTGTACAGTCGACACTAAACAGAGCAGACGTTCAGATTTGTTCGAACGGACCTCATAAAGCCTGCTGCTGATTGATATTATCGCACCGACAACAATACTGCGGTGATGCGTGCGCGTCCACTTTCCCTGCTGTACTAAAAATAATAGTTAAAAGGTTCTGAATCACAAACATTTTCCCATCCGCCCGGTACCCACACCGAGATCGTTCGCTTCAACCAAAGGTTAAGCCTACCGTACGTACCCGCCGAGTTCGTCTACACTATTGGCCCGTCTGGGCTGAGGAATCAACAAGTCTAACGAGGATAAATCACTCCGTAGTTCACCTTTCCCATCGGTGTTTTTAAACAGACCATTCTTTCGTGTGTACAGTGTCAGCATAACAAGCGATGAGCGCCGATTTGACGTGTTATAAACATATGTGCTGTCGCCGAAGGCTGTCAGCCGCAGTAACCGACCTCTTGTCTTACAGAGATATGTGCCTAACATAAGTGTCGATTGAAAAGCATTGTCGAGCTATGGAAATGTTGCATTACCTTTGCGCGAAGAATAAGAGACGGCTGTCAAAATCGGCAGTAACAGCCCGTACAACATTCCGGGTCGGCTGTTCATTTGAGGCTTTCTTCGTAGTTAATATACCAATCGCAAAAGCAAATCAGTGTTGCAGCACTTCCAGGCATACTATGCAATACGGACAATAACTTTTTTGTTCTGATAGAGGCGTAAGCTTTAGTTGAAGGCGATATCACATCTACCATGTCTGTGTGAGACGTCTGGGCAACGCTACAACTGTGTCTGCGCGTTGACATGGCAAAATATGACCCGGTAATCACGGATCGGTGTGGCGTAGTGGCGGAGGTTCGTAGGGCGGAGGTTCGAATCCTCGCGGATTTTTTTTTTTACTTTTTTTATTGCATTACAACGTTCTCTGTTTCTTTCTGTATTCGAAAAAATATATAAGGTAGCCAGACACCACGTACTTCTCGCTCTAAAGCTGCATTTCGCACCAGTACTCCGCGCCCAGTGCCTCCCAGTATGCCGCGCCTTGCCAGCGTCCCAGTATCCAGCGCGCGACACTGGGCCCATAATCAGGCATGACACTGGGCACTGGATACTGGGTTTTGCAATAGGGGCATGATTAAAGGTCAGTGGTTACCATATAGTAATGAGAAGGGGAAAATGCTTAAGCCTTGCCAGTCATCCTCACTAATAAAAAAAAAAAAAGACGACTTGCCGAAACGCGGACTATTTATCTACTGCAGTTCTTGCAGCCCTAAAACGCGAGTACTTGACTCGACCAACCAAAAAACACGGGGATTCGATCGCGACCCGCCGTGGTACAGCTTAGTGCCGCTTCTTTCTGGGGTTTAGCGTGCCAAAACCAGTTCTGATTATGAGGCACGCCGTAGTGGAGGGCTCCGGAGTAATTTTGACCACCTGGGGTTCTTTAACGTGCACTACAACGCAAGCACACGGGCGTTTTTGCATTTCGCCTCCATCGAAATGCGGCCGCTGCGGCCGGGATAGCTCAGTGCCGCTGTTGAGCTCGAGGTCACAGGACTGAACCCTACCACATTTCGATGGGGGCGAGGTGCAAGAACGCTCGCGTACAGTTTCAGGTGTGCGTATAAAGAACCCCAGGTGGCTGAAATTAATCCGGAGTCCCTCACTACGGCGTGCCACAGGTTTGGACACGTAAAACCCCAGAATTTAAATTTATCTACTTAAAACGTTTAGGTTGGATCGCGCTTTAAGGTGTGACCTATCCGAATTCCAGTAAGGAGACACTAAAGAGAAAAGTGATTTCATCTGCACTGGTACGTGACCATTCTACATTGCCAGAAGCACCACCGCGCGAAGAAGCTTGTTGATGAACCAGAAAAAGATAAGACGAGTGGCTACACTGTCGTGAACTTCCCGTTCCAGATAGTCGTGATTTCGATGGTGCCTGCTGGGGCCTAGTTAATGCTTTATCGGTAAAATGGACTACATTGTGCTTTAAAGGATCCACGCACTGAAGATGGCAAGTTTCAGGAGCTATTGCTGAGTCAACGCGGTCCAAATTAGGAAAAATAGTTTCAGTCCATGACGTCGAAATTGAAAAGCTTTGACTTTCATTTTCTCTTCTAATAATCAGCCTATTAGCGAACGACGACAAAGTTTTCAAACATTACTTGATCAAGCTGAACTGATTTTCTCTGTAGGGTCCCGCTATTGGTTGCGAACAGGCTCAGTAAATTACACACTTACGTATCGCTCGCCCTCGACGTGCGTGTTCTCCTCGTAGTCGAGGAGCAACTCGACAGCCTCGACGTACTCGGCGTTGATGGCGTGCAGCAGGCTGTCCTGAACCTCGACGCTGGCGGCGAGCAACGTCTCCAGCAGGGGTAAATTCTCGTTCTCGATGGCCATGTGCACCGCCGTGCGACCCAACGAGTCGGCGCAGTTGATATCCAGTTCGAGCAGATCGGCGCGCGTCTTCGCCAGGTTCACGATCCTGCGAGGCATGAAGCGTCTCCGCTCAGATAAAAAAAGAACGTTGCTCTGTACTTTTTTGATAAATCAAATGGAAACGACTATGCGTATTACGGAACCCTGACCTGGCTACAGGGGGCGGGTCCAGCAGCGACAAACTGACGGTAACACGTTGGACAGACCGCTACGCATTATGCGGCAACGCCATAAAATGTGCCTAAGACGGCTGGTATCGTTCCAAGTTCTATCGTTTAAGTAATACGGTGAAATCAAATTTAAATCCAGAACGTATTCCTACTTTTGCCACGAGTCTTATCAAATCTCTCGATTCATAGCCAGCTAACTCGAGAGTGACTGTCTGGAACAGTATACGTGTACTTGACCCGTGCGAAACAGGATCCTCGATTTAGTTGTGTCATCGGGCAACCAAATAAAAAATCATACAGATAAAAGAAGGCATGGTAGGGGCGCTATTGGCGTGTGTCTTTCGCGTACTCAATGGGCAGATAATCGGGCTGTGAGGCTGGGAAGCCTCAGTTCCAGTCCCATCATCGGACGCGTAATTTTCGCATTTTCTGAGAATCCTTGCTCAGTGAGAGCAATAGCATAATAGCATGGGAGGCGTAGGTTATTAAAATGCGTTTCTCAAAAGTCTTCCTCGTACACAAAGGGGTGGCAGCCTGTGACGTTACTATACGTACCTGTTGACGGTGGGGATGTCACCGTGCTCAGCGGCAAGCAGATACTTCTTCTCGAGCGGGGTCAGCTTTCTGCTGGCAATGCCGTGCTTCATGGAGCGCACCTTGGACGTGAAGTGGAACAAGGACGACGTGTTCTCGTCCTCGCTGCGAATGGACAGCTCGGACTCCTTCCGTCTGCTGGCCGGCAAATAGAGACCGGCGCTGTGATTCGGGCGAGTCTGCCAGCAAGTATACTACACAGTGCTCCCTGAATGAGGCGGCATTGCGCAGGCGCATGGCCGAAGTAGGCTGCATGACGAAATATAACGTCAGCCTGTTAAAGAACGGCATCATTCGGAATGAGCCATTTGTCCCCTGTTGAAGCGATGCGCATGCGCTGGAGTGGAGTCACTTGAATAATAAGATTGCCACAGGAAATACGCAGAACGTACTAGTACGTCACGCAAAGCCATTGCGATGTGACACAAACATTTCCATCACACGCAGGATTCTGGAACACGCGTAGCAGACGTGCCATTTCTCGCAAAGAACGTTTTTTTTTCTCTCTTTTTTTACGCTTTTCGTTGTTTTTCCGGAGCCAATGACTTTTTGGTAATGCCCTGCAATATGTCATCTTAACTATCTGGTGTGATGCATCAGCACGAGCTGCTGCGTCTGTTTCGCAGTGACTTGGATGCTTCCCTTCAAATAGGCCCCAAAACAACGCGCGCGCTATGAGGAACTCTGTCGAAACTGCGGATTAATTCCGACCAGCTGGGATGTCTTGAAGTACGACTACTAAGTAAAATTGTTTTTGCATCTCATGCGCCACCTGAAATCGAACCCCCAACCTCACCAGCAGAGAGCCACTGAGTCATCGCGTGGCGGGTTTGCAATTTTTTCGTTAAGCGTGTTTTTTCCAGGGCGCTGTTTTCAACGTAGCGGAGCCCACGACTGTAGTTGACAGGTGCGCGTAGAAGGAAAAAAAAATTTGCAGCTCTGGAGAGCTTTCTCGTGACTATTTCTGGTCGCTATAGATAGTGGCAACGTCACCGAGAGTGTACATCACTCGATGAATATTTCGCTTTCCACGTGGGAACAGCCAGCGCGGGGTGTAAAATACACGGTGCGCAAAATTGGAGACCTGTTGTTTACCTCGTGAACTTTTTTTTTTTTTCGTTTTGCGTTTGCTTGTGTTAATCAACACTAGGTCGAAACCCGTCCCATCATGCGCTGAAAGTGCCGAGTTCGACGGGCTCCTAAGTTCAACGAAACAGAATGAATAAGGCCCTACGTGAGGTACGTCTTTTAAAAACGAATGATCTGTGCAGACGTGCATATGTGCCCCACATAGGAAGCCGTCAGCTATGCCTGAAGTATTCGCTAGTTGCGGCAAAAACTATGGCAAGAAAAAGGGAGAGCAATAGGAAATTTAGTTAAACTTGGAGCGAGTGCACTTCCCCTCGCCGAGTGCCACTTCGGCGGCGTAGACGACAAAACGAAGTATCATTCAGGATTGATGACATTGACCATCTGTGAAACCATAGGGCGTGGCATGATTTGCAGCATTTTGAGATCTACTAGTGATTACTGCTTTATTACGAAAAAAAATGCTTGTTTACAAGAACATTCGCATTAAAAAATCGAGATATTATACTTCTCATTAACACGTCTATTCTTAATGAGCCAGTATAGGCAATGAACCAATTCAAAATCTAGAGGGTCTGCATTGCCTGCGATATGCTACAGCGATCCCAACGGTGTGTGCGGTGGAAAATCAGTGTGGCGGAAGAACTGAATTTTTCCCCTTTAGTTAAGTTTAGTTCAGTTCAGTTTTATTCCTGAAAGGCCCCTTTTTGGGGGGCATTACATAAAGGGTGGGGTTTTATTTATATTAACAAACAAGCAGTGAAACTTGTTTTAGTGTTGTAGGTGATCACTAATACAATGATGTACGTACGTTATCCTCAGTAAAGAGACTCAGCGATAGCCCTAAAGTTGCAGATATTGCATAGTTCCGCCGCTAATACTGAACTTGTTATGGTTCATCTAAATAGGTGATAGTACTTACACAGAACTGTTTATTTCTTTTTCTCTCATTCTTTTGCGAACACAGAGCAACAAGTACACTGCACTCGAAACACTAACCTTGATCCAAACTTCCGTCGCAGGTTTGCAGCCTCCGGTGGATCCATCTTTGCGCCCGTTTGTTACCTAACGTGCGAGAAGAAATGGAAGCCAGAAGGAAAACTAAGACTACTTGCAAAGGGGCAATACATGCAAGAGAATGAACTAGATCACTCACTGAAGAACGGTTAGCCGTCGCCCAGCAAGCTCCCTGCTGATTTTTCCCAACTGCGGCTACCTTTCTGTGCCAAATTGCTGGCCTTGCACGCAGCCGCAGACTGGCCATGTCACACCGGACTTGGTTGAGAAATGGAATTAGGGGAAACCGCAGAACGACCGAGCGGTCAGCCCTGGCGAGGCTTCTGCCGCGGATTGCGCTTCGCGGGCTTCTGTCTTTCTTACCCTCGCCTGTCCGCCCAGGCTTCCCAGCCGGTGGCTATCCACAGGTCTGCACACACACAGTTTGGGAGATACCGTGGTGGCGTTATAGAGACTATATAGCGATTAGAAAACTGCAGTAAAATAGTAACACGGTATGCGGCGTTCAGTTCTAGTGTCACTGCACATGTGACGATTCGCCGAGCGACAAGTCCCGGAATTGTATCCTTGTCATGGCTCCCGGAGGAGCGGTTGAAGGTCCAGAGAACGTTCTTCCGCTACATTTTTCAAAAGGCGCTTTAACTGATGTGATAAATCAAGGGTTCGATGATCCTCTGCTACCGGTACTGCAGCAGCAGCCTCCTTTTTCACTTGTGCTTCAAACTCCTCACATGTGACTTCCCGGCTTCTTCGAGAGCTTTTCTGCTGAGCTCTTCTCGCGGCGTTAATTGGTGTAATATTTGCCGACATGGTCGTCACCGCATGATGTCGCTTGTCGGCTTGCAATGGCCAGGGGTGCTTGTGTGCGCGTGCCCAGTGGCTCGCAGCGCCCGTAGCAAGTGCGGTCAACCCAGTGAAGACACTTGGTCCGTAGGACATCCGAATTATGTCTCAATGTCCGTTCACCGTTTCGGAAATAAATAGCACATCCGCCCGACGTCTACTTTTTGATATCCTACCAACGGACCTCCCGAGAATATCGCACATAGACCTCTTTCAGCTTTCCTACCACGGATGTCTCAAGGATATCACACATAGGCCTTTTTAGGCGTACACGTGAATATTTGTAATCGAAGAGGCTATGTTTTTTGAGTTTCCTCATAACATGATTATGTTTTCTCGTATGCTAGAATTACAATTCAAGGATATCATGTGTGCCGCTCGTTTGCACGTCCTAGTTTGCGAATTTTCTTAGACAGTTTACATTCAAACGTTGTTAAGTTCAATGAGTGCCGATTCAGTGGGCCAACATAGTAGCAGGAACGCCGTGTATACCACAACGATGGCTCCAGACTACTCTTATGAATTTGTCACAGTGGTGACAAAGCATCAGCCGCCTTGCGTATAAATATATACATTGTCACGAGCAATAAACGTTGAACGAGCAATAGAGACACTTTTGAGGATGTTGAAGACTGGCTGGACCACTTCGATCGGGTTGCCAGCATCAACGAGTGGGATGATGTTCGCAAGCTGCGGAGAGTTTACTTCGCGCTGGAACACTCTGCGAAGACGTGGTACGAGAACCATGAGGGTTGCTTTGCGACATGGCATGAGTTTAGCCGACAGCTCCGCGATGCGTACCGCAACGCCGAAAGAAAGGAGAGAGCTAAGCCATCTCTTCTAGGAACCAGCGGCCCAACGAGAGAGTCTCGATGCTTGTCGAGGACATGCTTCGTCTTTTCAGAAGCGCAGACGCTGCAATGTTCGAGGAAAAGAAGGTGTGACATTTAATGCGTGGAGTCAAGGAGCAGCTTTTCGCCAGACTCGTACCCAATCCACCAACGGGTGGACTCAAACACACCGACGCTGACTGTCTCTCACGTGCACCAGTCGGTATTGCCTCCGCTGACCTTGAAGAGGATGACACTCTTCTTTCTGCCGTATCAGCAACTGACTTGGCTCAACAACAGCGCGACGACTTGGAGCTCAGCCCTCTCATTGACTACCTGGAAGGGCGCACGTCAAGTCTTCCTGGAAGTTTCACACGCTCACTAGCCTCCTTTTGTTTCCGGGATGGCGTCATTTATAAGAAGCACTTTTACCATACGCAAGCTACATACCTGCTAGTTGCGCCAACGGGTGATGATATTTCACGCGCCCGTCACGACGAATCATCGTCCGGATGCCTAGGCTACACACGCACGTTGGAACAAATTCGCCGCTCTTACTGTGGGCCACGTCTCGCAAAGTCTGTTAAGCAGTGCGTTCGCACATGTCGCAACTGCCAACGACGCAAGACTCCACCTGTGTGGCCAGCAGGACTCCTACAACCAATAGCGACACCAAAAATGTCATTTCATTAGATTGGTATGGACTTGCTGGGATCATTCCCTGCGTCTTCGTCCGACAATCAGTGGCAATCCCACAGGCTACCGCAGCAGACGTCGCCCATTTTTTCGTGAACAGCATCGTCCTCTGTCACGGAGCGCCAGCGGTCGTCATTACTGATCGTGAGACAGCTTTCAACGCCGAGATGCTACAGGGAGTCTTGAGGCTAAGTGGCACTGCACATCGCAAAACGACGGCTTATCACTCCCAAACAAATGGACTGACTAAACGCCTGAACAAGACAATCGCGGATATGCTATCAATGTATTGCCCCATTGACCACAAGAAATGGGACGATATCCTTCCTTAGGTCACTTTTGCATACAATACCGCAATTGAAGAAAGTACAGCATTCACCCCTTTTCGCTTAATCCACGGTCGAGAGGTCACCACAATGCTCGACGCCATGCTCCTTCCCGACAACTTGGGAACATTTCACACGGATGCATCCATGTTCGCCCAGAGCGCCGAGGAGGACCGTCAACTCGCGCGATGCTGCAGTATTCAATGTCGCCAAACCGCAGAAGCACGCCGCTACGACCTTCGCCACCGAGAGGTTGCCTACAATCCTGGCGATGAAGTGTGGGTGTGGACCCCCATCCGATAGCTCGGCTGGTTAGAAAACTTGCTCCGTCGCTACTTAGGTCCCTACAAGGTTGCACGGCTACTCAGGGACGTTACCTACGAGCTTCTCCCAGAAGTTGATGTCTGTCTCATCTTCAGGCCAGAGGGCCTTCCTCTGGTCGGCTTCCATCCCTCCTCAGAATATACCGGTGGAGCTGTTCCTTCGAAGCGAAACCAGCAACGTTCCTGTGGCTTTGGTACCCACGAACGGGGGGATGATCCGTATGAAGAATCCTAAAGCCATTCAGACAGAACTTCGGGCAGTATCCACTCACTTGCAGCAAATCACAGAGGCTCGACAGTTTGGACGAGGGGGGATCCTCTGCTCGTCACCGGACCAGGCATGTGTGCAAGATCTGCTAAAATGCACTAATTTCGCTTCGCACCCGCTGAGCTGTTTCATCCCACTTCACTTAGCTTGCTGCAAAGGCCTAGTCCTCGGTGTAGATGTAAGTTTGAGTCCAGCAGAAATCTTAGACATTTTTTCTCCGGCAGGTGTAGTATCTGTCTACCGATGCACAAGGGTAGTCGACAACAAGAAGATTCCTACTAAAACAGTTATCGCAACGTTTGCAGGGATGGCTCGCCCATCAGAGATTAAGTCCTGGTCAATGATTTACAGGGTTGAACCCCTAGCCCCTCGAGCACTACAGTGCCTCAAGTGTTGGCGTTTCGGACATATGGTTGCCGATGAACCACTCGATGCCGTAAATGCGGGGATGAACATGGTGTCAACAACTGCACATCTCAAGATGAATCATGCTGTTTGTGTAGTGCAAATTATCCCCGCTGATGATTCCAACTGCCCCGCAAGATCAAAGGAGCTTCAAGTGGTCGAAATAATAAAAAGTGGACGTTGCTCTCGTCGTGAAGCTCTTGCTGAAATTCAGAGCAGAACACAGGGATATGCTGGAGTTACAGCCCGCCACTCACTCAGTATGGACCCACTTTTTTCCCAGACTATCACAAACGTAATAGAGAAAGCTGTTGAAAAAGCAATAGAAAAGCTTCTAGAAAATCTGACAGACTCATTGGCGTAAGTACTGTCTACGCAATTCTGAGATATCTCAGTTTATAACAAAATGTAGTGTCCAAAATCAGATCTGCACTCTTTCTCAGTCTCCTAAATTACAATTGCCGAAATCACTTCCCTCCGCCAGCGGAGATTTATCGCGAGCTTCAAGTTCGCAACAATTTGATCAAGAATTTCACTCGGAATCAGAGTCGCTAGGTAATCAGGATGTAGACATGAACCCTCGTACTCATAAACGCACCAGATCTCCTAATGGCAAACTGCCTAGTTCTCCTACTAACTGCAAAACAAAAAAGTGTGCAAAAGATTGCCTTAATACGACAGACTTTTTGAAAGAAAGTATTTTGGAGCAAGCAGTGGCTGTTGCTCATCTTTCGTCAACATAGGGTGCCTTAGAATAGTCCAATGGAATTGCCGGTCAATACTTTCTGCTACTACTGATTTATATTTAATTTCCCAACATACTCTCGATATTATACTGTTGCAAGAGACTTGGTTGACAGCTGGTCAAGATTTTCATTTAAGAAACTATCGTTGCTTTCGATTGGATAGGCATTCCCGAGGTGGAGGGTTGGCTTCGTTCGTTTCATCTAAAATTTGTCATAGAGCAAAAATTTCATATAATACTATATCTCTTGAATGTGAAATTTTAGTATCAGAAATAACACTTCCAGGCTGCGCACCGCTATCTATAGTTAATACCTACTTCCCTGCTGGGATACAAGATGTCCGTGCACTTGACGTTACCGTGGACTACTGCAAAAAGAACACGTTGTTCGTGGGTGATTTCAATTCACATCACGTGGCGTGGGGCTTCCGCACTGATGCATCCGGGAAACGTTTATGGGATTGGGCTTCTTCGAACAAATTTAATTGCTTAATTACTAAAGTTGCGACTTTTGTTCACTATCAGTCGTGCTCTGTCTTAGACTTATCATTGGCTAGCTCAAGTTTATCATTCTCTTCTTGGGCTGTCGTTGATGACGCCACAAGTAGAGATCACCGTCCTTTACTGATAGCTACTGTCTTCCCCTTAATTTCTTTATATAACGAAGTACATGTATTTGTGGACTATTTAAATTTTAAGAAAACGTTAAAGTCCATGTTAGCATCTTTGATAAGTATGGAAATAGATACTAAAGCTATGCGCCTTTGTGCGGTTTTGAAGGATACCCTAAAGAAATCTGAGTTTGCAGTATCGAAAGCAAAAGGTAGTTCTGGGTCTCCCTGGTGGAATCTTGACTGTGCACGAGATTATAGACGCCGAAAGGCTGCGTGGAAGAAACTCCTTCTTAACCAATGCCCTACAATTTGGAGTAACTATACGTATGCTACAGCTATGTTTAAACGAAGAGTTTCATTAGCAAAAAGTAATTATGATGAAAAACGTTATAATTTTCTGTCGAAGAGTCGCAATAAAAAAGCGCTTTTTAGGTTTCTTCGTTTTCGCAAGGCTATACCAACGCCAGTAAATATTGATTCAGTAATCCCATCGCCTAAAGAATTATCAGAATCCTTGGAAAAAATTTCCAGAGGATTAGAAAACCGTTTTACAGTTTAGTTACAATTGAACTTTTTCAGGATTGCATATGAGGACAGTTTTTTTAATGTGACGATTGAAGAGCTTTCGCACGTTGTGAGACTGCTACCTGCCTTAGCTCCAGGTCCAGATGGCATAGCAACGAGCATGCTAAAAATGTTTTTGACGTGTCTCCACAGGACCTACTTAATATCACCAACTACTCCCTAAAGAACAGTTGGATTCCTCCAGATTGGAGACTTGCTATGATTGTCCTCCTACTTAATAAACAAGGAGCGGAATTGCATATGGACAACATAAGGCCAATTGCATTAACATTTAACATTACGAAACTAATAGAAAGAGCGTTATACATCCGTATAATGAGCTTTTTAACTACTAACACATTACTGAGCTCATGTCAGATCGGATTTAGACCAGGATGCTCGATTTGGTGTGCGCACGTTGATTTGGAGGGACGTATTAAGCTTGCTCGTCACAGGCGACAGTTTTCAGCGCTAGTGGCTCTTGATGTAGTTTAGGCATACGACAGTGTAGAGCATATCATTCTCCTCAATATCCTAAAGAGCATGAATTTTCTCCCTTGTATAGCAAATTGGATTTATGAATTTCTGAGATGTAGAAAATTCTATTGCTCACAAGGCGGTGTTTCGGCGTCAAAATATAATCAGTCCAGGGAAGTTCCACAGGGTTCCGTTCTTTCTCCCATTTTGTTTAATATTCTAATGAACCCAATTTCACTGTGTGACGATGTACAAGTGTACGTCTACGCAGATGACGTTGCATTCTTTGCGTCAGCGAGTGATATTCACTCTCTGCAAAGAATATTACAATCATATTTAGCAATACTTGAAGATTGGCTTGATGATCTTCGTATGACATTAAATGTTAGCAAGAGTGCCTTGCTTGTATTTCCCTTAAGTATACCGGTTAATGTCTCCCTCCAATACCGTCAAGAAATGATCCCTCAGCGTGACCTTATGAAGTATCTAGGCGTTATATTCGATCAAAAACTTAGTTGGCGCAACAACATCGAACATGCTACGTCTAAGGCAGTGCGCGCTGTTGGCATGATTCGAAAACTCGGTCACCGCCGCTCTGGGCTACGCAGAGACACTCTCATTATGATCTATTGCATGTATCTTCGACCCGTATTGGAATTTGGGTGTGTTTTATTATCTGGTGGTCCAGCGTACAAGATCAACCCCCTCGTTCTTCTAGAGCGAGAGGCCCTCCGGATTTGTCTCGGATTGCCAAAATTTGTTTCCAAATTTGTTTCTAATAATGTATTATATCAAGAAGCCCGATTACCCACACTCGTTTGCAGATTCCGCATCCTTACAGTAAAAACCTACTTAAGGGCACAGGGTAGGCCCTATACCTCCCATGTATATTGAGCCTTATTTGAGATCCATTTTCTCAGCAACTACTGCGTGTAGCGCATTCGGGTTTGTTTCATTTGATTCGCGATCATGTTGTCTTGCAGTGGAACTAGAACTAAGATTATTTGTCAAAGATCAACAGTTTCGCAATTTTTTTACTAACACAGCCAGTTTTTGTTGTTTTTTCCAAAGAAAACAATTCAGAGAAAATTAACTGTTGAGTGCATGTGTACCATTCTAGTTCAGTAGCTGTGCATAGGTGTATAATTTACGGTGGCTAAAAATCAACGTGCTGTGATTTGAAGTTTTTATAAACATGGGGCAAATGTAACAAAAAAAAATTATTTGGAGATATTGAGGGTCAAAGACAAAAAACATGTTCACTTCATTTTCTTTCAAAAACAAGATGCACTGAACCATTTGCCTAATAGCCACCAGCCACATAGTCATTGCCAGAGACAGCGTTTCGCTTCTCTGCTTGTTTTCTTGTTTCCCTGGCTTGTTTTGTCACGTGTTCGGCCTCTCTCTTGGCAAAATACAGTCGACAACGGTCCACTTCACCCAACCACATCACAGTGTTACGCACTGGTGATATGCCAAATGCCTTCAGGACGTTAACTCTTGCCATCCAACCTTCATTGAACATGAGCACAGCATCAAAGGTGGCAGTTTTGAGCATGTCCATTCCGAGGAACACATTTTTGGTGCGCGCTCCCACACGACATGGTTAAATGACTCATTAGCAATTTGTGGCTTGCCGTGTAAGCACTTTTTCAGCAGGTCTGGGTAGAACTGTTGGAATATTGGCTTAATGGCATGAAGGACTGGTGCAGGCAAGTATTCTTTGTGCACAAAAGCTCCTGTGTCAATTGAGCCTTGTTGTATGCGCACCAAGTGCCGTCATCTTTTGGGCAGAGCCCGTGACTTGGGTCGATATCCGTAGCCAACATGTGAAAATATGTTGCCCAAACAGCTTTCCGCATACTTTCCAAGTCACCAGTGTTTCTTCCTATGGCTAAGCCATAATAGGTTTGTCTTTTGTCAATGCAAGTGTCAGTCAACCGCCCCAGTCCTGACAGACCTTTGCCATAAGATAGCTTTGTGCCCTTGCTTTCTTCAACTTTCTTAGCCTGGTACCCACTCTCTTTTGTACGTGCCCAATGCACTCTTCTTTCGTGATTTCCACAAAATTTACGTTTCGAAGAAGCATGAGCGATTGCTAGGTTTTGCTAGGTGAAAAAAGAGGGCGTGGCCGCTCGTCACTTGGTTTCGAAAACCGGGTCTTTTTGGCTCAATCAAAACGCGGAAAAACATGTGGGGTACTGGATATTGTTGAGGAAGGCCTGAGCATTCCAAATAAGTGAAAAACCAAAAATCGAATTTTTAAAAAATTTTGCCCTACCCTGTGTCCTTAAACATTTACGCATCTTCATTGAGACGATCGCAGTATGTATTTATTACCGAGAGATCTGCGTTCTTTGAAGAAACATGGTCCCGTCTATACAATCCGCAAGTTCTTTTTGTGCAAGCACAACTAGAACTGTAGGGGCGTGCCCTAAGCGCGCTCCCGATTGCAGCGCCAACACAGCGTTGCGCAAGGCGCGCGAAATAAACACAGATTGCATCTCTGCGTTCGTTGTGTGCTGACGTGCGTCCCGCCGCTCGTATACAGGCGGCGTTCTATAGGCGTCGTATATCGCGACCACTATAGCTTGGTGACCCGGACGTACGTACGTGATGGCTACGAACACAAGTCCCACGTCGGCGGACGACGGTACTCAACAGCAACCGCAGTCAACGATGAGCAACGAGAACCATTCCCTCACCATCGACATGGAAGCAGTCTCAAACGTCCAGGTGCGTCTCCCGCCATTTTGGCTGAAGAACCCGGACGTACGCACGTTATTCGGCCACGGCACTCACCGGCCACGGCGCTCACCAGGCCACGGCACTCACCAGGCCACGGCGCTCACCGGCTACGGCGCTCACGGGCCACGGTCCAGCACGCCGGCCATGGTACGAGCACGCCTGCCACGGTGCGAGCACACCGGCCACGGTACGACCACGCCGGCCACGGTGCGAGCACGCCGGCTACGGTACGAGCACATCGGCCACGGTACGAGCACGCCGGCTATGGTACGAGCACATCGGCCACGGTACGAGCACGTCGGCCACGGTGCGAGCATGCCGGCTACGGTACGAGCACATCGGCCACGGTACGACCACGCCGGCCACGGTGCGAGCACGGCGGCTACGGTACGAGCACATAGGCCACGGTACGAGCACGTCGGCCACGCTTAGAGTACGCCGGCCACGGTACGAGCACATCGGCCACGGTACGAGCACGTCGGCCACGTTACGAGTACGCCGGCCACGGTACGAGCATGCTGGCCATGGTATGACAACGCCTCGGTGCGACGCCGGCCACGGTGCGACACCGGCCACAGCATTCCGGCCACGGTACGAGCACGCCGGCCGTGGTAGGAACACGCCGGCCATGGTACGAGCACGCCGGCCACGGTGCGAGCACACCGGCCGCGGTACGACCACGCCGGCCACGGTACGACCACGCCGGCCACGGTGCGAGCACGCCGGCTACGGTACGAGCACATCGGCCACGGTACGAGCACGTCGGCCACGGTGCGAGCACGCCGGCTACGGTACGAGCACATCGGCCACGGTACGAGCACGTCGGCCACGGTGCGAGCACATCGGCCACGGTACGAGCACGTCGGCCACGGTGCGAGCACACCGGCTACGGTACGAGCACATCGGCCACGGTACGAGCACGCCGGCTATGGTACGAGCACATCGGCCACGGTACGAGCACGTCGGCCACGGTGCGAGCATGCCGGCTACGGTACGAGCACATCGGCCACGGTACGACCACGCCGGCCACGGTGCGAGCACGGCGGCTACGGTACGAGCACATAGGCCACGGTACGAGCACGTCGGCCACGCTTAGAGTACGCCGGCCACGGTACGAGCACATCGGCCACGGTACGAGCACGTCGGCCACGTTACGAGTACGCCGGCCACGGTACGAGCATGCTGGCCATGGTATGACAACGCCTCGGTGCGACGCCGGCCACGGTGCGACACCGGCCACAGCATTCCGGCCACGGTACGAGCACGCCGGCCGTGGTAGGAACACGCCGGCCATGGTACGAGCACGCCGGCCACGGTGCGAGCACACCGGCCGCGGTACGACCACGCCGGCCACGGTACGACCACGCCGGCCACGGTGCGAGCACGCCGGCTACGGTACGAGCACATCGGCCACGGTACGAGCACGTCGGCCACGGTGCGAGCACGCCGGCTACGGTACGAGCACATCGGCCACGGTACGAGCACGTCGGCCACGGTGCGAGCACGTCGGCCACGGTACGAGCACGTCGGCCACGGTGCGAGCACGCCGGCTACGGTACGAGCACATCGGCCACGGTACGAGCACGCCGGCTACGGTACGAGCACATCGGCCACGGTGCGAGCACGTCGGCCACGGTGCGAGCACGCCGGCTACGGTACGAGCACGTCGGCCACGGTACGACCACGCCGGCCACGGTGCGAGCACGCCGGCTACGGTACGAGCACATCGGCCACGGTACGACCACGCCGGCCACGGTGCGAGCACGCCGGCTACGGTACGAGCACATCGGCCACGGTACGAGCACGTCGGCCACGCTACGAGTACGCCGGCCACGGTATGAGCATGCTGGCCATGGTATGACAACGCCTCGGTGCGACGCCGGCCACGGTGCGACACCGCTTCGGTGCGACACCGGCCACAGCATGCCGGCCATGGTACGAGCACGCCGGCCGCGGTAGGAACACGCCGGCCACGGTACGAGCACGCCGGCCACGGTAGGAGCACGCCGGCCACGGTACGAGCACGCAGGCCATGGTGCGAGTACGCCGGCCACGATACGAGCATACCGGCCACGGTACGACACCGGCCTCGGTACGACACCGGCCTCGGTATGACACCGTGATTCGTATCGTTCAGACTCCCGACTTTCACCGGGCCTCTTCAATAGCCGGGGGCCCATGTAGCAGCACCAGGAACTGTTGTCGACGCCGTCGGCGTTTTGCCCGCGTTCGCACCGAACGCGCGCGGCGTCCATGACTTTTTTCGGTGCCCATGGCAACGGCTCGGAGGTTTTCGTCCAGATGAGAATCGCTCGCAACGCCCGAACTTCATGGGTTCGTGACAAACTTCCCCTTCGCCTGCCCGGTGAATTTTTCGCCCCGGCTCCTGCCTCCGACCTGTCTTCCATGGGGGTACAGTGTACTAGAATACTCTTCTAGTACACTGTAATGGGGGGGAGCCTTGCAGGCGCGCGCCCTAAGCGCGCTCCCGATTGCAGCGCCAACACAGCGTTGCGCAAGACGCGCGAAATAAACACAGATTGCATCTCTGCGTTCGTTGTGTGCTGACGTGCGTCCCGCCGCTCGTATACAGGCGGCGTTCTATAGGCTTCGTATATCGCGACCACTATAAGAACCATTAAAGTTTCAGATACGCGAGATCATTCCCCTCAAAAAACCCGTGAATGCTATTAGAATTGAATTTGATTACATATTTCCTTCCAGTTCTAAACTCCTGCCAACTAAATATCTAAGCGGATTATTACAAGATCATTTAGCGCAAATGAAAATCGATACTGTAATAAGAGCAACGGATGCATCAGTGTGTGACGAGAAAGCGGGTGTAGGCATTTTTTCTGAGGCGCTATGCTGGTCCTATTCAATGCGACTTCCTAATTTTACGCCTATATTTCAGGCAGAATTATTAGCAATTATATTAGCTCTTCTCAAACTTCCTGCAAGTTCTTCGACAGCTGTAATAGTAACCGGTTCGTTGTCCGTGTGCACAGCAGTCACCTCATCCTCAGACAATACAGTTTTGAATGAACTAGAAACGTTTATCCCTTAGAGCTTATGTCTGGTGCGCTTAATATGGGTACCAGGTCACCATTGTTTGTTTTTAGATGAAATGGCCGGCGCAATCGCACGTACATCCCTACATGGACCAGTCATGCATGTTCTGCCCACGTATACTTATATCACCGCGGCTAGGTTTAGAAAACTGTCTTTTAAATTACTCTGAAAAACAGACATTCCAAATCACAGACTTAAAGCATTTGCCTTACCCTTGGGATAATCAATGGTGGCCTACACGTAAACTGGAAATCTCCCTTACAAAATTACGATGCCGTATTCCACCCCTAAATTTTTATCTACACAGGTCTGGTCTGGTGATGTCCCCTCTAGGGTATTTCTGCAAATACTTCTCCCCAAAGTTTTCTCCCCCCGCCCCACCGCCGGCTTCTTGGCCCCGTGGTGGGTATGCGCCACGGTATAGGAAGCAAGCAAGACGCCTGGCTGTCTCTGTTGACATTATTATATAGAGCTGTCTGGTCTGCTTGCAGCCATGGAGGTAACTGATGTGCTTCAGTGAGTATAATGCAACAGATTGCGCCTCACGAGGTAATCCAAGCATTAGTCGTAGGGAAATCTCGTTTCAGTTGGACCATCAAACTAGGTTCAGGACTTGTAACGCGTACATCATGCCTGAGAGTACAGATGACTGGTACACATGAAGATCCGTTGTTTGGTCGCAGCCGATACCTCTAGCAGTGAAGGCGGCCACGTACTTAAGGAAGAATTGCGATTTGCGTCTTACAAGTTTAACGGCTGGCTGCCTAGAGATGCAATCATCCAAAATTAGGCCCAAACAACGGTGTTCTCGCACCCAGCTTATCGGCGTCTCGTCGTGCTACAGACGGCTCATTGTTCGACGAGCGCGTTGTTCAGGATGATATGCTATTGCAGCCGACTTAGAAGGTGATATGTGCAGGCCAACTTCACCCAAGTACTCCGAAGTCACGTTCCGAGCTCTTTGCAAGCTTGCACGAAGCCGTGGACCAAGGTTCGAAGGTCCGCTTATCCACAGAGCAAGATTATCCCCGCAGATAGCATTTACAGGAATTTACCTTAAAAAATGCACAAGTCTCCAATTCCATGACACCACAATAACAGGCCGTCATTTTGACAGAAACTCTGCGTGGCTCCTGTAATTTCTCTGCACGCCGCCCCAATGACATCAGCCCCCCCCCCCCCCCCCCCCCCGAAATGTTTAAATGTTTTCCCGGCGCCCTCCAAAACAACTACCGCTGCCGGGAATCATTCGGCATTTTGTCTACAATGTTTTTTTTTTTTTTTTTTTCACGCTCGCAAAGACATTTCGGCACGAACATTGCGAAATTGGGCAATGAATTCGTGGCAATGCTTCTGCGCTTGGAGTCATAACGCAAGGATCCCCATCCGAGCACAAACTATCAAGGCCTTTTCGATAGCGAGCGAGCGAGCGCGTCGCGGCATCTCGCAGCGGCCACGGAATCTACGGAGCGCATGGATTTCAATTCCGAACTTTGTGGGCATAAAATTCTCATAAACTATTGACGCGAAAGGTGCACTGACATTTCCAAAGGACTGCTTGAGATTTTCAATTCTGGAACTTTATGGGTTTAATGTTCTTATAAACTTGGGCCAACAAGCGCGCACTGGAGCCCTCGTATTCACGCCGTTCCAAAAATGGAAGCAAGCGCTCGCAATCTTCCGTACACGAAAATACTAAATATCACCGTGACTTACTGTTTGTGCAAGGTACCTAAACAAGGATGCCAACGACATCGAAGAAATGTATTTAGGTTTTAGCACCGGAATAGATGCCCTCCCTCATTGCGACTGGAGGTTGTATGTAAATGTGTACAAACTGCTGAAAATTCTAGTCACCTTTCTCGTGACCACTGCCAGCGCAGAGCAAATGTTTTCAAACGTGAGATTACTAAAAAACTACTTGCGTTCTGCAATGTCTGAGTAACGCATGGTTCGGCTGGATCTTTTATACGCCCACAGAGACGTCGGCATCAACGTGTCCGAAGTCATCGACCGCTTCGCTAAACTTCCCCGCCGAGTGAAGTTTGCCCTTTAGACAGCGAAGCAGCAAAAATCAATTCAAGTAAAAAGCTCTGTGCCTTCAGGTCCATAAACTCGTAATTATTAAGACGTATGACTGTTCATTAGCTTTTAAAACCGCAGAAATGTTTACCATTTATTATAACAGTTAGCATCATGATCAAAATTATCATGCGAATACGAAAATTACGAGGACATAAAATAACCAATTTTGACCGACTTTGCTCATTGAAAGCCCGGCCCACACAGCGTTTCCCAACAAACCCACTCGGATATTGGGTAGTTAAACTTGCCGCATCATCTGTGGCTTTCATTTGGCCTTTTCTTTCCTTTTTGGCTAGCTGCTTTTACTTCTTTTTTTAAACAAAGCAATAGCCTTCTTTGATTTTGGGTGCAGGGTAATTGTTGCCGCTGTGCAGGCAGCTAAAATGCACATTTTCGTACTGACTTCTGCACCTTCCTCTATTATTCTACCCATGTGATGCTGTCGCTTCCGCAGCGTGGCCCAAGTACATATCATGATTTGTGCGATGATACTATTGTTCTTGCCTGGATCGTCTGTCTTTCTATGCGTATAGTTTACTATCTGTGACTGAGCAACATGTTTATTTATCTTGTTTGACGCATTATATACAGTGACGTTTGCTTAGATAGGTAGATTTATTGGAGACTTATACGTACACCCGTGAGCAAAAGTATGCGGACCACAGGGTCGACGAAAAAACTTAATTTCTTCGTAATTAATAAGCATAAACTGGAATTGACGTGTGCGTCGAAAAGTTCGCAATGCCAACTTTAACTCCAGTCCTCAATTTCAAGTTGCGTTCGCAGGCTGAGGAAAAAATCGGCTTTATCGCGCAACCCCTGGTCCGTATACTTTTGCTCACGGGTGTACATTTGAATATCTTGTTGCGAGGTTTTGTGTATACTGTATACAAGCAGTGAACTTTGTTTCCAGCGACACTTTTTTTTGCCCTTTATCAAGTTGTATCTTCGCATTTGTATATTGCATTCTATCTTTCCATTTCTAATGTGTATTTGGCAGAACTCCTGCTTTGTATATGTACTCACTGTTGCGACTATAATTCCGGTGCAATTACTCACAATACACGACCGGTAACAGCTGCTCCTGCGCAATCCATTGCAACGACGGACAGCGTCATTGAGGCTTTTCCCTGGCCGTTGCTTATGAACAAATATCTAAACAAGGTTCTTGAATGACATAGATTCATCAAAATATTTGTCCCCAATTGGTTAATTTCTTGGCCTTTACGTTTTTCATATCACCTGCATGCACTGCGTTGCTGGTTTTGAATTCATATAGTTCTAAAGTTCCCATGATATTTTCTGTACTTATTAAAGAGACAAAAAAAAAAACGCGGAGGCATTGATATCAGTTATTTCTGCCACAATTTTGGCGACATACGAATATATTTTTTATGAAAGAAATACATACTTTACAAGTATTCACAGTGCGTAGCGTTAAATAATTCGTTTGCAGCATCTAATATACAATGGCATTGGCAATGGCAATGCACTATCAGCCTATTCATGTCCACTGCAGGACGAAGGCCTCTCCTTGTGATCTCCACTTACCCCTGTCTTGCGCTAGAAGATTACAACTAGCGCCTGCAAATTTCCTAACTTCATCACCCCATCTAGTTTTCTGCCGTCCTCGACTGCGCTTCCCTTCTCTTGGTATCCATTCCGTGACTCTAATGGTCCACCGGTTATCCATCCTACGTACGCATTACATGACCTGCCCAGCTCCATTTGTTCCGCTTAATGTCAACTAGAATATCGGCTATCCGCGTTTGTGCTCTGATCTACAACGCTCTCTTCCTGTCTCTTAACGTTAGTCCTAAGATTATTCATTCCATCGCTCTTTGTGCGGTCCTTAACTTGTTCTCGAGCTTCTTTGTGAACCTCCAAGTTTCTGCCCCATATGTTATCACCGGTAGAATGCAGTGATTGTACTGTGAGACGTACACTTTTCTTTTCAACGACAGTGGTAAGCTCCCAGTCAGGATTTGGCAATGCCTGCCGTATGCACTCCAACCCAATTTTATTCTTCTGTAAATTTCTTTCTCGTGATCAGGATCTCCTGTGAGTAATTGACCTAGATAAACGTACTCCTTTACAGACTCTAGAGCCAGACTGGCGCTCCTGAATTCTTGCTCTCTTGCGAGGCTATTGAACATAATTTTTTCTTCTGCATATTAATCTTCAACCCCACTCTTACACTTTCTGGGTTAAGGTCCTCAATCGTTTGGTGTAATTCGTCCCCGTTATTGCTGAATAGGACTATGTCATCGGCAAATCGCCATTGATCCTCACTCCTAAGCCTTCCCAGTCTAAGAGCTTGAATACTTCTTCTAAGCATGCAGTGAATAGCATTAGAGAGATTGTGTCTCCTAGCCTGACCCCCCTTTTTTATAGGTATCTTTCTACTTTTCTTGTGGAGCACCAAGGTTGCTGTGCAATCATTGTAGAT
Source organism: Dermacentor silvarum (assembly GCF_013339745.2). Taxonomy (NCBI): domain Eukaryota; kingdom Metazoa; phylum Arthropoda; class Arachnida; order Ixodida; family Ixodidae; genus Dermacentor; species Dermacentor silvarum. The sequence continues at coordinate 4,388,566 of NC_051157.2, forward strand.
ATTTGCCAAGATATTCACGTATGCCTCCTGTACTCCTTGATTACGCAATGCCTCTATGACTGCTGGTATCTCTACTGAATCAAATGCTTTTTCATAATCTATGAAAGCCATATAGAGAGGTTGATTGTACTCCGCAGATTTCTCGATTACCTTATTGATGACATGGATATGATCCATCGTAGAATATCCCTTCCTGAAGCCAGCCTGTTCTCTTGGTTGGCTGAAGTCGAGTGTTGCCCTGATTCTATTGGAAATGATCTTGGTGAATATTTTATACAATACCGAACGCAAGCTAACGGGCCTATAATTCTTCAATTCTTTAACGTCTGCCTTCTTATGAATGAGTATAAGGTTGGCGTTCTTCCAGCTTTCTGGTACATTTGAAGTCGTGAGGCATTGCGTATAAAGGGCCGCAAGCTTTTCAAGCATAATATCTCCTCCATCGTTTATTAAATCGACTGTTATTCCATCTTCTCCAGCAGCTTTTCCTCTGGTCATCTCTTGGAAGGCCCTTCTAACTTCATCGCTAGTTATAGAAGGAGCCTCTGTATCCTGTTCATCAGTACTTCGAATGAAAGTAGCTTGGCTGCTCTTGGTACTGTGCAGGTCAGTATATAATTCTTCCGCTGTTTTACTATGTCATCGAAATCGCTGATTATATTACCCTGCTTATCTTTCAGAGCATGCATTTTGCCTTGTCCTATGTCAAGTTTTCTTTTCAGTGATTTCATGGTGCGTCCATTTTTTACTGCTTCCTTTATCTTTTCCACGTTATAATTTCGGATATCCCTTACTCTCTTTTTATTGATCAGTTTCGACAGTTCAGCGAATTCTATCTGATCTCTCTAGTTTTACACTTTCATGTTTTGCCGTTTCTTTATTAGGTCCTTTATTACTTGGAAGAGCTTACCTACTGGTTGCCTTGGTGCCTTACCTCTCACTTCAATTGCTGCTTCTGAGATCAGCCTTGTTGCGGTTTCATTCATTACCTCTATGTTGTCTTCATCTTCCTGTTCTAAAGCTGCATATTTGTTTCCGAGAACCAGCCTGAATTAGTCTCCTTTTAGCCTTACTGCGTCTAGGTTGGCGTGTTTCTTCATGACTAACTTTATTCTTGCTTTCTTCAAATTGAGAGAAATCCTAGACCTCACTAGCCTGTGGTCACTGCACTTTACCATATCTAACACTTCTACATCCTGCACTATGCTGGGATCGGCAGAGAGTATGAAATCCATTTCATTCCTTGTTTTTCCATTTAGGCTTTTCCAGGTTCATTTCCGGTTGCTGCGGTTCCTGAAGAAGGTATTCATTATTTGGAGCCTATTCCTTTCCGCGAATTCTACCAACATCTCTTCTCTAATGTTCGTAGGACCGATGCCGTAGTTGCGAATTGCTTACCCTACTTTTGCATTGAAGTCTCCCATGACTACAGTATACTGTGTTTGCACCTTTCTCATTGCTAATTCAGCATCTTCATAAAACTGTTCTATTCCTTCCTCGTCGTGACTGGAGGTTTGGGCGTAGGCTTGTACAACCTTCATTCTATACCTCCTATTCAGCTTTATTACGACGACTGCTTGCCTTTCATTAATGCTGTAGAATTCATCAATGTTACCCGCTATGTCCTTATCGATTAGGAATCCTACTCCAAAGTCTCTCTTATCTAGAAGACCTCTGTAGCAGAGCATGTGGCCGTTAGTCAGCACTGTATAAGCCTCACCAGTTCTCCTAACCTCACTAAGGCCAACAATATCCCACGCAATAACTGATAATTCTTCAAAAAGCACTGCTAAGCTAGCCTCACTCGACAGGGTGCGCGTGTTAAACGTTGCCAGGGTCAATTTACAGTGGCGGCCTTTCTGGACCCAGAGATTGTTAGCACCCTCTGCCGCGTCGCACGTCTGACCGCCGCCTTGGTCAGGTGCTTCACGGCCACTGGAGACTGAGGGTCGTGGATTAATTATTGGAGTCATGCGGAGGTAGTGGCCGAATACTGCACCAGGGAGGCCAATTCCTGTTCTGGTGAGGGAGTGACTTTGTTCTCGGCGATATGCTTTTTTGTTATTTTGCCGCCGTCAGGCGTCACTTCTGGCCTGAACTGCACCAACGAGTAGAATATACTTCAAGGTACGGTAACAGCGCAAGGCCACCAGAGGGGACAGAAGAGAGAACAGAGCGCGTCAGCGCTCTGTTCTCTCTTGTTTCCTCTGGTGGCCTTGCGCTGTTAAGAAGCATGTTTTACCAACAAGCCCAATCTTACACCCTTCTTGAGTAGAATATGTTTTGTTGAGAGTGATGGTGCCGCCATCTAAGAGAGGTGAAGTGAACTACTACTGCAACGTGACATTAACGAGCGCCGATAGGCAGCGCTACAGTAGTATTTCTGGGCTTTAACGTGCCAAAACCAATTCTGAATTATGAGGCACGCCATAATGGAGGGCTCCGGATTAATTTTGGCCACCTGGGGTTCTTTAACTTGCACTACAACGCAAGCACATGGGCGTTCTTTCTTTTTTCGCATTTCGCCTCCATCGAAATGTGGCCGCCGCGGCCAGGATTCGATCTTGCGACCTCGTGCTCAGCAGCTCAACGCCTTAGCTGACTGAGCCACCCCGGTGGCAACTTCTCTAAAATAGCACACAATTGATGTAAATTGAAGTATTATTTGTTTTAAAAAAGTGTTATTGCCAAGCTAGGCGCTTGAAATGGCTCAATTTTTGATAAAAACAGAGTTTTCGCCTCTTCGCCAAATCTAGCGGAAGACATGACTGAGTTTTGGTTTCAGAAAGAAGTTGTCCGTGCTCTCATAGAAGTATTTAAGTCAAAATGGCGGCACCCATGACCACGCCTAGCGATAACATTAAACGTTAATAACATCATAGCAATCGCTAAAGTGCTAATCATAAAATAAATTAAATAAACAAAGCTAAATAAACAAGTTAAATGGAACATCGCGCGATGTGTTCGCACCATGTGAAACAGGCTTTAGGCGGCGCGGCGAACTCACAGCGGTTAAAACCCCTATATATAAAAAATAGCGCCAACCACTTCCCTCCTCCTCCGTTCCGCCACGGTCGCTCGATGAAACGCACGATGTGCGGCCTGCCACGTCGCCCGAAACCGGTGTGAGGCGCCTAGTTCTCCGCGCCATTGCAGCAGCGCCACTGCTCCGGGACAGGCGCGCGGGTGGGAGCGTTTTTTAGGCGCCGTCCGCATGCTTCGCGCAGCGGCCGCGCTTCGCGTTTACATTTTATTGACGCGAGAGTTGTGCTTTTTGTTTCCAAAATATAAATTAAATAGCAACGCTGCCTGCAAGGATATCAATATACCCAGGAGTCGGTATTGGGCCGCTAATAGGCTCACATAGGCCAGGACGGCACACTTCTGCCGCTGGTTTCGAGCCTTATGTCCGTCGTTCAAGAGAATTGGCGAGTGCTTTATCGTGAGGCAGTACTGCTGATACAGTGGGTGCTTTTGTTGAGTGTGCTAATTTACTTGCCTCGCTTGACATCTTGTTTGCTGGTAAAAAAAAAAAAAAAAAAAAAAAAAAAAAAAAAAAAAAAAAACGTTATATGAAACTTCTTACAAATGCGTGCATATGACATAAGTTTGTATAACTATTGTCTGCTATACTTCGTTAGTTTCACCTTTCTCGAAAAATGGGGTAGATAGCAGTTTATAACGGATCGTACATTAACCACATTGCCGATATGTAGCATATTTTTGTGAAGACGATGCCGTGAAAAAAACAAGTTGTTCAGTGTGAATAGAGCAATTGCAATGGTGAAAAGAAAAAAAAGATTGAGGGAGGCTGCACTTTCTTTATTCACACGATGTGAAGCCATGGAAAAGCGCCTCGTTCAACAGCTTTAATATCGTACTACCTTCCGCGACGGAAGCTTGTAGGCAGTTCGCCAGTAGAGGCTGTAACAATTTGCTTAGAAACACCTTACACAGCTTCTCGGTGTGGCCGTCGGTGAAGTGAAGCGAACGCACCAATTAAAGACGTGTCCCTCGGCTCCCAAATGCTTCCTTTGCCACTTGTCCCTGTCATGAAATATTTTTTTTTTCAGCCATGCTTTACGGCGTTCCACGTCACTCGGAAACTCAGGGTACCGGATTAATGGTTCTTTTCTTGCGTTAGTAACACACAGCGGCACGCAACAGTTGCGCGGGATAGTGTCACATGCAACACGACAAGGACCTCGACACATTTATACTATCACGTGTGCGGACAAAAGGCGTGTAAGCAAGACGCGAAATCTCTCCCGCGGCGCCTTCCCGGAGGGAGAGCAGTCCCGCAGCAGTGGCGCCACCCCTAAAAAAGCGGCGGCAAATGTCAACTTTCGCTTCACAGCTCCGCCCATACTTCGCCGCGCGACGTGGCAGGCCGCACCTCGTGCGTTTCATCGAGCGGCCGTGGTTCCGCTGTCGCATTCGGCGCGGCCTGCGCGATCGAGGCGCGATATTGACAGTGGCGCCGCCTACGTCAGGCCTGCCGTGGCAGATGGCAGCCACGGCCGCTCGATGAAACGCACCTCGTGCGTTTCATCAAGCGGCCGTGTGACAGCTAACGCGATACCAGAGGAAATCCGCGGAAAACTTCGATCGCGCCTTGCGGAGCAGATTTTGAGGCGCGATTTTGCTTCGTCAGTCAGTAACTGGCCTTAATAATGCCGTTTTGGAAGTAGCAACGCGATGATGCGAGACGGCGCAAATACCAAGTGTGCAGCAAGCGTTTGCGCTCGCCAAATGGCAAACAAAAAAGGCCTTTTGCCCTCGCCTTGTCGGTTGCGGCAACTGAAGGCGCAGCAACATGCCATCACAACGTAGTTCTTGTCCCTAACGCGTTTGACCCGTTTGTGCGTACAGCACTTTCGTCGCACAGGCCCGAGAATGGCGGTCGGAGCGCGCTGGATAGAAAAATAATATATATACAAAAGCGGAACGCGTGCTTCCACGTGACACGGATTGGCCGATGGGGGAGCGGAGGGGGCTGGGGCGACAGGAAGCGGCGAGGAGGAAACGCCGGGGTGAGCGCAGTGGTGGCAAGATCTAAGAATGGCGCTACTTTTTATATATAGGGGCTTTAACAGCGGTTGCTAAGGAGGGGCGTCGCGGCGTCGGCTGGCGTTTCAGCCAATCGCGTTCAACCTCGGTTGCTAGGCGCTGTGCCTTCTAGGTTTTCAATATACGATGCCCGAAACGCTTAACCAAGGAGCTTTTAAGCGAGTTCGATCAGTTGGAGCAATTTCGATTTGGCTGCGCCGCCTACAGCCTGCAGCTTGCCATAAAAGACGCCATTCGGCAGGTATGCGCTATTAAATAGCATATTGGTTTCATCTTACGTGCACTGCTACGTCATTAATTTATTACTGTTTTCATGAACAATTGTTTGGGCCAAGCTTTGTTAAATAATTTGCCATGAATGCATGGACAAAGAATGTAGGAATATAATAATTGCAGTGTGAAAAGTAAGGGCGGACAACTGTGCTTATTACAGTTTCGGTGCGTCAAAGCTTTATTATGCAACTACCCCCAGCTCATATGTTTAGCCGAATTTTCGAGCGTGCTTCGCTTTTTCCTTTGTTAAAGAAAAACTATTTTTGTCTTATAGTATTGTGTGCTTCTTTGCTTTTTTTCTCCTTTGTTCTCCCTCGATTTTTTTTGATTACACCCTCCGCACGGGAAAATGAAATGCTGCGTACGTCACTCCTTCTAGTACAAATCGCTAGCCCGTAAACACAGTTGCCTAGCTTATAAGACCAGTCAGCGAGGCGGCAGTCTGCTGTTGGTCTGTCATTTGAATTACGAAGCCCATTTCATTAAGATAATACCAGACGTAGTGCCGCTGCCATAGCACTACGTGCACGACATTTATTCCTAAAGAACAGGAAGGTGCAACCTATGCACTAATGCGCACTCAATTTATCGTAGGGCTGGAGAAAACGGCTGTGTCTGTCCCCACTTTATTTTGTCTAATGCAGTCTTGAAGAGTGTCAGTGTGTCGTTGAGTGCAATACCGTATGATTACATATGTAATCGTTCTCTTTGTGAAACTTTATTGCATTGCATATTTGCCGTTTGCGCTACCTGTACTTGCAGTGGCAATATTCAATAATTGTCATCCTCATTTTAATTTAGGACCCAAATGCCAAGGAAGTCGTACAAAAATGTCGCGCCATCGTTGCAATGTGGCCTGTGTGCACGATAGAGCGCACGAACCTTCGCTCGCTGCTGCGGCTGCGCTTGCTCACGCCAGCGTTTTGACAGTTGTTGTCTGTAGTCGCCGAGTGGGATCTATTCAGGTTTGCTTGTACGTGCTGACACCATGCTTGTTAATTCAGTTAGTAAGTGAATGTGTCGAAGTTAAAAGAGCCGATAAAACTACTATCCTTACTCCGTATAGCTCTCTACTAATTTGCTATCGCAATTGATGTTTCGCCTTTCGGGCGAAACTGCGACTTTTTCGAGTCATCCATGCCTGACAGCAGAAACTCTGCGCGCCTGCAAGAAGGCTAAACAGTCTAAATATGAACTGAAGCTGGCGACAGACTTGATTGAGCTTCTCTCCCCTGTAGAGGAAGCCACGGAGTTGCTGCAGAAAAGGCACGAGACAGCCAGGCTGTTGCTTCCTGTGTTGCGAAATATCGAAGTTTTTCTTGCGTAATCTTTAGCAAAGGCACACTTCTTTGAAAAGAGGCGGCTAAACACCTACAGCGTAGCCTGGAGAAGCAGTCCGCAACCACGTGGACTGACTCTGTTTTTTTGATGGGTGCCTTCCTAGACCCACGGTTTAAGTCTTCCTGGTGTTCAGCTGCAAGAGCCGAGCCGATGCGTTCTGCTGTGCTGGGGAGGGGGCCGCTTTTGTTAGGGCAGGGCAGCACCAGCACCGTCGCTAATGCAGACTCTGAAGCAGGGCCAAGCAGACTGATGTTTAAAAACATCAGGTAAAATGAAAATGCCCACCAAGACAATATGCTTGGATTCATTGCAGGAGAAATTTCTCTTTACCTTTCAGGGGGAACTTGCGCAGACACGGTCAAGCCCTTGACCTATTGGAAAGCGACCGCTAGCCGCTTTCCCTCGCCTTCCCGCCACGCATGGGCAGTTTTCACTGTGAATGCGTAATCAGTCGACGTGGAACGCGTGTTTTCAATGGCATACCTAATAATCACAGCGAAGCAAAATCCGCTGTCAAGCACCTCTTTCGAGCAGCTCATGTTTGTGAAGCGCAACACAGTTAGGTAGAAGGCAATTGTTTTATCTCACTTTTTTTGTTTTGCTTTTAGAACTAACCGTTGAAGCAGCCGTCATTCACACTTCGGGTTTTCAAAACTAAACGGCGAAGCATTCATTTAGCACATGACATTTTCTTGCAAAATTTCGGTGAATAAAGCCAAAGTAAAGCTTCTTTTTGAACCTTGCACTGCTTGCGACCTTTATTGCAGTATTTGAAAATCACCAGGATACCTAAGCGCTTTTTACGAAGCAGTGATTGCCAAAGCACTAGTGGCCAATTGCCGGACGTGTTGTTGTTGCTGTAGCAACATTTATTTGAGCCGATATAACTAAAATGAAGGTGGGTGGCCTCCTCTTAGTTCAGAAAGCTGCGAGCGACCGCTGCTGCTCTAGCCTGGGAGATCAGGCGTTCCTGAGTCTCGAGCTAGTCAGTCCGCACTCCCACTGCTCCTGTGTGGGGTCATTTCATTATTATCGTTACCCTTTTTATTTGCATCTTCACTCGATTGCTACGACTCAGCACATAACCCGTGTTCGCATCGCCAAGCAAAGAGGGCATTTGGGGAGAACGTACCTTGCTACTTGTTAATTGCTACTTCTGTAATATCATGCTCAAGCTAGTCATGTAGGCCTCAGTACATGTTTTTTCGAAGTCGGAGGCCACAACGCATTCTCTAGGTCCACTTTTAGTTAGCTAGAGCCACGGAAAGGCGTGGTGTAAAACTGTCAGCGATCTGCCAATCTGTAAAAGAAAAACCGAGACATAAGTTAGTGTACAAACAAATGCATTATCCCTGCAGATACGGAAGGTAGAAAGAAATTATCCCAGCGTGTGGGTTACCATTGAGACTGCCACACGAATGTCACAAACACTCTATGCACAGCCTGAACTTTATTGCGCCCACAGTTTAGTACCTGACACACGTAAATAAGCTTTGCGACGAGGAAGACATTGCATACCTGCGCACAGGCGAACACAAAGTTCTCCTCACCCCACCCATGCTTGCGAAGCGCGCTTGACATGCGTGAGTGCTGACGAGCAGTGCGGCCCAGTGTCCCGTGTTTGATGCAAAGGCACGGCAAGGGGCTCGAGCGGTGCACTGTTCCAACTACTACCAGCAGCTATAGAGGGTTCTGTTCCCCATTAACCAAATCTTAGTTTTCTCTATATTCACGACCGCTCCAGACGTGCGACAAAACTGCTTAGTCTTCTTGAACACTACTTTCATCAGCATAAAAATGCGCTATGTCGTCATTTTAGCATTAACGCATTTAAGCGTAAACAATATTGAAACATCACAATTCGTTAAAACATGCTGACCATGCAAATACTATAGGAAGCGGGAGACCTACCCCTATGGGAATTAGTAGGGTGGTTGTACTCCACGAGATATGTCACCAAGCTACTATCCCTCCACTTTGTTAAAGTGTTTTGTGGACTTTTGCAGTTTTGAACGTGTCTGATGACATGAGCTTTATGGTGCGCTCATCGTTAACCTGATAAAACAATCAAGATGTATTTCCTACGTTTAGGCATTACAGGAATGGAACTCCCCGGCCATTCCCGGAGTGGGAATGGGCTAACTTTTTTCATTGCGAGGAACTGAAAGGAATGGAATTGCGGCAAGTTGTAATTCCCCGGAATGGAATTGGAATGGAATCGAGGCGCCCATTCCGCAACACTGATGTGCATGACACTGAAGGGGTGGGACTCGCTCAGCAATGTGCATTTACCCTGTTGCGGCTCGCAAAGGTACTTTGGTGAAAAACGAGTCCATTCAATTCCTGCTAACCATGACCTAAATCATATCCCTAAATTTTTAGGGTTCTTCAGCAGAGCTCTTTATACAATACCAAGTTTCTCTATTGTAGATACTTTTTCAACACTGCATTTATCCGTGCAGAAGGATGCCAGATAATCTCCGTAAGCTAATTGTAATTTAATTTTATTGCCTAATATATTGAAGCCGTGGATACAACTTGAGCCTGTGAAGCTCCCACATCACGGTTCGAGATAAAGTAGTAAAGGGCAAGAAGCTTGCTTTACCCAAAAGTAAATAGAAACGGGTTATGAGAGGAGACCATTAATAATTAAGCGAGTACAGCACCAGTTATAACAACGCCTTACTCCCCAAAGCACAATGGCTAGAAACATTGTTCTTAGAGACATAAGGCTTTGTTATAACTGGTGTTTGATGCGTTTAATTGTTCATTGTCTCCTCTCAGAACACATTCCTATTTACTCTTCTGTAAAGCAATGCGTTGACAGGTTTAGTTTACATTGGCGGCCTGTCCGGATCCAGAGATTCTTAGCCCGCTTTTCTGCGTCGCAGGTCTGACAGACGCCTTGGTCACACACTCCGCAGCCGCTCGGGACTGAGGGCCATGCGTTAATTGCAGAAGCCATGAGGAATACTGCACCAGGGAGGCCAATTCCTGTTCTGGTGAGGGAGTGACTTTGTTGGAGTTTGGAAACTGAACCTGAGTTGGAAACTGAACCTGGCAACGTTCAACACGCGCACCCTATCGAGTGAGGCTAGCTTAGCAAGGCTATTTGAAAAAATACAAGGCGTTGCCAGGGATATTATTGGCCTTAGTGAGGTTAGAAGAACTGGTGAGGCTTATACAATGCTGACTAACGGCCACGTCCTCTGCTACAGAGGTCTTCCAGATAAGAGAGAATATGGGGTAGAATTTCTAGTCTAAAGGGACATATATAGCTGGCAACAATGACGAAATCTACAGCATTAATGAGAGGGTAGCAGTCCTCCTAATAAAGCTAAATAGGAGGTACAAGATGAAGGTAGTACAAGCCTACGCCCCAAACTCTAGTCACGATGATGAAGAAATAGAACAGCTTTATGAAGATGTTGAATTAGCGAAGAGAAAGGTACAAACTCAGTATACTGTAGTCACGGGTGAATTCAATGCAAAAGTGGGGGGAAAGCAGGTTGGTGAGCAAGCAATTGTCAACTACGGCATCGACTCTAGGAATGCAAGAGGAGAGATGTTGGTGGAATTCGCGGAAAGGAATAGACCCCGAATAATGAATACCTTCTTCAGGAAGCGCAGCAACAGGAAGTGGAGCTGAATAAAGCCCTAATGGAGAAACAAGGAATCAAATAGATTTCATACTATCTGCTGATCCAAGCATAGTGCAGGATGTAGAAGTGTTAGGTAAGGTAAAGTGCAGTGACCATAGGTTAGTGAGGTCTAGGATTTCTCTCAATTTGAAGAGAAAAAGAGTGAAATTAGTCAAGAGGAAACAGGCCAACCTAGACGCAGTAAGGGTAAAAGTAGACTGATTCAGGCTGGTGCTCGAAAACAAATATGCAGCTTTAGAAAAGGAAGATAAAGACAACATAGATGTAATGAATGAAACCGTAAGTAGGTTGATCTCAGAAGCAACAATTGAAGTGGGAGGTAAGGCACCAAGGCAACCAGTAGGTAAGCTCTCCCAAGAAACGAAGGACCTAATAAAGAAACGACAAAGCACAAAAGTGTAAAGCTCAAGAGATGAGATAGAATTCGCTGAACTGTCAAAACTGATCAACAAGCAGAAATTAAGAGATATTCGAAATTACAACGTTGGAAAGAGTAAGGAAGCTGTAAAATATAGACGCAGCATGATGTTAATGAGGCATAGGACAAGGCAAGATGTATGCACTGAATAATAAGCAGGGTAATATCATCATGAATTCCTATGACATAGTAAAAGCAGCGCAATGATTCTTTACTGACCGATACAGTACCTAGAGCAGCCAAGCTACTCTAATTTGAAGGTGTCATGAGCAGGAGACTGAGGCTCCTTCTATATCTAGTGATGAAGTTAGAAGGGTGCTGCAAGACATGACCAGGGGCAAAGCTGCTGGAGAAGATTGAATAACAGTCTATTTAATCAAAGTTGGGGGACATATCATGCTTGAAAAGCTTGCGGCCCTTTATACGCAATTCCTTACGACTTGAAGTGTACCAGGGAGCTGAAAGAACGCCAACATTATACTGATCCATAAGAAGGGAGACGTTGAAGATTTGAAGAATTATAGACCCATTAGTTTGCTTTCAGTATTGTATAAAATATTAACCAAGATAATTTCCAATAGAATCAAGGCAATGCATGCCTTCATTCAACCAAGCGAACAGGCTGGCTTCAGGAAGGGATACTCTACGGTGGATCATATCTATGTCATCAGTCAGCTGATCGAGAAATCTGCGGAATACAATCAACCTCCCTATGTGGTTTTCATAGATTATAAAAATGCATTCGATTCAGTACAGATAGCAGCAGTCATAGAGGCATTGTGTAATTAAGGAGTACAGGAGCCATACGTGAATGTCTTGGCAAATATCTACAAAGATTCCACGGCTACATTGGTTCTCCACACGAAAATTAGAAAGTTAGCTATCAAGAAAGTGGTCAGGCAAGGGGACACAATTTCTCCAATGCTATTCACTGCATGCTTGAAGAAGTATTCAAGCACTTCGTCTGTGAAGGCTTAGGAGTGAGGATCAACGGCGAATATCTTAGCAACCTTCGGTTTGCAGATGACGTAATCCTATTCAGCGACAATGGGGACGGATTACAACAAATAATTGAAGACCTTAACCGAGAAAGTGTAAGAGTGGAATTTAAGATTAATATGCAGAAGACAAAGATTATGTTCGATAGCCTGTCAAGTGAACAAGAATTCAGGATCGCCAGTTAGCCTCTAGAGTCTGTAAAGAAGTACGTTTATCTAGTTCATTTACTCACAGGGGACCCTGATCATGAGAAGGAAATTTATAGAAGAATAAAATTCGGTTGGAGTGCATACGGCAGGCATTGCCAAATAATAACTGGGAGCTCACCACTGTCGTTGAAAAGTGTACTATCATTGCATTCTACCGGTGCTAACATATGTGGCAGAAACTTCAAGGTTATAACAATGAAACTCGAGAACAAGTTGACCGCACAAAGAGCGATGGAACGAAAAATGTTAGGCTTAACGTTAAGAGATAGGAAGACAGCGGTGTGGATCAGAGAGCAAACGGGGATAGCCGATATTCTGATTAACAATAATAGAAAAAATGGAGCTGGGCAATTTATGTAATGCGTAGGATGGATAACCGGCGGACCATTCGAGTTACAGAATAGAAGGGAAGCGTAGTCGTGGTCGGCAGAAAACTAGGTGGGGTGATGAAGTTAGGAAATTTGCAGGCGCAAGTTGGAATCAGCTAGCGCAAGACAGGGGTAACTGGAGACCGCAGGGAGAGGCCTTCGTCCTGCAGTCGACATAAATATAGTCTGATGATGATGATTTGACCAAGGTTATACAGGTATTCATGACAAGCTTCCCCTCTTCGCTGTAGCAGCGTCGGATGAGGACTGTTACCAGAGGCTCGTCGTTGAAGTTGCTTCTCGCCGTTCCTCGGGCAGCGTGCCGGGTCAAAGTTCATGCCTGCGCACGGTCGGTGTTTGTCTTCTTTCTTGCGTTGTTTGGTTGCCCCATTTAGTACATCACAGTGGGTACTCTAGAAGATTTATTCGGAGCTCTTATGCGATCAGGAATTCATTAATCACGTTCGAATGGAATTTAAAAATTCTTTTATTGCGATAGGAATTATGTGGATACTCAAAACGCATCTCTGCCATCGGCGTCGCGGTGAAGTTCCGTATAAAGTACAAGGGCAATAAAAATTAATTCATCTCCCGCTAAAGGGAACCATGTGTGGATGCGAAGCAGCGGGGAGATGGTTAGCTTGAGCGGGAGATGGTTTCGCGGCAGCGGCCCGAGCGCTCATCGCGGCGCTGCACAAGAGAGAGAATGAGGCGTGCGCGCTCCTTCATTTTCCTACCGCGGAACTACCGTGGCGCCCCCAGCGGAGTATGCAGCTGTCGCACTACCTGTCGAGCGCGCCACTCCGGATTCCTAGAGGAGAGAAAGCGGGAGAGCGTAGGAGAGGAGAGAGAGGGGGAGGGGACGCGCATGCGCTGTGGGGGTGTGGGACGCCGCGGGAGGGACGGACAAAGCCCCCGCCATAAGCTGCTTCGCATCTAAAATCGTCACCGTGCGCCCTCTGTTGTATGTGCGAGGGAAAGCGGGCGAGGGTGAGCAGGCCATTGCGGCACAATCTCGCACACGCAAGGGTAGAAAGCGGGGATGAAGCGCACCGTCTTTGGTCGCGCGCACGGCTCCGGAGGAAGGGGAGGGAGAGGGGGGGGGGCGTTCTACTCCGGCCTTTGATGCGTACGGTGCGGCCGCGCGCGCCCGCCCGGGCCGCGCTATCATGACAGCCATCTGCAACAGTCCGCCGTGCGCTGTGTTTTCGCGTCTTAGTTCACGTTGATGCTAAAGGCTAGCCTGAAGGTCAATTCTCTCGCTGCTGCGGCCGTGCTTCCTCACTCCAGCGTTCTGACAGCGAGTTTCCGGGGTCATCGAGTGGATGCTTTCATGTTTGCTTGTGCGCGCGTTCACACTATGCTTGTTAATTTAGTTAGTATGCCGATGTATAGAAGATGATAGAGCCAATAAAATTACTATCGTTACTTCGTAAACCTGTCTACTAATTTGCTATCGCAATCAATGCTTCGCCTTTTGGGCGAAACTGTTACTCTTTCCACAGGCATGCATATTGTCACGGGGATTCTTAATATAGCTACTTAAACAAAAGGTTCTCGCAACAGCTACAGAGATTGGATCTGTAAAGCATTCTACGGAAAGAATGAAGAAAAGCCACTCATAAAAAGCCTCTGCAACCTTGATGAGTTGGGATACGCAATGCCGGGAACGCACATTAGCGACATCGACATTGTGAACTCAACAAATGTGATGCCATCCGTTACAGAGGTGCACGTATTGCCTCTCGGAACAGGTCGACTCTGAAAAACCGAGGCGTCAAGCTTTGCTTGCTGAACGGCGTAACGCAATGTATAGGGTGATTCCAGAAATGAACTGCAACGGAAGCCTAGTAAGTTACAATATAAATTATTTCACAGTTGACAACAAATTCTTTAGTGTGGCTCCCCATGATCATGATGTCGAGCTGAAAGCTAGTTTTGTCCGAGTAGTAATTGAATTGAATACGAATTGAATCTTTATTTTCATGTACCATACATGAAGACCCGTCGCGGTGGCTTAGTCAGCTAAGGCATTGCGCTGCTGAGCACGAGGTCGCGGGATCGAATCCCGGCCGCGGCGGCCGCATTTCGATGGAGGCGAAATGCAAAAACGCCCGTGTGCTTGCGTTGTAGTGCACGTTAAAGAACCCAGGTGGTCCAAATCAATCCGGAGTCCTCCACTACGGCGTGCCTCATAATCAGAACTGGTTTTGGCACGTAAAACACCAGAATCAATCAATCAACCATACATGAAGGATGGCGGGAGTAAAAGCTGCATAATAGCAGCTTGACTAGCTCCCACTACCTACAAAAGGGTAGCAAAGCAGTGACGTCTAATAGTAAACAAAACATAACATACCAAACATGAGATATGCTAATTTTTACAATAACAATTATTCAGAATTATTACAAAAATAAAGTTTAACAGGATAAAATAGTTATTGATAAAGCATCGCGAGGTAGAAGAGAAAGGGAAAATATATGCACATGTTGGAAAGACATAGAAATGGATTACAGTGATACAATTGGATACATCACACATATAATGAATAGCTGGTGTGTATTAGCCTTAAAATTACAAAAACAATGCAATAGCGTCTATTGAAGTCATGTTTTCTATGTCTATATCAATGCCACTAAGATAATTTAACATCTTTGGAATAACATTGCGTTGCATCTGATCATCATAGTTAGTACGTGAACGAGGCACTAACAAACTATCCTGCTGGCGTGTATCATATCTACTCCCAGTGGGGAGTAATTAGGCCCTTTGCTGAAAGA
Source organism: Dermacentor silvarum (assembly GCF_013339745.2). Taxonomy (NCBI): domain Eukaryota; kingdom Metazoa; phylum Arthropoda; class Arachnida; order Ixodida; family Ixodidae; genus Dermacentor; species Dermacentor silvarum. The sequence goes on from NC_051157.2 coordinate 4,403,687, forward strand.
GAACCATGCAGCCCCATGCAGAAAATTGAGCTGGTCATTGATAATCTCCCTTCTTCAAGAACGCCCGGCTCTTATGGAATCTCGTCTGAATTTCAGAAAGTGGTAAAACGGTTCTCAGTCCCATATTGGTGGATATTAAAAAAAAAAAAAACATGTTTTGAAAGGGATACTCTTCCACTGTCTTCTTGCAAAAACCATACAATTTTAATTGGGAGAACTTCTGACATAGAAATCCTGCGTCCTGGTAAGGGTACAGGCCAGTAACGCTGTCAAACGCCGACTATATAATCTTTGCAGAAGTTTTATTGAATCGGTTACACATGGCGATGAAAATCACTGGTTCTCAATAGGTTAGGGGTCGCTCTATACAACCAAACTACATATCGCTCGCACGGTTCTTCAGTACTGCTGCGAAGAGCAGCTTTCAATGCGCCTTTGATCGAGTCAGCTCCTCCACGAAAGACGGACGCAGTATTGATGCATATCTAAGTTCGGCTAGGCACAAACAGGGTGCTCCTCTGTTGGTATACTGTGCTACCTATAATATAGGGAAATGCTTATTTCGAGAAGCGACCCACTTCCCACATATGTCTATCTCGCAACTCACGCACGGCGCTCGGGCACATACGAAGGCGAATTGGCAGAGGATATCGCGTGCTTCAAGGTATCATGTTTACGCGCCGCCGTGGCTATGACGTTGTGCGCCGGCGGCCGTGCTCGGGGTCGCGAGTTCGAATGCTGCCCACTCGATTGGGGGAACAACGCCTTGGTGCGCTTAAATTCAGGTGCACGTTAGAGAGCTCCACGAGGACCATATATTTCCTCGATTACGGCGTATCCCACAAGTTGCTTTGGGGCATGTGAAGCCTTACCTTTATTAACAAGCTCATCGCGGACATTCATCCGTCAAAAAACACGTGTTTCATGTAACTTGAACCAAGCTATAAAGACTGAGCCGAATTGCACCGTGTTGCTCCGAGGTCATTCAGGAAAAATTCTTACGGCCGATTAGTTATTTAATTAGGCTCAATTATGCCATATAATAAATAGCCGTATTGCGGCATAAACTTTTGAATAGTTGTACAGCATGCTCACATTACCCAAGGAAGTTGTTAAGGTGATGTTACCTCTTACGTTATCTTTTTTCCAAACTCTGAAGAAACCTCGCGAAATATGAAATAAACGACGTCACTGGTCCTCTTGCCTATTTAGATTGCAGCTCTGTCAGTCGTGTTACGCAACAAGGAGGCCTGCATGTCTATCGCTAGAAAAAAATAAAAAAATAAAGAAAAGCGATCAGGCACAGCATACACCCCCTTTGTTATGAAGATAGAAATCTGGCATGGTTCTAAGTGATAAGAGATAGGCCGTCGCGGACCTCGATACTTAACACCCTCGTCGGCTTTTTTTACGACAGGCTTCGTTCTCTTTGGAAACACAGCTTAGAGAGACGCTCAAACACGCTGCGATTACACTTTTTCACGCAGGTTGCGTTCCAACCTCGTAAAGACGAACCACGTAAAAGGTTCCATGCTGGAGACAACTTTATTGGGGGAGCCTAGTGTTCACGTTTTCATTCAAAACTTATGCGTTATGTCCCAAATAAAACGCATATTAGGGTTTTTAATGAGACAGCATTATATACACCATTACGCGACAATCCGTCGGCGGCGTGCACTAGAGCACTGCACGGGCTGATTTTTTCAGCCCGAGCCCGGCCCGGGCCCGTTTTTACGTTGGGCTGCCCGCCCGAGCCCGACCAAAAGTTTCATGGCGAGACCCGAGACCGCGCCCGAAAATAATCTACGTTACCCGCCCGGCCCACCACCCCTTTACCTAAGGCCCAAGCCCGGCTCGAAACCGGCCCGAGACCGATGATGATGATGATGATAAAAACTTTTATTGAAAATAAGAAAGTAAACCTTGGGTTACGGGAAGATATGGTCAGGTCCCTAGTCCGGGACACCGTTGGCAAAAGCCGCTGCCCGTGCTCTTTCGATGAGGGCTCGTTGCTCCTCGAGGTCCGAGCTAGACAGGGCCGCCTCCCAGTCCTCCCACGTTGGCTGATTTATTATGACAATACTGCTATTTTTCTGACAAGCCCATACCATATCAGTCTGCCTTTTGGCCACAAAATTTGCACTGCGCCGAAAAAGACTCGGGCTCTATGGCGTGAAGCCTAGATGGATTATTAAAAGACATAGTTTGTAGCCGACGGAGGTGACACTCTTCTCATTTATTAAGACCCCTAGCGGGCCCCGGCAGTGTCTGCCTCTCAAGGCGCAGATGCTGTAGTATCTCTGAGTATGTTGTTAACGGAGAGGGGGAGACAAAGTCAGCAAAGGAGGACGTAGAAGGATCCCGGGGAAGAAAAGCTCGGGCTGAAGCATGTGCACGCTCGTTTTCCTCAACCCCCTCGTGACCTGGTACCCATATCAGCTGCTTAGGTGCAGCGCGAGTGTTAGCTTGGCTAAGAATTTTGCATGCCAGCAGCGTGATCCTACCACGCATATAGTTTCTATAAGCCGCCTGCGAATCTGTAATAATGTATTCTGACGCGGAGTGTGTCGCGGCTAGGGCTATCGCCACTTCCTCCACAGCCAAGGTTTCCCTGTCACGAACTGAAAGCCCGTCTACAACCTGCATTTGGTGCACCACTGAGATTGTCGATATCCCCTTTACAGGGCCCGCAGCGTCCACGAAGAAGGCTCCTTCTGTTCTGGAATAGCACTTGCCCGAGACCGAAAAAAACATGTTTTTCAGGGTCGAGATGCGCGAGGATAACTCGATGCACGTTACATGCACACCACCAGAAAGTCCGAGCCCGGCCCGGGCACGCGTCAAAAAACCCGAGCCCGGCCAGGGCCCGGGTCACAAAGCACATGCCGGGCCCGAGCCCGAGCCCATGAAACAACTGCCCTACCCGGCCCGTGGGCCGGGCCCGGGCTTTCGGGTAAGCCCGAGCCCGTGCAGTGCTCTAGCGTGCACGAGCGACAGACAAACTGACAATGAACTTTACTAAAGGTCCTGCATGAGGAGCACCACCACCGTTCAGGGCGGCAGCGCAGCAGGCCGCGCCCACGTGGGGACGCGGAGGCCGAACCTCACCGTCGCGTTGTGAGCCCTCTGGACGGCCCTTAGCTGGCGCAGTAGATCGGGGCTTCCTAGCTGGGAACTCCGCTCTTCCTCAGTGATGCGCTGAGGGCTCCGTAATACGCGTGCGATGGTACTAAATATTGCCGACGGTGCAAACAGTAAAAACCACGTCAAAAATGCTCGAATTCACGTCGAAATTCTCAGGGAGGTTCCTGTAAACAATGTTAACTAATTACTTTGAAAAGAAATTTCAGTATATTTCGGTATGGATAGGAATCGAACTCCGGGGTGCGAGACGAGCACGCTTCCCCGTCCACGGTTCTGACTAAAGGTGTGCCTAGTGCTTGCGTCATTGCACACGTCACGTCGCAGCCATCTGGCTGACTAACCGCCGTATTCAGAAATGCAACTTAGCTTGAAGCCCATGCTTGACTTGATTTAAAGGACGCCTGGCGTGAACATGCTCTGGACGGTCATTGCGTTTTCTTCGGCGTGTTCACAATAGGCGTCACTTAAATCAAGTCAAGCACGGACTTGAAGCGAAGTTGCATTTCTGAATACGGGGGTAAGGGTTTCATCAAAGGGACTATAGTACTTTTGCATTCCCACATGTAAGCAGTCTTAAGTGTGGCTACCAAATTTTTAAGCTGTCTTAAGCAGTATTAAGCTGTATAGCTCTCCCTCCCAATTGGTCTGTCGTGTCCGTAGGCAGAACCTGGGAGGCGCGCGGCGCTGGGTTTCTTGCAGCTCTCGCAGACGGCGCTCGCGTCCGCGGCAGCCGCGGCGTCAGCCGTGCGGGGTAAATAAAGAAAAATCACATCATCTCACCCTACGGGCAACCATGGTGGGATGCGAAAGCATCACGGGGGTGCGCATCGAGTTGCCGTTTCGTTTCACTTGGCAACAGAACCCAATGAAAGTTAGAGTAAGAGAAGTGGAACGCTGACGTTCCACTTCGGCGTGCCGAGCCCGTGTTGCTTTCGTAGAAGTCTCCTGCGGACGTTGACGTTCGGCTTCCCTTGCCCGAAGTCCGGGGTCCGCTTGCCGACGCTGACATTTACGCTCGGCTTCCCTCTGCTCCGCGGCGCTGCCGCTGCAACCAGCGCCGACGTTGTTCAAGGCGTTTCGCACAGAGAGAGAATGACGGAAGCACACCGAGCGCGCGCTTTATATAGAGCCGCGACACTTGCGCCGCCTACCGGCGTACCCTTAGAGAGAGAGAGGGAGGGACGATTACTGCAGGCATTCCAAGTGAGCTGTTGCCAGTGCGGATGATGGTGACCACTCGACGTGTGCTCCAGCATACAGGGTCTGCTCCATCGTGGGAAGAGCCCGATGGAGATTAACTCGCAAAATTATCGAAGCAGAAATGATTGATAGGCTCGATTGATGGTTTTGAAACACAGTTTTGAAATTGTGTTTCAAAACTATCAATTGCCCTTTCCCGCAAAGAGTTAGCTTACCTGCGTAATGGTGTGTAAGGTATCTTTGCCAACAGCGTATACATGATGATGTATGCGAAAAAGTTGTATATATGTGTGCGTCCTTTGCTCGAAATAAAGATGGTTGCAAGTTAGCGCCTGTGTGTGTCACGGCTTCCTTCGTCTTTTCACGCGCTATAAACCTCATGAAGACTATAAAGAGTGCAAATTTTAGGTTAGTGGTGTCTGTATGGGAAAGTCGAGGGAGGCCACGAGACAGCAGCTTCATAGATTAGTGTACATTACCGGCGCTCTTCGGCCACCGAGAAAACTGTACCAAACCGCGCCTTCCGTACAAACCGCTTTTTATAGCGATCAGCATTCTTTGCCTACTTCAAGCACTTTTTATTGCGATAGCAATTATATGGGCACTTCAACCGGATTTCTGCCGTCGGCGTCGTCGTCGCCGTTGCCCTCGCCGTCGTCGTCGCCGTCGCCGTCGCCGTGAGGTTCCCTATAGATAAAATCTTCGCCGCGCGCCGTATGCCCGAGCGGAAGCGTGCGGGGACGCGCGCTATCACGGAGAGCGACCGCACTCAATCTCCCACGCGCAAGCAAGGAAGCGGGAAGCCAGCGCCGGAAGGAAGCGGGTGGGGGGGGGGGGGGGGCGAACTTCTACTCTGCCAAAAACCGCGCTCGTCGCTCGCTCGCACCGTCGCTTATCTCCACACGGCTCTGACCTTTATGCGCCGTGCATTCGCCGCTCAGTTTCCGTTGAAGCGATAGACCGCACGTACCTTCGCCCGTCGCTGCGGCGTGCGCGTGCTGCTAGCATTTTGACAGTCGTTGTCTGGAGTCATTCAGTGTGATCTATTCATGTTTGCTTGTGCGCGCTCACACCACGCTTGTTCATTCAGTTAGTAATAGTCGGGACACATTTTCCAACGCACGCTACACATGCAATGCTGCCCGGGTCGGCAGTGCAGCGCTATACAGGTGTGTCCCTTCGCACGCGCTGCCCACGGGAAGCGCTTCTCATCAACACCACCGTTTCACACGCGCCTTCTCGTGGTCATCGAGTCTCTCTTCATGTCGGTCTACTTACGCCGCAGCACACCTGCTTACTTAATCAGCTCATGTTTACTACAATTCATATTGCTACCAAAGCCGCTCACCTTACTTTGTATGACAAAGTAAGGTGACAAACTGTGACATTTTTATCTATCTATCTATCTATCTATCTATCTATCTATCTATCTATCTATCTATCTATCTATCTATCTATCTATCTATCTATCTATCTATCTGTATACCTATTTTACACCATGTGACCATGTGACCCAATAGGTGACCCGTAAAACGAGCAATCGCAGGGAATTGTGGGGCGCGCTGTCTGCTAGCAGCTTCCGGTTCGACGGACGACGCGGCGGCATCGGCGGCATGCCCGGCGCACGTGTTTTTCTACGCGGTTTCAACTGTCAGTAGTGCGAAGCTTTCCGTCCGCTTTGTCGACCAGCCATGTCGTACCATCCATGCAGCTGATTTCTAGGTTTCAGATCACTCTGGGCGCGACGATGACGAGCCAAGAAAGGCAAGGATAGGCGTTTATTCATAAAGGAACTCTGGTTTTCGTTTCGGCGGCCTTTTTTGTTTCTGCCAGGTTTAGCTCTACGACATTTGCCGCTGCTTGGATGCACCGTCACTGACTTCTCTGCCTGCGGCTCAGTCAGACAGGTGAAAAAGTTATCGCTATCCGATAATTTATCAAGCGTATAGAAGCATTACTTAGAAAATCGGGTGCTGAGGCGATGGCTACAGCGGTGCATGCTGTTGTGTGATCGTAGCTAGAAACAGATATAGTCGGTATAACGGCGCAGCTAGCGCTGAAAATGATAACTTTGCGCGCTGTCAACGCCACTTCTTGGTCGAATCTCTAGGTTCATTTGAAGTGGTACGTAGTTAGATGTTCTCGCTTTTTTTTGTCAACAATGGCCGTATCGCCGTCATATTACGACTGCGCATTATCTCTATATGTGCTGAAGGAGCTAAGGAGGGCTAGTTGGCTACGAGTATTATGACCGACCCATCTGTGTAAACATGTAAGCGGTCACTGTGGACCTCATGTAGTAGAATAATGCTGCCTGCTTCAATGCTGCTGACGGCATTTGTGCCTTCTTATTCACGCTTGGAATGGTGAGGCATATTCGAGGTGAATGCAGAGACCACAATGGTAACGAAGGCCATGCTGCAGGGACGTAATTCGATGGTAGCGATGCTCCGTGTACAGTCAGGAGACGGCTAAAACTCCAGTCATGCATTCCAGTTCAGCATGCACTTCAGTCCAGTCATGCACTCCAGTTCAGCAACTGCAGTATTTGTCCCAGCAAAATCTACACTAATAAAATTCCAGACATCGCACTTGACATCGACGACGGCTGTCGAACTTACAGCTCTGTGTGCAGCAATGAAATTTATCGAACAGGAACCGCCCCTGAAATGGTCTATCTTCTGCAATTCCAAGGCCACCCTCCAGAGTTTGCTCTCTGCACTACGCCGTGGACCCCACGAACGACTTGTCGCGGACACACGCGCAATTTACCATCAGGCAGTTGACAAAGGACATGACATCGTCTTTCAATGGCTGCCAAGTCACTGTGGTATCTTTGGAAACGAGCAAGTGGACGCAGCCGCTCGATCTTCACATACCAGTACCGATTGCTTCGCTATCCCTATGTCCAGAACAGACGCAGCAAGAAAGCTCCGTGCGCTTGCTCGCGAGCTTACGTTAGCCCACTGGAATTCAACGGACTTTAAAAACCAGCGCCTCTGTTCCCTCGATCCTAATTTGAAGCTCCGCCTTCCGCATGGCTTACCACGACGATAGGTAACTCTCATTTGTCGCCTAAGACTTGGAGTAGCTTTCACCAACGCGTACTCCTACCTGATGGGAATGGCCACAAGTCCAGATTGTGAAACTTGCGGGTGCAAAGAGGCTATAGCACATCTTCTGTGTGATTGTCGTCGTTTTAGTGCACAAAGGAAAGTCTTCAGAACCACGCTCGACATGATAGACAGCCGTCCCCTTACGGAAGCCAGAATTCTTGCTCCCTGGTCCCAGCCTACGTCGGAACGAACTGCTTTAAAAACGCTAGTACGCTTTTTGAAAGAAACAGGACTTCATGAAAAACTATAGAATTGTGCGGACAGATGTGTTTTTTTTTTCTTCTTTTTAATCTTCTCTTGTTTTCTAATCTTTTCTACCCTTACCCCATCCCCCCGTGCAGAGTAGCCAACCGGACACTTAACCTGGTTAACCTCTCTGCCTTTCGCCTCTTATTTTCCTTCCTTCCTTCCTACGAGTATTATGTGTGTCCCGCTTAAATTCGCGCCATAACACCTCGTTTCATAATACCTATATATGTGCATCCGAGTACTGACATAGTTCTGGTTGCCTGAGTCAATGTTAGAGAAAGAAATATCTTGGGCAATCATTCCGTGTCGGCCCTTACACAGCTAATCGCCGCCTGATAAGTGGCACTGTATACGTTCATTTTATTTTTGTTCACGGATGGTCTCTGCCTTGTTACAGTTTTGGAAGTGGCAGCCATTCCTCTGATGCTTGTGCAGAGCTGAATCAGCAAGGGTTGCTGCAAGGCAGTAGTTACATGCGTTCACCTTTAACGCGTGAATTTGAGCAGTCAACGGCTGAACAGCTGACGATGGTTTTGCTAGGCACCTGCAACCGAGTAATCTTCGAGTGGGACAAAGCCGGACTGCAAGCGCAAGTGGTTCAGTCAGCTAAGGCGTTGCGCTGCTGAGCACGAGATCGCGGGATTGAATCCTGGCTGCGGGGCCACATTTCGAATTGAGAACCCCAGGTGGTCAAAATTAATCCGGAGCCCTCCACTACGGCGTGCCTCATAATCTGAACTGGTTTTGGCACGTAAAACCCCAGAAAGAGGAACGGACTGCAAGCGCATCAATGGAATTCAATGGCGAAGCGGCGGCTGCGGCTGCGCTGACTCGAACCGGAAGCAGCTAGCAGACAGCGCATCGCACAATCCCTCGCTATTTTACGGGTCACCTTTGTTGCCACCTAACTTGAGTCAGTGCGTATGTCCTCGCGGTCGTGGTAGTTCCATCGTCGTCATAAAGTCACGATCGTCCCGTTCTAGCCATGTTGTTCTCGTAACGCTGTCGTACAATCGTCATCATTTCAGAAATGTCATCAAATTGTTGTCATACCGACTCCATCGACGTCATTCCATTGCTGTCGTCATTAAATGATGTCGGAGTTGTCATGCCATTGTCGTCATTGCGTCGTCGACACATCGCCATGCATTTGTTGTCATGCCGTGGTCGTGATACCATCATCATTCCAGCTTCGTCGTCCCAGCATTTTCGTCCCGTCAGGCCATCGTTGTCGTACACCTGTCGCCATTCCATCGTCGCTCCATCATTGCAGAAGTGTCATGCAATTGTTGCCATGCCGTCGTCGTCGTTCCATCAACATAATTTCTCCTTCGTTATAATTGTGCTATCGTCAATCAATTGTGATTATGCCACCATCGCCATGGTATTGTACGTAATTGCGTGGTGGTTATTTATCATCATCAGAGTCACCCCATGGTCGACATGCCGTCGTCCTCATAATGCTGTTGTCATTCTGTCGACGTCATTCCCTGTTCGCAATTATATCGTCGTCACTGCATGCGCCGTCAGCGCACGGTCCTCGTCCTACCTTAGTGCGATGACCTTGGCAAGCGATGGTCATAACAAACTAGGACAATCACGGAGACAGTCGCATATAGTCGAATCACTTGGAATCTCAGGAAGACAACTACAGATTCTAAACAAAAATGTCTTAGTGAATACGGTGAGTCGCTACGCGATCGCTACATTGCGTGAATGCCAATCGCATTAACATCGATAGTCGTCTTAGGATGGGCTCTGCCGGAATTATTTTGTCTTCGCGACACAGAGAAACTGTGGTAAACGCTTTTGCCATGTTATTAAGACCTCGAATCCCTAGAGATGATCGTGCTCAGGCCTCAGACGGACGACCCGACGTTCGATGGCGGTAGCGCTGTGAGTTTGACATGCAGCGGCCCCGCCTCTCAACAAGGGGAAGCGCATTGGGGTGTTTGGGAGTGACGGTGCAAGGCAAACCTCAAGATCTCTTAGGCATCACCGAGTGAAACAAAAATGACCAAGAGTTTGAAATATATGTACATTGCAATCGCGCTATAGAGATTGCAAACTATTTGATTGGCGCGAGACTCGCTGCAAAAAAAAAAAAAAAGAAAAAAAAAAACATTCACTAGACGGTCTTCAGGTAACCAAGCTATCCTTCGTATAGCAACCACAAAAGGAATCAACGAGAGGAGTTTTGATAAAGCTGGCTACATTTTTTAAGTTGAGAATACGTGCTAGAGTCATCTGCACTATTTTGTTGCTGCACAAAAATATGTAGATTTTCGACCGCGGTTCCTGATGTACCACGTTTCAGTGCCTGTGCGTGATCATTTTAATGGAAAAGCACAAATTAAATGTATTTTCAACGAGGTTTTAGAGCACATAAATAAAGTTGGCAAATAAATTCTGGCAAGTTCCTTCACAATTCTTTTTTGTGTGTTCAGGCATAGTGCTACTCCCTACTGGTTTCCATTAATTTCTTCATTATTTTTTCATGCGAGTTGAATATGCGGCCGTAGTATATCGCAACATTAGTCCAACTAATGAAATTTATACTTTGAAGTGTGCATTACTCTTAGATAAATACTTTAAGCCTACGCGAATGTTGCAAAATTTATCAACATTGGTGAGAGAGATGTGACAAGGAAAACGGAACGCAAAGCTTTTATTGTCTCTGTGAAATTTTATTTTGAATGCTATTTTCACACGCGAAGTGGCTCAACCCTCGTGCTCGCAGCTCTGTACACGTCTTTCTAGGTGAGTTCACTGCGAATTTGCGTGAACAAACAATTAGAGCATATTCCAATCTGACGTGGCAAAAAACTGCGCTCACTATGCTGCATGTGCAGCATAGTGCAGCATAGTGAGTGCAGCATAGTGTCATGTGCAGCATGTGAAGCAGACCATATATTGCGGAACAAGGATGCCGAAGTTGTCTACTGACGTCATTATATTGAAGCCGAATAAAGCAATAAAAATGTCACGTTCCGTGTGAAAATATGATTACACATGAGCCTTCGCCTTACCGATCGCCAATTTTTGCTTCCTGAGAAAAGCTTCTAGCGGCCGTGTATAATGGTAATATTTATGCAAGTCATTAGACCAGCGTATTTAAGTTAACCTTCGCGCCAAATCTATTGGCTCGAGTTCCATCACTGTACACCCCTGTGATTATATGAGGTTCAAATGTGGTACGGAATGGCTGGCGGTGTGTACGGGAGTGTTCAACTACGCCTTCGCTTTAGTATATTGCCACACAGCTATTTAGAAAATGTAGCACGGCCGTTCATATCACACCTAAAGCACGAGCATGGTGATCAACGGATGCACTTTTCTATCTTCCGTAAATGTAAGCAGGTGTGCCACTTCCGGTAGTGGTTGCCAGCAAGATTCTTCCATATTTCTCTAACTGTCCATTGTATATGCGTGTTTTCATGTAAAATAATAATAATAATAATAATAATAATAATAATAATAATAATAATAATAATAATAATAATAATAATAATAATAATAATAATAATAATAATCTGTGCATGTTTGGCTAGCAATGAAATGAAATGTTTATTTCTCTCACAGCTAAAGTGACCAGCAAGAGGGGACGGCGGGCAAAAAGCTGCTTTGATGGAACTTGAAGATCGCCCGACGCCCGTTGATCACATGACAGTATCTTCAAGATAACCGAGCACTTGACCTAGCTTCGCATAGGCTAAAGGGCTAATGCGTTGAACAGAACTGGGCCATGCCGGGTCTGGCCGGGCCGGAATGTTTCGGGCCCATCTCAGATTCTGGCCAGGTGTAAAATCACCGGGCCGGAATCGGGTGGTAGTTTCGGGCTCGGGCCGGGCCCGGGCCTGAAATACTAGCCCGTGTGGTGCTCTAGCTCCTAGTACTTTAAACACAATAGCACATGGACAGATACTAAAAAATTTTAATTAGCGGGGCCGCTCATCCTCACAGGTGTGGTTCGCTTAACAGAAGTAAGGTATTCGGTGGCGAGACTGGCATCTGCTACACCTTTCCATTTCCGAAATATCCACTGGCTTAATCGGACAAGAACAACAGAATTGTTCATATATCAGGAAGTAAGATTAACTCACAAGAAATGATGACAAGGGCAGGCCAGTGCACAACGCTTATTAAGTCAAGTTATAATGCTTCCACTCTGTCAGTCCTCAGAAAACTGCGGCGCAAATTTGTGTGTACTGCCGAACTGGGCGTTCTGCATAGGATCAGCTAGGGGCATGCAATACGCGTCCGTATTTTCCCGCTGATTGCCAGCCGACGAAGCTGTGGAGAGAGGCCATTGTGTTCTAGCTTGCAGAAAAAAAAGGTGTTCATCTTATCGGAGCCAGCAAAAGAGACGACATGTGGGAGAGGATGTAGAAAACGAACAAAGACGGGGGGAGGCGATAAGAGTCGTCGGGAAGAGCCCGCTTTCCGTCACTCGGGTGATGCGACGCTTAGGTTGACAGACAACTGGTTCGGCTACGCTCGGGCGCGCCTACCGCAACGGGGACCTGTCGCGCGAGGCCTCGACAGAAACGGTGGTGCACCACGAGAAAGTAAGTCAGGACTGAGTGCCACACGACTGCTGTCGCTGCAGGTGGGAGTCCACGCCGCATACGTATTGTTTCTCTTACGTCACAGCAATGCGGGTGCTTGATTGCGAAAGGTCACTATGGATATTGCTATGAAACGTTCTAGTAACAGAAAAAAGAAACACATGTCGCGGCGTATCGCTAGTGAATATATTCACTGGCTATGCCTTCTGTATAGTGAGCGACAAAACTGTTGAGTATAGTGACGGTTGGATAGATCCAAAGTCACATTCGTCTAAATTAGCGGAGGGCATTGTGGCTCTAGGTTGAATGCTTACTCGGGTCACTACCATCACGTAATGAAAGCAGTGTTTTGGATTTAGTTTGCAGCATCATTGCGGGCTTTGCCTATTGACAATGTACGCAAGTGGGCCCGAAAAACATGAAGCTCGTCCGTCCGCGCTCACAGCGGGCTTATTGCGCATGCAGCCCATATCGGCTCGTCATTTTGTAGGCAAATTCGTGTTGCTGTATTTGCGAATGTGCTTGAGCGATGTCAACTTTCGCGACAAGAAAACGAATAACTACGCCAACCTGTACGCCAAAGCATAGTTCGGTTATATCTTCATCGCGTAAGACGTGCACTTTCCTTGGACAAACAGCAAGGGCTGCATTCATGATGAAACGTTGCGGGACGCGCTTTTTAGCAATAACGAGTGAATTTCTTTCCAGATTTTTGTCGCACTAATAGCTAAAAAATTCAACTTTTCGTCCGCAGAAGCAAGATATGTCTCGACCAGCCGGCGGTAAGACCCAGATTCCCATGGCGGTCATGATAGCCAATCGGCGTGGTTCCGACTTCCGGCCGCACAGCTCGAGCTGCTCGGGACGGCTCGGAGAGGCCGACAGGCCGAGGAAGGTGCGCTCCAGGAGGTCGGGCAGCCTCTCCGCCATCGGACAGGCAAGCGACGCGGTTTCTTCTTCTTGCGGCTTGCGTCCGGTGCGTCGGTCTACGACGCCAAGCTGCGTGCGTTGAAAACACAGCGGCGTAAAACATCGGACGAATTCAGCATCGCGATGCTACTTTCCCGCTATTTGTTCGCTCCCTACGTTCATGTTTTGCATCATTATGCTTTGTCTTTCATGGGATAGAGAATCAGTCCGGTTTTTTACCCTGCTCGGGGAAAGGGACATCGTCAGAAATGAAGTGCAACAGCTGAGTAGAGGAACGGCAGGCAGAAATCAAAGGGAAACGCAGCGCAGCTACAATCATTGGCAGCAGGAAGCAGTAGCAACCTTTAGCGCCGACGTCCATCCTAATACTGAAGATGACTGCCCAATCGGTCAAGCGTGTTACAGAGCAGTCGCTTCTGCCTACGGCGACGAGGAACACACAATGCGCGACGGTTTTCTCACGTTAGCGATGTCCATTCCCATGTCCATTTTCCATTGCAATGAAAGAAGACTGCAATCGAACCCGCAGACGGTACAGCAGAATTTCTTCACAACCTGGCTAATACGCGCGAAAGCTGTAAGAATAGGGACGACTTAGATTGCGTTTAGGATCTAAAAGCGTAAAAACGAGACGGTCGGTGTGTCAACTGAATGCTTATTATGGACACATGACAAGCCCTGCTACATAATGAAAGTATTGGCAAGTCAGGTGACAATTAATCTAGTACTGGCGTATATACCTGTAGTTATTTTAATAGATTACTACTGCTATGAAGGCCTATCTCATCCGACCACTGGTCGTGCAGAGTTAGCCTTGGGTTGAGAGAGGTAGTGACGCCGTCTTTCGCATGGCATCGGCTAATCGCCGTTACCACTGACTCATGTCAAGCTTTCGCTCACATTGTCAAAGGCTCGATTACCGCATGGCCTGAGCCCGAGAACCAGTTTTCAACTTGTCGCCGCTCAGAAGACAGCCTGCTTTGAGCAGTTCAATGGTGCCCCTGAACAAAGGAAATAAAAAAGTTGTGTATATCCCACACACTGTGGGAATCGACGTTATGCGAAGCATTCTACAGGCAGCTGGCTATGCAACATTGTTTGGTGCTCCGCAAAGCGTTACCAGGTTGACGAATGTGTTTGTGCAAGTCCAGTATTTGTGTGTGTGTGTGTGTGACGCGAGTACAGTGAACTAGAATTCATGCGAGATAGTGTGTGTCTGTGACGACGGCAGCAAGACGACGACGGCGGTAACGACGATTGCATGATTTCTGTAAGTGATCGAACTGATGTGAACGAGTGGCATGGAGGTGCAACATCGGTAAGAAACACAGAAACTAAATGCTCTCTCACGACAGCACCTGGTATCACTTAGCGGAAACAAAGGATGACTTGATGGTCGATACTGTAGCACAACCTGAAACCCGTACCTTTTATAGCCATTCGGACGAGTGGCGTGGTGCTGCTGCTCGCTTTGGCCAAGTCGTGATGTCGCTGCCATAGTGGAATTTATGAAGCGTTGTCGTACTCGGACACTATCTGCAGCAGGAAAATGCACGCCTCGATGTTTGATTAAGCGGCAACGACGAGAAGGACCGTGAAATCCCGGTACGAGCTTTGGGACGGAGGCGGAGCGTCGCTATCCGGCGCTGCAAAATCAACGCTCGTGGGAAACTTGCTTTTCAATCGTTGCTTGAACAGATGCAACTACACTACCGGACGGTCTGCTGCTAAGGTGCTGGGATCTTCTAACGCGTGCCCTTGGCTTGAGTGCAGATAGCACGCGAGAATCAAACCATCACGGTATCACGAACACGAGCATATAGTTATCGGCCCAAGTTAGTAGACAGCTCGGTCACTGGGTCGGTATAAGTTCTTATCATGGCAATCTCATGGCGTGCATGCATGTATACATGTCATGAACTTACATCATTCTTGTCATGCATTTCATGACATTCATAAGAATCCTGTCATGACTTGACATATATAGACCTTGGTATTCATGTAAATCGTTTTACGACATACATGGCGTGATATGTCTTTAATGTCATACATGCATGTAATAACACGCATATACAGAATATATAAGGAAGTGTATGACATGTTATTCAATCCATTTAGTCCTCTTATTTACGACATTCATGCCATGACATGAAAGGCATTTCATTCATGTCAGTTCAATTTTCTAACAAAATATATATATCAGGATATCCATGACATGAATGAAATGACATTACATGCATCATGTGAATGACATGACAAGCATGTCACGACTTGATTGACATCAGTGACATAAATGACATAGGGTTTTGGCGTCATGGTCATTTCTTTATCTGGATATATATCAGAATATATGTGGCGAAAAATGCGTGATGCCTGCATGACATGACAGGAATGACTTGGAATGACATGTTCATGCATGTCTTGTCACTGGTGAGATGTCATGTAATTTATGACATTCATGTCATCACACGCATGTCATTCATGTGATGACATCAAGCCATGTCACTCATGTCAGGTCATGCACGCATGTCATATGATTCATATCCAGATATATACCGAGTTAAAGAAACGACCACGACAGCATCATGTCATTCATGCCATTTATTTCCTGACATACATGATAGGACAAGCATATGTGATGTCATGAAGTCATGGCATGACATGCGCTTGTATGTCTTGTCTTTCGTGTCATGACGCACATGACATGTCATGAACCCCATGTCAATCATGTCATGACATACCATTCACGTTATGTAGGCATGCATGTAATACCGCCCCATACCTATTCTGACATATATGCAGTTGAAGACACAACCACGACAGCATCACGATTTAAATAGAGATAAATAGAGTGATATATATATATATATATATATATATATATATATATAGTTGTGCATAAGGAAATCACGCTGGCCCCGGTGGTAAATTGAAGAAAAGAGCGGACGACGTGTATTTGCACAGTATAGTTTGCTAACGTTACGGCTGGCGGACCAGCCTTCGTCAAATACGCAGTCTGTTTCAGCCTTCGTCGGCTGTAACGAAGGCTGGTCCACCAGCCGAAACGTTAGCAAAATATACTGTGCAAATTCAACGTACGTCCTCCTCTCTTTTCTTCAATATATATATATATATATATATATATATATATATATATATATATATGAGGGAAGCAAATAATCAAAGAAGCCGGCACAGAAATAGTGCAAGAAATAAAGGCACTAGGAAAAACATATAACAGGACTTTACTGACGTTTCGGCCGGAGTCCGCCCTTCATCAAGAGTGCGATTGCAAGCACAGAGTGCTCAATTGATACATTTTCTCCGTAAGAGTGAAAAAAATACGAAATAATAAAAGGATGCAACAAACACTTAGCTTTAGGTGCACGTTAAAGAACCCCAGGGGGTCCAAATTTCCGGAGTCCCCCACCACGGCGTGCCTCATAATCAGAACTGGTTTTGGCACGTAAAACCGCATAATTTTTTATACAACAAACACGTGAATGGAAACTTGTGCGTACACAGAGTGGCATTACAAAAAAAAACAAAAAAAACACAGTGAATGCAACAAAGCCGTGAACACAAGCTCGTAAAACGTGGGTAGCCTATGACCACAGGCGCGCACAGGTTTAGCGTCGTCATGAATGTCAACACGTACAATTAATCATGTCAAAGTCATCAAAAACGACGGGCATATACAGTGGTGCTGTAAAGGGGTACCAAGTTGCGCGTACATGAAGTGACATTATTGAAAATATATTAACAAAAAGCATGCGGGCGTCACTAAACAGCTTTAGTGGCGTCATGAATGTCAGCACGTCCAATGACTCATGTCAAGGTCATGAAAAACGGCGGGCATATACAGTGGTGCTATAAAGGGGTACAAAGTTGCGCGTGCATACAGTGGCATTATGAAAACATACGTGTGTATGTGCTGAAATAAACTCTTCATTCCTTGTATTCATTGCATATCTTTTTGGATTGTTTTGACATCTGTGCAGCATGAAGTAGCTATAGATTAACATATGAAGAAAGCTAACAGTCACCACAACCGAGGAAAGTGTAGGGGTGAACAAGTAGTGGTAAACAATGGGAAGTGAATGTGGTAATCATTTTGTGGCTGCAAGGTAACTAACTAAAAACAACGAAAAAACCACCAGCCATTCCCCTGTTGAGAAAATGGGGGTAAATGAAGCATTCTCTCTCTCTTCTTTCTCTCTTTCTTTTCTTCTCTCACTCTCTCCTGTATCTCTTTCTTAACTTCTCTCTCCTTCTCTCTCTCTTTCTTCCTCTCTCTCTCTCTTTTTTTCTGTCCTTTTTCCTCTGTTTCTCACTTCCTTTTTGCCATGGTATGTGCCGTTGAGCTTGGACCCTTTCTGCACTATCGCCAGGATCGGCCCACTTTTCAGCGTGACACCACCACCACCGCCGACACTTGTGAACCTATAAAGCTTCGCTTAAAAAGAAACCACATGCCACAGGATGGATTTGAGGCCATGACCTCTGAATGGATGTGTTAAGGATTAGTTAGTAGCTGTAATGGCAAACCCCCAAATGTTTTTTTTTTTTTTTTTGCTTCCAAAGCTGAGTTAAAAAAATAATCTCAGGCAGAAAAAAGAACAAACACGAATACTAAGTTCGCCGTTCAGTGGATTAATTGACAAACGCCTGAGGCTTCTCATGCCTGAATTAGCCTAAATACAATGTGTCGTCCTCCCGAAGAGTAGATCGTTTAATAGGAACACTTTAAAAACTATCAGTAAGCTGGCATAAGACACGCGGTATCTTTGAAAACAGGTGTTCTGATGGCCAGGCGAGAAAGACCACGTGGGGTGAAGCTTAGTTCCAGGCCCATCTTTTGTGCGTGACGTCACGGACACGTGCGGAGGCTTTGAGGTAATCTAGGTGGTATTGCCTCCACCTGGGATTCACCGACGTGAGGCATCCCTTCTATACCGGCTGTGGTTGGGAGTGGCTTTCTCGAAGGCGTACTGTGCTTTGATTGGAACGACCGAAAGTGCTGCGTGCGACGTCTGCGGCAGCGAAGAGACCACCGAACATTTATTGTGTCACTGCAATCGATTTCAGTCGGAAAGACAAATATCATCGAACGCATTGCGACGACTGGACTGGACGATCGGCCGTTGTCCATGGAGGGCTACTTGACTCTATCGCTCGTCGGCCCACAAAGCTGTGGAGGCACTGGTGCCTTTCTTTAGGGCGACTGGGCTATGCGAATGCCTTTGAATTGCACAAGCCCTCCGCGTGCTCACCTTGTCCTTCATACCGCCCCTTCTCTCTCTATCTCATCTTTCTATTCCCTCTTTCCCTTCCCCCAGAATAGGGTAGCCAACCAGACGCATTTCTGGTTAACATCCCTGCCTTCTCTCTTTCTCTTCTCCTCATCTAAGCTAAATTCCACCGTCGTCGTCACCGTAGTCGCCGTCGCCGTGAGGTTCCGTTTAAGTGCACGGGCGATAAAATCGTCGCCGCGCGCTATACGCTCTATGTGCGAGTGAAAGCATGCGACGGTGAGCCGTCAATCGCGGTTCGCGCACACGAGGGCGGGAACCCTTGTCTGCCGCGAGCTTCCGCCCGCACGGCTTTTTCTTGAAAGCCATCTGCGGAGGGGCAGAGTCCGCCCTCCCTGTGTTTTCGCGGCTAAGATCGCGTTGATGCGAGCGCGCCGGCACGTAGCTTAATTCACTGGTGGCTATGGTGCGTGGGGAGCGTGAGTAGAGGATTTGCAAGGGACGATGGCATTGCAGCTTCACCTCCATAAGCTGCACTATCTAGTTTTCCGGCGGCGAGCATCCAGAGAAGCACGGCGAGGAAAAGCGGCGAGGCTGTGGAGAGCGGGATTGGCGGCGTTGCGGCGACGGGGAGCGGGCGAAGCAGCGAACAGGAGCAGTGGCATCAGAGGGAAGAGGCTCGTGGGAGGACGACGAGTAGTAAGTAGGGGAACCAGCGGCTGAACGTCTAGAAGGAGTAGAGTGCATGGACGTCTGGCGAGATGCGTAGGTCCAACGGTGCCGGCAATAACGAGCAATGTGCCCGGCCTGATGACAGGAGAAGCAGATGGGCTGATCGTCGGGCGTTCTCCATTCCGCAGGATTGCGGAAGGACAAAGGAGAGGTGTAGGATCGTCGAGTGAGCCCAGGGGAATAAGGTCGAGCGTGTCAGGACGAGTCAGTGGGCACGCTGATGGAAGGCCGAGATTGGCAAACTCCTGCCTGACTACAGCTTGAATGAGGGACACTGATGGCTGTGTTGGGTCACTGGCGTGGGATGTAAACATAGGTGGTTGAATAGGCGCAGGACAGGCAGTTTCAATCTCGCGACGAACAATACGCGTAACGTGGTGACAGGTGGGCGGCAGGCGAACGGCATCACACGAAGAAGTTGCAGCAGCCGTATTGGGCAGGCGGGTGAATCTTTGGGTTATACGGCGGCTCTTGGCGTGTTCAAACCGCTGGCACTCTTTGATCATTGTGTCGGCGGTATCAACGTTGGTATACACGAGCAGGTTAAATGCATCGTCAGCGATACCTTTGAGCACATGAGAAACCCTCTCGGACTATGGCATGTGCTCGTCAACCTGGTGGCAAAGAGCGATAACGTCCCGAATGTAAGAGACGTATGACTCGGAGGATGTCTGTGCACGAGTCGCAAGTTCATCCCGCGCAGCAAGCTGCCGACCAGTGCTGTCGCCGAAAAGGTCGCGGATCTTCTGTTTGAAAGAGTCCCAGCTTGTAATGTCCGCCTCGTGCGTCTCGAACCACACCCGGAGTGGGCCATCGTGGTAAAAAAGCACGTTGGCGAGCATAAGGGTCTGGTCCCACCTGTAGCTGGCGCTGATCCGTTCGTAAAGGTTGAGCCATTTCTCGACGTCAACCGCATCCTGGCCGGAAAAGACGCCAGGATCACGAACAGGAGGCAGAACGACGCAAGTGGGACCCACGGGAGGGGCAGGGGGTGAAGACGATGTGCGTGCACCGACTGACATGGTCGGAAGCGTGATGAGGCGGCCGCTGCGGAGCTCCGTGATGGAAACAGGGAACTACCCAGCACCTCCACCACAAAGATTGTACGTAAAACGACACAAGGCAGGACTATTTACACTGTATTTACACTACGTGAGAGACACAGTAGCCAAGATGGTGGACAGCCACCAGCACCCGACAGAACCGTCTTCTTTGTCGTCTTCCCCAGGCAGAATGTCTCTCTCGTAGCATTATTAAGAACCATGTCACGGCAAAGTAATACCGCGGTGACTCACCGCACATAGAATGCGTTTGCCGGCTGTGAATGCGGGTATTTTGTCTATATCCTTCTAGTTCGCTTGGTCCGTGCTTACGCGGCTGTTTAAGTAACGCATTCTGCGCGCTTACTTCAGTTAGTTATGCGTGGAATGAGCAACGTGAACGTGCCGCAGAAGAAAATAAGCTGGAGGTCGCGATGATAACTAGGAGAACGTAGCAGATATGGCTAGCTCATGCTAACGCTATTACACCCTATCGTTTCCTTTCTTTTATTTCATGCATTCGATTTGTTCTACAAGACTGCCTCCCGCAAGGCAAAATCCTTAACTGTCTCTTGGCAAGCGGAATGTGTCCGTCGGCGGGGCCGCGGTACCAAAAATAAATAAAAACCGCGTAACTCTCGCGTCTCGTTCACTTGGTATACTATATATACAAAGTATAGCACGGAAAGGCACAAATGTGTGACTAGGATGACTGATGGGTCATGGCATTAGCAACTTGACATACTTGAATTCACGTCATGATTAACGACAACAATATGACGTTTGGTGCAAACCCGCATTTTTCGGCCAGAAATCCCTCTGATGGTCTGGGTGTAACGATAAGAGCGTGTTAAATGCCAATCTGGATCTCAACGTGTCGAACTCACCCATATATCATGAAAAACTGAGAGCACAGGCAAATGTTAATAATAGTAATCATAATTTTTAGGGTGTTACATCCAGAAATCACAATATGGCTATGATAGACGCAGTTTTGGAGGGTTACGGTAATTTCGACCACCTGGGGTTCCTTAACGTGGACCTAAATCTATCTACATGGGTGTTTTATGCACTTCGCCTCCATCGAAATGTAAGCCGCCGTGGCCGGGAACCGAACCCGCGTCCTCTGGCTTAGCAGTCCAACCTACCAAAGCCACTAAGCTATATCACGCATGTAGGTGAAGGGTGCGTGCGAGAAATAAACACGACAAAAAAAAAACCAAAATAAATGAAACGCTAACAGTGCAACATTGTGTACGTATGCCTCGTTTCATAATTACGAGCGAACGTCAGAAACGAACGTGATGATTACGGATGTGCAACTCGTCTTTCGCCTCCTTGTGTTGCAAGAGCGCCAACACTAAGCGAATTTTAACATGAAAGTAACTTTAGGAATATTTATTGCGTATGCTCGCTGGTTCGTACACAGCAAATATACTTACTGATCAATAATTACGTACTTGTAGTTACGTAGTGAAAGAGGCAACTAATTACACATAAAATTTTCATGTTTTACTGATTGAAGGTAACTATTTTAGGGATATGTAGAATCAATAGCGATATTTGTAGTGCATCAAAGACAGTAATTTTCAATGTGAGTTTTCACTCAATATAATGCAAGCGCAAACATCGTCACGCGGCATGAATGCTTGCTAGTTTACGTAAAAAATCACACGTTAAGCAATAACTATGATATCATGAAAAGTTACATATGTTGGTAATTTCAGAGAGGATTCACGGATTATTAAAACAAGGCTATTGCAGCAGTAAGTCTTAGATAACAAATGAGTAAATGGCTAGGCGAGTAGTAGCTATCTATTCATTTCAATGTAGAAAAATATTTGTTAACCTATTTGTTTACCTACCTTTTATGTTTGTTTATCTATTGACTGGAATGGCTTTTCTTTCGAATGTCTGAATTTGAAACAAGCTTCGCTCACGGTGAAGCTTTGGTAAATACATTGTGCGCGAAGTTTGTATTGAAGGCATAGCGTGCAACAAACAATTGCTCGTGTACGATATCTCTGAAGCGACATAAGCCAACAATATTGAGGCGTTAGGACCGGCTCTGCTCTTTCTCTTGTTTACCTTACACCTACTCACTGTGCTCTGTTCATAATAAAGTATTGTCGAGGCTAAAAAATTGTCGAATAACTACATAGGCATATGACTGTAAACCACTACTGACCGTGAGTGAAAAGCGCGTGGTGGTGAGCGATGAGTCACTGCACGCACGTAAGTATTTCACTTCACTGCGCAAGTAATTTACTTTTATTGCGATATAAATTATATGGGCCCTCCAAGCGCATTTCTGCCGTCGTCGTCGCCTTGAGGTTCCGTATAAAGTCCAACGGCGATAAACTCGTCGCCGCGCGCCGTGTACTGCATCTGCGAGTCAAAGCGCGCGAGGGACGCGCGCTTTCACGGAGAGCGAACGTACAACGGAGAGCAAACACTACGTCTCCGGTAGTGCGAACAGCTGTGAGGAGATGGGAGGGAGGGAGGGAGGGGAGGCGACGTTTAGCTGCGGCACTAAATGCGTATCTTGCGGCTGGGCGCAAGAGAAACTGGTGACTCAATCTCCCACGCGAAAGGATGAAAGCGGGAAGGCAGCGCGGGAGGGAGGGGGCGCTGCTTCTACATTGCCAGCAACTGCGTACTTGTACTTTGTGCGGCTGAGGGCTGTCGCGCGCACAATATCTTGAAAGCGATCTCCACACGGCTCTTTGTATGCGCTGTGCTTTCGCCGCTCAGTTTCCATTGAAGCGATAGACCGCACGAACCTTCGCACGCTGCGGCGGCGGCGCTTACGCACGCCAGCGTTTTGTCAGTGGTTGTCTGCGGTCATCGAGTGTGATCTATCCATGTTTGCTTGTGCGCGCTGACAGCACGCTTGTTAACCCCCCTCCCCGTTCTCCTTACCTCTCCTCTCCCGCTTGGTCACGTGGCCCCTTTTTAGCGAGGTCAGACAACGACGGCACAGGGTCCGCCTAAACAGCTTCGCTGTAAAAGGCCTTGTTGTTCCACCTACTTCTTACAGCCAAGCTGTCTATGGCTAGGATCCGGAAATTTATGGCGTCCGCGCGGAAGAACTCTCCCCTAAAAAGTGAGAGTGAAAGAGCCAACGACAAAAGCAAAGCATATCGCTGCTGGCTTGATAAGGCGAGCGTCGATATGCCTTCGTTTTAACAGCCCCCTGTGTGTAAAGCAATGTGTTTACACACAGGGGGCCATTAGGGCCGTCGATGTATGACGTAGCGCGTGGCGTAGTGTATGCCTGATAAGGTGACCAAGGGGAATTTCCGGTACCATTTCGCTCTACCGTTGCTATCGGAAAGCGACGCGTGATCCGTACACCTGAAGAGCAGCGTATGTGCGAGGAGCGACAGCGAGAGCTACGGCGGGAGAGAGACCGATGACGTCGTGCCAACCCGGCGACCGGAGAAGAAGAGCGCGCCCACGATGTGGTAGGGAAGCGACGAGCTAGAGCCGACGACGCCTATCCCGACACCAAGAATGCCGCAGAGAGACATCGACGCCACAAGGGTATGGTGCCGGGATTAGACGGCGCCTACGCAAGGTTCCAAAGAGACTTTCTCGATCGCAACTTCGGATCAAGCGTCCGAGTATGTGATCGCCTATGGTTCGATAATGAGCTCTCAGAAATCAACGGTATACGGTCAGAAGAGCGACGGCAGAAGTCAGTGGGTGTACTGACGCGGTGCTTCCCCGGCGATAGTGTTGGGGCACTGCCGCTGGATAAAAAATGTCACAGTTTCGCCCTAAGGGCGAAGCAATGAATGCGATAGCAACACAGCAATGTCATACGAAGTAAGGTGAGCGGCTTTGGTAGCAATATGAATTGTAGTAAACATGAGCTGATTAAGTAAGCAGGTGTGCTGCGGCGTAACTAGACCGACATGAAGAGAGACTCGATGACCACGAGAAGGCGCGTGTGAAACGATGGTGTTGATGAGAAGCGCTTCCCGTGGGCAGCGCGTGCGAAGGGACACACCTGTAGCACTGCACTGCCGATCCGGGCAGCATTGCATGTGTAGCGTGCGTTGGAAAATGTGGCCCGAGTATTACTAACTGAATGAACAAGCGTGGTGTGAGCGCGCACAAACAAACATGAATAGATCACACTGAATGACTGCAGACAACGACTGTCAAAACGCTGGCAGCAAGCGCCTACGCCGCAGCGGCGAAGTTACGTGCGGTCTATCGCTTCAACGGAAACTGAGCGGCGAAGGCACGGCGCATATAGGTCAGAGCCGTGGGGAGATAAGAGACGGTGCGGGTGGAGCGACGAGCGCGGTTGTTGGCAGAGTAAAAGTGCGCCCCCCCCCCCCCCCCCCCGTTCCCTCCGGCGCTGGCTTCCCGCTTCCGTGCTTGCGCGTGGGAGATTGAGTGCGTTCGCTCTCCGTGATAGCGCGCGTCCCCGCACGCTTCCGCTCGGGCATGCGGCGCGCGGCGAAGATTTTATCTATAGGGAACCTCACGGCGACGGCGACGGTGACGACGGCGACGGCGACGCCGACGGCATAAATCCGGTTGAAGTGTCCATGTAATTGCTATCGCAATAAAATTACACCATCTTCTCGTAGGGGAACCCTGACTAGTATGCGAAGCAGCCATGGGGTCGACCACGGCGCTGACACTGGCGTTGACGCTGGCGCTGTCCGTGGCACTCATCGCGGCGCTGCGTAGGTAAGATTTCTGACGGTGCTCCACGAGTAAGGGCTGATCTCGTCGAAAACCTCCGAGCCGCCCCCAGAGGCACCAGCAAGTCACCAACGCCACGCGCGTTCGGTGCGAACGCGGATAAAACGCCGACGGCGTCGACAACAGTTCTGCGCGTTGTTACGCCCCCCAGCGGAGCATGCAGCGCCTACCGTCGCGTCTCTAACCTAAGCTGCTTCGCTTTATCGCGTGCGGAGCCGCAGGTGTTGCCATTCGTTGCGCAGTCCGGAGAGGAGCGTCGGAGAGGAGAGGAGGAATGCCGAGAGGAGAGGAGATGAGACAAGGAGAGGAGGGGGAGGAGAATGCGCATGCGCAGTGCGGGTGTGGACGCCGCACAGCGGAGGTACAGTGTACTAGAAGGGGTAGCGGAGGGAGGGCGGAAGGGAGCGACATAGCCCCGACCATAAGCTGCTTCGTATCTAAAATGTCGCAGTTTCACCCGAAAGGCGAAGCATCAATTGCGATAGAAAATTAGTAGAGAGCTATGCGGAGTAAGGATAGTAGTTTTATCAGCTGCATAATCTTGGAAATGTAGCAGCACCAGCAACGCGCAGAACTCTTGTCGACGCCGGTGGTGTTTTTCCCGCGTTCGCACCGAACGCGCGCGGCATTGGTGACTGTTGCCGGTGCCTGTGGGGGCCGCTCGGAGGTTTTCGACGAGATCATAACGGAACACTCGTCGAGCAGCGTCGGAAGTGTTTACCACCTTCTCGCCTCGCAACGTCTTTATATTGTTACGAGACTGCGCGCAATGGGACAAAGATGATGTTGACCATTTGGGTGAAGACGACGACGTTTGAAGAGATTGTCTGTCGGCCATCTTGGCAGTGCTACAGCCCGCTGTAGATATTTTGTAAATATATTTTCAGTTATACCGTTTCCCGTGACATTTTGGTAGAGGTGCTGGGTACTACTCAAGACGGAACTCCGTAGCGGACGTGTTCTGGCAAGTTCCACCATGTCAACAGGCGGGGATATTGCGTCAAGCGCACCACCGGCACCACAGCCAGTGATCTTGATCCAACCCCGCGACCCAGGATCTTTTTGCGGCACCGACAACGTCGACGTTGATGACTGGATAAGGAATTATGAGCACGTCGCAACCAACAATCGGTGGGACCCGACAGTGACACTCGCTAATGTGGGTTTCTACCTGTGTGGGACAGCACGCGTCTGGTTTGACACTCATGAAACGGAGCTGACCAGCTGGGATCTATGTAAGCAGAAGCTTCGTGACCTATTTGGCAAACCAATTGGCCGCCAGAGCGCCGCTTCGAAAGATCTCTCCTGTCGCGCCCAATCTCCCACGGAGTCGTACGTGTCGTACATCCTTGACGTTATCGCCCTTTGCCGCCGAGTTGATGCCACCATGACCGAGGCGGACAAAGTAAGTCACGTCCTAAAAGGCATTGCTGATGATGCTTTCAACTTGCTGGTCTTTAAGGACTGCTCGACCATTGAAGACATTATCAAGGAATGCCGGCGTTTTGAAGCACTCAAGAGTCGCCGCATCGCCCAACAATTCATGCGGCTTCCAAACACGGCCGCTACATCGTCCTGCGCAGACGTTCAGCCGCCCAATCAGCAACCGACCACCGATAGCCTTGTCCGCATGGTTCGTCGTGAAATTGAGGCGGCGTCGCCACCTTCCTATTTCGCACGCCCTTCCGACGACTCCCGACCAACAGTCTCTTTAATACAAGCCGTCGTGAGGGAAGAGCTGGCTAACGGAGGACTCCAGCCTGTTGCATCCCTGCCTCACCCTCGGGTCAGTTCTGTTCTTCCGTCTTACAGAAATACAGCGACGTTGCGCCGCTATCGTGATCCGGCCCAGTGGAGAACGCAGGACGATAAGCCCATATGTTTTCATTGCCACGGCGTTGGACATATTTCCCGTCACTGCCGGTATCGACAACCTTCCTCCCCTCGCTCATTTTAACACGAAAGTGTTTTATGCCGGGGTCCACCAAGACTTCACTGACGTATTTCCGTCACGGAAATACGTCATAGAACATAATACCAAGAAAGAAACCAGAAGAAAAAGTTCCACAACCATGCAAAATTTGGGAATCGAACCCACGACCTCTCGGTCCGCGACGATAGATCGCCGAGCGTTTAACCCATTGCGCCACAAACGCATTTGCAGAGAGCTACACAGACGCGCCTTATATATCTAACACTCCTCCGTGTACCCGCGCTCTTGCTCGGGGCGGTGCCGCCGCCTACGAGCAGAAAGGAGAAGTACTGCATTATGACACTAACGCGCACCGACAGTGAACGCTTCGGTGGTCTCATCACTACGACGCCTCGATGCCAGCATTCGAAGGGACGCTGGCATCAAGAAGCACTACCAACGCCACCTAGGTGGCGTTCACGGAGCGTGGCCTCCGGAATTAGCTCTGAAAATGTTTCTGAAGTTGATCGCGGAGGCTGCAATTACGACGCGCTGTACGCGCTGATTTGACTCGGTGACGATTCAGTTACGTGCTTTGTCTTGCGCGTTGTATTAGTGTGTCAGTTACGTGCTTCGTCTTTCGCGTTGTGCTAGCGTGTGCAGCGTAGTGCAGCTTCCATATGCACGACGGTTGCTCATGGTCATCGACGTTGGTAGTCGTGATGGAGGAGACGTGCCACCAGGCGTCAGCGTGGGTGCATCAACGCCCAAGGGCGCTTTAGCCACAAAACACCAATAGACATTATATATCAATGTGCAATAAACATTACACTACTTCTGTGAAGACACGTTTCACTTTCGTGTTCTATACCGATTCCTATATAAGAGGGATCAACCACATTTTTTTTGACATTCGCCGCGACGACCATCGACCCCTGCAGTTTCCCGCTCGTAACAGCTCACCGCTCCGAGACGTTCCTGTACCAACCCGCAGCTCCAGCCGTTCACCTTCTCCGCACGATCGTCGTTCCCGGTACCCTCTGCCCCGCCGCTATTCATCGCCGCACCCCCCTGGCCGCTCTTCCCAGGAAAACTGAGCAGTGCAGCTCCCGGAGGTGACGCTGCATTGGACCCACGACCTGAAAAGCCTCTTTTGACCTTGCCCACGCACGAGAACCAACTTGCCGTAGAAGTGGATGGCCTACCCGTTACCGCCCTTATCGACACCGGTGCACATATTTGTATCATGAGCTCTGATCTCCGTGAACGCTTACACAAAGTGCTCACACCTGCAAAGTCCCGCGTTGTGCGTGTCGCTGACGGTGGAACTCCAGCCGTGCTTGGAATGTGCACCGCACGCGTGAGCGTCGCTGGCCGCCACACGTCCGTGTTGTTTCACATGTTCTTCGCCACTGCCCTCATGACGTAATCCTTGGACTTGATTTCTTGACTGACCACTCCGCTGTAATTGACTGCTTGGCCGGTGTCGTTGAACTTGACTTTCCCGCTTCACTAGACGCTCCTGACGTAGTCCAGAGCCAGCTCTCTTGTGCCGAGCTTGTTCGTTTGCCGCCCCAAGCACTCACCTGTATTGTCGCTGTACCTTGCCCCAGTGTACCGGATGGTGACTATGTGGTTACTCCGTCTATACCAGTGTCCTTTTGTCGTACAACATTTCCTTTCCCCACACTGTTGTGACTGTTGCGACAAACCAGACTTGCCTGCCCCTCTTGAACTTCGGACTTTGTCCTCAAGTTCTTCCCCAAGGCATAGTTTTGGCCACCCTGTCACCATCAGATAAGTGCCACATTTCATCGCTGTCACCTGATCCTACGTCAGCAGTTTTGCCCGCCGACGCGCCCACTTCTCCGTCGGTACAGAGCGCTATCGCAAAGATGATTGCCCCGGACCTTCTGCCCTCCCAAGTCGACGACCTTCGTCATTTGCTCGTCACATACTCCGACATCTTCGACTTTGACGGCCGTTCCTTAGGTCAAACCTCTCTCGTCAAACATCGCATACATACTGGCGATGCGCCTCCGATTCACCGGCGACCTCATCGCGTGTCACCATCCGAGCGCCAAGTTATTCAACAAGAGGTTGACAAGATGCTGTCAAAAGGCATTATTGAGCCGTCCGCGAGTCCATGGGCTTCCCCTGTTGTCTTAGTTAAAAAGAAAGACAACAGTTGGCGATTTTGCGTTGATTATCGGCATCTCAATAAGATCACCAAGAAGGATGTATATCCTCTTCCACGAATCGATGACGCTCAGGATTGCCTTCACGGCGCGACCTATTTTTCATCCATCGACCTGCGCTCTGGTTACTGGCAGATCGCCGTGGACGACAGGGACCGTGAAAAGACAGCATTTGTTACAGCTGACGGCCTCTACCAGTTAGTTCAAAGTTATGCCATTTGGCTTGTGCAATGCCCCGGCCACATTCGAGCGAATGATGGACACGCTGTCGCACAGCTTTAAATGGTCTATCTGCCTGTGCTACCTGGACGACGTGATCGTGTTCTCCCCGACATTTGCCACACACCTCACACGTCTTTCATCCATCCTGTCGGTGTTTCGTGCGGCTGGGCTACAACTTAATTCTTCGAAATGCCACTTCGGTCGCCGCCAAATTACCATCCTCGGGCATCTCGTCGATTCAACTGGAGTCCGTCCCGACCCCGCCAAGGTTCGTGCTGTCATCGAGTTCCCTGTACCAACTTGTGCCAAGGATGTTCGGAGCTTTGTGGGCTTGTGCTCGTATTTCCGACGCTTTGTCGGAAATTTTGCAGACATAGCCCGTCCACTAACGGATCTTCTCGGAAAAGACGCTCCGTTTTCGTGGGGTTTCGCTGAAGCCACAGCCTTTTC
Organism: Dermacentor silvarum; assembly: GCF_013339745.2. NCBI lineage: Eukaryota > Metazoa > Arthropoda > Arachnida > Ixodida > Ixodidae > Dermacentor > Dermacentor silvarum. Next base: position 4,433,425 of record NC_051157.2, read on the forward strand.
ACAACTTATCACGCTACTCACTACCCCGCCGATTCTCGCCCACTTTGATCCCAATGCTCCAACTGAAGTACGCACAGACGCGAGTGGCTATGGCATTGGTGCTGTTTTAGCCCAATGCCAACGTGGTTGTGATCGAGTTATTGCGTACGCCAACCGGCTTCTTTCCCCTGCCGAGCGCAATTATTCCATTACCGAGCGCGAGTGCCTCGCTCTTGTTTGGGCATTTAGCGAATTTCGCCCCTACTTCTACGGGCGGCCTTTTACGGTTACCACTGACCACCACGCTCTGTGGTGCTTCACCAAAGTCACTTTCTCTCCAGAACAGGAATTCGCCTCCGTGGTGCAGTATTCGGCCACTACCTCCCTCATGACTCCGACAATTAACCCATGGCCCGCAGTCCCCAGTGGCTGCGGAGCACCTGACCAAGGTGGCGGTCAGACCTGCTACGTGGCAGAGGGTGCTAAGAATCTCTGGGTCTGAACAGGCCGCCAATGGAAACTGAACCTGGCAACGTTCAACACGCGCACCCTCTCGAGTGAGGCTAGCTTAGCAGGACTATTTGAACAATTATCAGGCATTGCCTGGGATATTATTGGCCTTAGTGAGGTTAGAAGAACTGGTGAGGTCTATACAGTGCGGACTAACGGCCGCGTCCTTTGCGACAGAGGTCGTCCAGATAAGAGAGAATCCGGGGTAGTATTTCTAGTTCATAACAACATAGCGGGCAACATTGATGAATTCTACAGCGTTAGTGAGAGGGTAGCAGTCGTCGTAATAAAGCTGAATAGGAGGTACAAAATGAAGGTAGTACAAGCCTGCGCCCCAACTTCCAGTCACGATGATGAAGAAATAGAACAGTTTTATGAAGATGTTGAATTAGCAATGAGAAAGGTACAAACTCAGTATACTGTGGTCATGGGCGACTTCAATGCAAAAGTGGGGAAAAAGCATGATGGTGAACAATCAATCGGCAAATACGGCATCGATTCTAGGAATGCAAGAGGAGAGATGTTAGTAGAATTCGCGGAAAGGAATAGGCTCCGAATAATGAATACCTGCTTCAGGAAGTGCAGCAACAGCAAATGGACCTGGAAAAGCCCTAATGGAGAAACAAGGAATGAAATAGATTTCATACTCTCTGCCGATCCAAGCATAGTGGAGGATGTAGAAGTGTTAGGTAAGGTAAAGTGCAGTGACCATAGGTTAGTGAGGTCTAGGATTTCTCTCAATTTGAAGAGAGAAAGAGTGAAATTAGTCAAGAGGAAACAGGCCAACCTAGAGGCAATAGGGGTAAAAGCAGACCAATTCATGCTGGTGCTCGCAAACAAATATGCAGCTCTAGAAAAAGAAGATAACGACAACATAGATGTAATGAAGCAGCAATTGAAGTGGGAGGTATGGCATCAAGGCAACCAGTAGGTAAGCTCTCCCAAGAAACAAAGGACCTAATAAAGAAACGACAAAACATGAAAATGTCCAACTCAAGAGATCAGATAGAATTCGCTGAACTGTCAAAACTGATCAACAAGAAGAAAGTAAGGGATATTCGAAATTATAACGTGGGAAAGATTGAGGAAGCCGTAAAATATGGACGCAGCATTAAATCAGTAAGAAGAAAGCTTGGCATAGGACAAGGCAAGATATATGCACTGAAAGATAAGCATGGAAATATCATTAGCAATTTCGATGACATAGTAAAAGCAGCGGAAGAATTCTATACTGAACTGTACAGTTCCCAAAGCAGCCAAGGTACTTTAATTCGAAGTAGTGAAGAACAGAATACAGAGGCTCCTCCTATAACTAGCGATGAAGTTAGAAGGGCCTTGAAAGACATGACCAGGGGAAAATCTGCTGGAGAAGATGGAATAACAGTAGATTTAATCAAATATGGAGGAGATATCATGCTTGAAAAGCTTGCGGCCCTTTATACGCAATGCCTCACAACTTCAAGTGTACCAGAGAGCTGGAAGAACGCCAACACTACACTTATCCATGAGAATAGAGACGTTAAAGACTTGAAAAATTATAGACCCATTAGCTTGCTTTCAGTATTGTATAAAATATTCTCAAAGATAATTTCCAATAGAATCAGGGTTAACACTTGACTTCAGCCAACCAAGAGAACAGGCTGGCTTCAGGAAGAGATATTCTACGATGGATCATATCCATGTCATCAATCAAGTAATCGAGAAATGTGCGGAGTACAATCAACCTCTCTGTATGACTTTCATAGATTATGAAAAGAGCACCTGACCGCCACCTTGGTCAGGTGCTCCGCAGCCACTGGGGACTGAGGGCCATGGGTTAATTGTCTGAGTCATGAGGGAGGTAGTGGCCGAATACTGCACCAGGGAGGCCAATTCCTGTTCTGGTGAGAAAGTGACTTTGGTGAAGCTTAGTGCGCCTTCCTAGTTTGGTTGCAGATTTGATTCAGTAGAGATACCAGCAGTCATAGAGGCATTGCGTAATCAAGGAGTACAGGAGGCATACGTGAATATCGTAGCAAACATATACAAAGATTCCACAGCTACCTTGATTCTCCCCAAGAAAAGTAGAAAGTTACCTATCAAGAAAAGGGTCAGGCAAGGAGACACAATCTCTCCAATGCCATTCACTGCATGCTTAGAAGAAGTATTCAAGCTCTTAGACTGGGAAGGCTTAGGAGTGAGGATCAACGGCGAATATCTCAGCAACCTTCGGTTTGCAGATTACATTGTCCTATTCAGCAACAATCGAGACGAATTACAACAAATGATTGAGGACCTTAATCGAGAAAGTGTAAGAATTGGGTTGAAGATGAATATGCAGAAGACAAAGATAATGTTCAATAGCCTGGCAAGGGAACAAGAATTCAGGATCGCCAGTCAGCCTCTAGAGTCTGTAAAGGAGTACGTTTATCTAGGTCAATTACTCACAGGGGACCCTGATCACGAGAAAGAAATTTACAGAAGAATAAAATTGGGTTGGAGTGCATACGGCAGGCATTACCAAATAATGACTGGGAGCTTACTACTGTCGTTGAAAAGAAAAGTGTACAATCATTGCATTCTACCGGTGCTAACATATGGGGCAGAAACTTGGAGGTTAACAAAGAAGCTCGAGAACAAGTTAAGGACCGCACAAAGAGCGATGGAACGAAAAATCTTAGGACTAACGTTAAGAGACAGGAAGAGAGCGGTGTGGATCAGAAAACAAACGGGGATAGCCGATATTCGAGTTGACATTAAGCGGAAGAAATGGAGCTGGGCAGGCCATGTAACGCGTAGGATGGATAGCCGGTGGACCACTAGGGTTACAGAATGGATACCAAGAGAAGGGAAGCGCAGTCCAGGTCGGCAGAAAACCAGATGGGATGATGAAGTTAGGAAATTTGCAGGCGCAAGTTGGAATACGCTAGCGCAAGACAGTGGTAATTGGAGATCGCAGGGAGAGGCCTTCGTCCTGCAGTGGACATAAAATATAGGCTGATGATGATGATGATGATGATGATGATGATGATGATGATGATAGTGAATGACTCACTGTCAGTACGCACATAACTCAATTCATCTTCAAACAGTACTGTAGCCGATACATTTAAATCATTAACCCATCCAAAGTTAAATCTGGTACGATTGGTGTGGATTCCATGCCATCGCGTGGTACATTCTTAAATGAAATGGCTGACACACTTGATGGAGCAGTTATGTCCGTATGGCTAATTCGGAGCGAAAACTACTGGGACACAAGCTAAGTCAGGAGAAAAAGACAGGACACAGCGCTACTTGCAACTGGAAGTTTATTCGAAAGGTAAGCGACTATGTAAGCACGACAGTCCTCTATAAGCACAAAGATCAAACGACCCGAGAAGTTGTAGAAACGCACGAGATAAAGAAAAGGGGGACAAGGTGTGTCAGCCATCCTTCGATTGCACTTCATGATACTAAAGCGGCTTTTTAGATGTGACCTAACACGTGGCACTTTTGGCATGCTAACACGATTAGTATTCTCCGTCTCTACGTGCTCTATTTGATGACGTTTTGGCGACGTAGGACATGTCTGGTTTATATAGTCCCTAACCTTTCGTATAGACTTCCAGTTGCAAGTAGCGCTGTGTCCTGTCTTTTTCTCGTGCCTTAGCTTGTGTCCCAGTAGTCTGCGCCCTGAATTAGTCATGCTTCCATACCAACGCGCCCATTTTTCGCTTTTGATCAGTTATGTCCGTTATGCCTAGTTCGCCTTATGTCACTGCGTCTAGGTTTGGAAACTCAGCAGGCAACTTCGCGCAATAAAAAACACTGACGCAAGAAAGGGAGACAAAGACAAGCGCTTGTGTCTGTGTTGAAACAGGAAAGTAGTTAATACCGGGTTTCACGACTGATTTCTGGCAACGGATGTGACTCGGCTCCCGCGCCGCCATCTAGGAGCGGTGAAACGAAGTACTGCATCGGGACACTAACGAACGCCGACAGGAAGCGCTTCGGTAGTCACAGCGCAGCGGAGGCTCCAACGCGGTGTAGCCAGAGAATAAAAAACCAAGTGTAGCCTCGTGCATAGACTTTCATACAATAACTATACAATAAATAATCATATAATACCCTTAAAAATTTATATTTACATTTTTAGACGGTCTTTAGGCTATTATTAATAGAACATATACCAAAAGTCAATAGAAATCCTTCCAACGGTCTTTAGACTTCCTAACAACTCCCTAGTAACACCATAGACACAATTGGCCACCAGTATTATTTAGAAAGATGTTCATAGGCTGTCTGTAAACTTTCTACTAACTGTCTAGAAACACCTTTCTTTAAACCTCCTATTAATGTTCATTAAATTGAAGCATGTTCATAGGCTGTCTGTAAACGTCCTATTAACAATTTACTAGCCCTTTCCTTCGACACCCTAGTAACATTGTTCTACAATTGGCCACCTAAATCGAATAGAAGCATGTTTGTAGACTTTATCAACATCCTACCAGCTTTCTACAAACAGTTTTTCAGGCCTCATCATGACTTTGTCAATTATTTCAAACCTCCTACCAACATTTTCCCTTTAGACATTCTAGATACATTGTCCGCAGTTGGTCACAGTATTTGAATAAAAACGTGTTTAACGCTGCTTATAAATTTATACTAACTTGGAAATTTATAACTTTAGATCACCCAGGGCCGGTATTTTGTAGCGATGCCTTTCCGGTAATGATGCCTTTTCGCGCTTTGTCAGTGGTCAGAGCGACGGTCCGCTCACCTTAGCAACGGGATCAGCCGGCCGTGAGCGGTGGATGATAAGACTTGTATAGAATAAGTCATAAGGCATCGCTACAAAATCGCGGCCCAGTACACCAGTATATGCCACCCTATAAGACTCAGAGCCCCAACTATTCATTCATTTATTGGGCGCCATTAACGTCAGGTCGCCTTAGGTTCATGTTTATGGGATCCTACTGAAGTATTGATAAGATATCTAAGCTCTTGACGCGCTGTGCAGCTGAAGCCACAGTGTGCAAAAGGAGCTACTGAAAATAAAGGCGTGACAAATTGGAAACGTTGCGAAGATTGCATCAGACATTTATTACATTATTTAATGAGTCATACCTGGGAACAGCAGAAATGAGACTAGAATTATACGCGAAGCTGCTTCAGCATTCTGGGCGTTAGTTGTAGTTGCAGCTTAACTGTAATGGATATGTTTCTTTTTGTGAGCTTGTTGCTGTGAGATTCTGGGCGTTGTATCCTGAAAGAAAAAGGAAGTGAGTAGCAGTTAGCTGAGCATTACCGTCCGATACTCAGATGTGTGCTTTAGACAATTAAGATGCAAAAAAAGCCATAATGATTTAATCCCACAGGCGTTAAACTATAAGCTAAATATTTCACGACTTCACATCCTGTACAACCTGACCAGGAAAGAGCAAATATTATTTAGTTCATGATCATACATTATTTACCACAAAATAAGTCATCGCGACCTCTGTCAGAAACTAGCGTTTGTACGCTTCATGTTTATGGCCACTTCAAGCGAACCGCATGATGCGGCATAGTTCAATTAAGTAAGAAAATCGTTTTTAAAACATTTCACATCATTACATTTTGTGCCCGTAACAAGCAGTCAAAATGCGGTATAGAAAACTCAAATCGAACATAATATGGTTATAAACAATGATGGAAAAGCACGTGCCTTTTATTATAATTAGGTGACAGACAGAACTTCGCCGCAGTGCTGTCTTGAACAGCTATCCGCTACTAGTGCAGTGTTCAGCTTAAAACACGGACAATACCAATATTAAATTACTGTCACTTCACACGACACTGCATCGCAGCTGGCAGAGAAGTTGCAGAAACGTTCACATCACGGAACAAAGAAAACGCCGTGGCCACTGCAAGCACTGTGCTAGTTGGCTATTTCAGTCACAAATTGCGCTTCCACGTGTGCCTGGAAAGTCTTCGTGTACTGATGAATCAGCCACAACACAACATAAGTATAAATATCAGCAAAAACATCTAAATTTCTGCTACAAAACACGACCAAACACCACCCCGACATCGCACCGACAGTACTACGCCGGCGTGGCAAAGGAAGTGATGTCGATGACGATGGCCTCCTCTTTGGGTCGACTCGGACCAAGTGTAAGTTTGTGCGCATGCGCGAGAGAGGCTTGTGACATTCTTTCCTTCCACCAACTCGCCTTGAGAACCGGCAAACCATGCGCACCCCCTACCTTGCGAGAGTTGAATGGCACCAGCAATTTCCTGTCGGTGATTAGGTGTGGCGGGCCTTTGGGCACGCACCAACTTTTGGGGGGACTGCACTTAGGAGGAACGCAACCCTATGACTGAGGTCGAAAAAGAACCTTACAAGACAGTCGGCTTAATTTTGTTATGGTGTTAGGGGATGTATAATTTTATTTTTTGAGCAAGCTATTGTTCTGAAGACGACTTCTTCTCCAAATGCAATAAAATTTAAAAAATAATATGCTATAGGGTAATTTATATGGTTATTGTATTTTGCACAAGAACATCAGATCGCCCTTGCCACTTTCAAAGACGAAAATTTGCTTCATAGCGCCCAGCGCAAGACAATGCTGAAAATTATTCTTGTCAAGCAGTATTACTATTATAGTTAAAGAGATGTTCAGAGCGTGGCGGCTATGACGTTACCGGTCTTCGGGCGCCCGAAGCACGGCACAGCACGTCATTTGATATCCTGGCTCTTCGTACCGCGGAATGCCGTAATTACAAACGCCGTATGGCTACCGTAAAACCTTATCGGAGCTCAGAACATTGTCGCCGTGTGATGAAGCGAAACACACTAAATAATAAGAGTGCATAATTATCATTTTCCGACCAGTTTTCCCACAGCAAGCAACAATCGCCGTGAAGCAGATGACTTGACGTTCATAGTTACTTTGCCTTCGCTTTTATGCAATGTCCTATTAGTTTCTTTTAATGATGAGGAGCCGTCGGTAGAATGAAGGGACCAAAGCGTGCGAATAGGGACGCGAACAAAGCTACATTTTTTATACAGTAATGATAATTTTTTTCGCTGAATATTTTCGCAGGAATTGCACACTTCCAACGGGTTGAGCTTTTTTTTTTTTTTTCTTTGACCTGTGCACTTTCTCAGGTCAACAGAGTTGCTCTCACTAAGTAGCAGCTGCCTTTCGGATGTTTCAGAGGCATGGTTCCTGCAGCACCGTGTTGCTCTGAGCTCTGGCCCTTTTTATTCTCTTTAACAGCGACCGTGACGCCACTGTGCTGACATGTTCCAGCTTAGGGCGTACTACTTGTATCACGGAGTACCTGATTATCTCGTTTAGTTGGTGGCCTTCCAATAGCAGTGCGTGGTAAGCTCCCGCCTTCCGTACGCATGCGCGGTCGGGCCACAATTCGCAGACTGGTACAAATATTTCGGTTGCGTGCGCGATGTAAACCGAAATTTGTGCACCAGTGAGCGAAACGTTCCCGCACGTGCGCGACGTTCAGGCGGGCGGTGCGGATCGACCATTAATCGGCCGCCGGGCTAAAGCTGTGCAACTGGTGCGCGGCCTGCATCCGCTATCATCACACCGTGTAGCGCAAGCTAATTTTCTCAAACTGTGCTCACGTCCCCGCAGGCTTACTTAGTCCAGTCGAACCTTAAAAAAATGTTGTTCTAATACCAGTTTAACGTACTTCTTTATCCATTTTAGTGGCACTCTGTCAACAATTTACTACCGACTTGGACTGGAACATTGATTTAAAACAAAGAGCTGGATTCCTGACTATGGTAGACAAATTTATAAAAATCTCTCACGTTACTTCCCGTAATAAACTTTTTTGGAGGGCAAACAGCACAAGCTGTTCATGTACTGAAGATACATGTATTTCGGAAAAATAAATATTGTGTTGTTGTATAGTAAAACATTCTTTAGACAAAAGTAATGTGTCTTTGACGGTGTATTTAAAACATTCGTTATACAAAAGTAAGAAGGAAGTCTGTTAACGGTGTATTTAAATTATTATTTATACATAAGTAAGAAGGAAGTCTGTTAACGGGGTATTTAAAATATTCTTTATAGAAAAGTAAGAAAGAAGTATTTTGCCACTCTATGAACAAATCTTACTAGAATGCAGATGTAAATAGAATGTCAGTAAACTAAATAGAAAGTTGGTAGGAGTTCTAAATAATGTTAATAGGCATTTTTGTAAGGGATATATAACAACATTATTAAAATTGTCTCATGGCAGGATTCGAACACAGGACCTCCAGTAGAGAAGGCCGACATTTAAACCATTATGCCACGGACGCGTTTTTCTTCGTCCTTTCGTGGTATTAATTGCAGTAACATGGAAGCCGCTAAAACATTCACCAGTTGTGCATAGTCACAGAATGGTGGGCAAAATGACAGTCACAAACACACAAGAGGCAGCGTTCAAACTTTAGGCCAAAAAGTTGGTTCCGATTTAGAAGGGTGGTAAGAATAGGCACCTCACCAAAATGGGGTACCAGTCTGGTTGAATGTCAAGTCCATCATAAACATGTTTTAGGCGCACACCCGTCTGGGTGAAATGCACCCTTGTTGATACAACCGGTTCGGCGTTTCAGTCCATCATTCGGCGTCTTCCACGAGCTGTGCATTCCCATGACAACAAACAAGTCAAAAGGTGCATTATCAGCCGAGGTCGCACAGTGTGAGCGTTGATTTCAAAGTCTTTCTTTAGAGTCTGTTGGAGGACATCCCGAAATAGGATGGCGTCTTTGCGGCTAATAAAACAATGTTCAATTATCTCTGATACATCACAAGGACGACAGTTAACAAAAGAGACAAAGATACCCCTTTTCTGAAGCCATCTTCTTATCGGTAAGGTTTCACTATGAAGTTTATAAAATAATGTTTTGCAGCATGGGGATATATACATTTTGCGAACTCGCTTTGGTAGATCGTGGCCAATGCACAGTGATCGGTAAATTGGAGGTGGAAATAGCATGGACAGTAAATCTTTGTATAACGTTTTACGCAGTGGCGCACCCACGGGGGGGGGGGGGGGGGGGTTGGGGGTTGTAACCCCCCCCCCCCTGAGGCCGACTTAACCCCCCCCCCCCTTTTTGTTTAACCTCTTTTCTTTCCTTGCGCATTTAAGTACTGCAACTAAGATGTAAAACGCGCAATCGTCTGCACACTCGCAAAAAGCGAATTTTTTGACAATTTCCTATGAAGAAATTGAAATTAGTGCTGTTTAGATGGTATTCGCAAACTGTCAACCCCCCCCCCCCCCCCCCCTGGCCGAGAACCTGGGTGCGCTACTGGTTTTACGCGACACGGAGTACAAGTATTCAGTGGAAAACCGAACTGTCAGGAAACGAACCGCCAAATAAACTTCTTGCATGAACCCCCACAGGCATAAACGCGAAGAAAATTTTCAGGAAAGAACTAAATCACGTAAAGCATTAACAAGTGTGACTTGCATGAATGAGCGAATTATAGGATGTAAAGCATCTCGAAAAAGGAAGAAACGAGACACTATCTGCCGCTCATAAAGATGTCCTAAGCTCAGCCCCCCCTCACTAGCAAAGGAAATGGTTATGCGCAAAAAAAAAAAAAAAAACACAGACACAGAAATAGACGGGGACGAGCGCAAACTTTCAACTGACTTTATTTTTTCCTGCGTTGTCAATATATACTCTGAATGACGTAGGTACAACAGCGGTGATCACATGACACACTTCAAAGATTACAACGTGCCGCGCAAGAACATCATCTCAGTTTCTTTTAAAGAAATTGAAGTGTCACTTATACAGCCATCTCCTTTTTACGAAATATGGAAGGCTTCCAACAGTTCACGGGCAGTAGTATCACGGCTTTTGCCCAAATATTTGATGCCTCGGAAATTTGGTACACACATGCAATGCCGGACGTGCGCAGGCAAATGCGCATTCTCATTATTTTTAATCGACAGCTCATGTTCCCTTGCACGAACGTTCACGCACCGCCCAGTTTGCCCTACGTGTGTCTTTCCACATGATAGCGGAATTTCGTACACAACTTTTTAACACTTTTAGTACACAACTTTTGAATACTTTTAAAGAAACCACCTGTTTTTACCTTAGACAAGTCTGTTGATGCTATTCTTGACGCCTTTCGGCTGTATGGAAGGGACTGGCCTTCACACATGAAATCCCTTCTAATGATTCGCTGCAGTTTTTAGATCTACGGCTTCGGTTTTTAAATGATCATGTTTGTTGGTCTTATAATCCCCTAGCGCAAAAGACATTATTGCCATATGATTCTGCGCAGTCTAAGCTCGTCAAGCGGGGGATTGTGAAACTTTGTCTGGGTTCCGCGCTCAGGAAATCGTGCCCACATGCCATGCAGGATAGTTTTAATGTCCAGGTTCGGCGTGTGTTGGATGCCGGTTACCCTTACACGGTAGTTACGGCAGTTGCAGAGGTTCTTCTGCGAGAGTCGAAAGCAGCCCGCGCTGGTGCAAAAACTGGGCTGCAGTGCTGGAGCCGTCCTGAAGTGTTGCCCTACCTACATCGCACCTCTCATAATTTGAAGGTTGCGAGTAGGCACGCTGTGCCAATTGTTTTTTCAGCCCCGCGTAAGCTCGCTGTGCGCTGTCCGAGGATTTGTGCTGCTAACAAGAAGAATCCTGGAGGATGCGGCAAAAAGCACGAGCCGCCGTACGTAAAATGAGCGGTTGGCGTTGTGTAATAAATTCCGCTATCATGTGGAAAGACGTACGTAGGGCAAACCGGGCGGTACGTCAACGTTCGTGCAAGAGAACATGAGCTGTCGATTAAAAATAATGAGAATGCGCATTTGCCTGCGCACGTCCGGCATTGCATGTGTGTACCAAATTTCCGAGGCATCAAAATTTTGGGCAAAAGCCGTGATACTACTGCCCGTGAACTGTTGGAAGCCTTTCATATTTCGTCAAAAGGAGATGGCTGTATAAGTGACACATCAATTTCTTTAAAAGAAACTGAGATGATGTTCTTGCGCGGCACGTTGTAATCTTTGAAGTGTGTCATGTGATCAGCGCTGTTGTACCTACATCATTCAGAGTATATATTGACAACGCAGGAAAAAATAAAGTCAGTTGAAAGTTTGCGCTCGTCCCCGTCTATTTCTGTGTCTGTGTTTTTTTGTTTTTGCGCATAACCATTTCCTTTGCTAGTATGAACCAACTCGCCCAGCAGAAAGTTTTACTGACCCCCCTCACTAACTGGCCTAAAAATATTCTCTCGCCTCGTGGGCTCAACAGTGGAAGACCATACGAAAGTTGCAAAAATTCGGTGAAAGCGTTGGATGTAGAGCCTGGTACAACGAATAACTTGCAATACGTAGTCAATTTTTGTTGCCAAAAACTTATTGCAGGCTTTTCCAAAAATAGAAACTCGGTGTGGAACGAATGTCTGAGCGTAACTTTGCATGGCCGAAACCCGTTCTTCCCAATAGTGCGCACTGAATTTATATGCGTCTAGCGGCACTGCAACATACTTTGGCGGAGCATCAGTGCACGTAATGCCTGCAAACTGTTCTGGCACCGTGAGGCCCCGCGATGTGTGCGTGTCCCTGTCTTTTTCGCGCTGTGTTTTATTGCGATAGCAATTATATGGACACTCAAAAGCAGATTTCTGCCGTCGGCGTCGCCGTCGCCGTCGGCGTCGCCGTCGCCGTCGCCGTCGCCGTCGCCGTGAGGTTCCGTATGACGTCATTTGGAGATGAAATCGTCGCCGCGCGCCGAACGCTGTATGTGCGAGTGAAAGGGCGCGAGGGGCGCGTCTTTCACGGGGAGTGAACGCACGGCGGAGAACAAACGCGCGTTCTGCGCCGTGCTCGCTTAAGGGCTGCAGAAGTAGGCGTCTCTTTTCTCCTTTACAATCACCATATATGTAGAGCAAACGCGCCTTCTTCGGACGCGCGAGAGGCCGTGGGGGAGGGGGAGGGAAGGGAGGCGACGTTTAGCTGCGGCACCAAGTGCCTATTTATATCAGAGGCTCCAGCAACAGTCACCAACGCCGCACGCATTTTGAGCTAACGCGGGCAAAACGCCGATGGCGTCGACAACAGTTCTGCGTGTTGTTGCTACCAAAGCCGCTCACCTTACTTCGTATGACATTGCTGTGTTGCTATCGCATTCATTGCTTCGCCCTTAGGGCGAAACTGTGACATTTTTTTTTCCCGTGAGCCTAGGCTTTTCGTGCTGCTGATACGCTGCCAAATTTATCTGTTGTCGATACTACCATTTCAACGCTGGGCTTATCCGTGCAGAAGAACACTAGATGATCTGCATAAGCTAACACATTTACCTCATTACCCAGTATACATGTCACTCGACTGAATTATGCTTAAGCATTGCGGTTCCAGATAAAGGGCGCAAAACAGTGGGGACATCGGACATCCTTGTTTTACCGAAGAGCAAATAGAAACTGGTTCGTAGAGGTAGCCGTTAATAACTAAACGAGTAGAACAGCGGTTGTAGCAAAGCCTGACGCCTTTAAGCACAACGGAGCCAACATTGGCGTGTTCCAGGAGAGAAAATACACAGGAATAACTGACACGATCAAAACCTTTAGCGACGTCTGCCTGGACCATTGCAAGCTGCTCAGTGAAACCGTAATAGTATTGAAGAAGTGTACGGGCGATGTGTATGTTGGTTTGAATGGATCCGCCTCTAATTCCGCACGTCTGATGGGAACCAATGAAAATTGACATCGCAGATTGCAATCTATTAGATAAAACTTTTGAAAAAAAATTATAATCCGCGTTTGACAATGTGATTGGTCTGTAGCTTTCAACAGAACGCAGTTTTTCTTTATCTGAACTTTTGCGAAATAAATCTGTGTGGGCTTTGCAATAAGATTGTGGAAGGGTGTCTACCTCTAAACTTGTAATAAAAAATGTCCGATAATATGAGACTGGTAATTGCTTTGAAAGCTTTGTAAAATTCACTTGAAAGTCCATCCGGCCGGGTGTATTCGATAGAGGCAGCTGTTCAATAGCTAGCTCAATTTCTTGGATCGTAAGGGTAACACTGATGAAAGTACACTCAACATCCTGTAAAGGCTTTACAAGAGACACAGAACTCCACGCATGCATGCATCGACAAGCGACATAAAACGCCTTTATGAATTTATCGCGGGCACGCCAGAGCAGTGAGACGCTTGGCGCGTTTCGATTTGGCCACCTCGACAAGCTGAACAGTTGTATAATTAGTAGCGATTTTGCATGTTCGCAGCTTCTTCTGCACTTCAAAAAGTATGATTGCGCTGAAATCTACGGCAATGAAGGCATATAATGTGCAATAAACAAAGTCACAAGAACGTCTAAATCTACAAGCACGAAGATCAGACAAATCCATGTACTTCTGTGACCTCGTGTAGGCAGTTAGCGTCGGATTACCCTGGGGCGCCTCATCGGTCACAGAGTATCCCCAACGAACAATGATCCTGCCACCATCCCCCCCCCCCCCCCCCCCCGACATCAGAAAGAGATTCATGATCAAGCCGCTGCCAAAGAACATGCTGGCAGGTCATAACGGCGACAGACGAGAAGCAGGAGCCCAACCCCTGCACAAAACCCACGGGTCCAACTCCGAAGCAGCATACGTTGACGCTACTCAATATTCCTTGCCACATAACATGTACGCAATCAGCGTAATTACCCTTCCAAAAAACAACTGCAAGGTCAACGACAACGACCAATCTGCGCCCCGAGCAACACTAATAAGGACGGCCTGTTCTGTCCGTGCCCTCAACTCGGCGGAGGCAGAAGAGGCGGCCATTGCCCTCGCTGCAGCGGCCGGATTTACCACCATGATCAGCGACTCAAAGACCGCCATATCCAACTTTGCACGTGGAATCGTGGCCCCAGCCACGCTGCGAATGCTGCACCCACTACTCTCCCCCAAACAACAAGATAGTAAAGAAGAACCCACCCCAAATGAATTGATATGCAGGGAACCTCACGCAGGGAACCCGGGGAACGAGGCGGCCCACCAGGCGGCCCACACACGAGGTGTGCTCGGGGATTCGTCAGCCTAGCAGTGGGTCCCTTCTCTGACCCGGGGGACCTGGTCAGCGAGCCACTGAGCACATACCACGATATTGCACAACACTACCGCCTCGCAAGACGGACAAAACTCCCACCTCATCCCAAGCTCACCAAGGGACAAGAGGTCACCTGGCGCCGACTCCAAACGCACTCCTCTCCCAACCCACAGATACACACACACCTTTATCCTGACATGACAGACCCACACTGCTCATTATGTGGGTCCATAGCCTCTTTAAGAAGACGAAGAAGTAGTTTAATTATTTGAAAATGTAGAGAGGTCGGCCCGAAAATGGAACATCTGGCCAGCTACTCTACGTAAGGGAAGGGGAAGAAAGAGGGTCACAATGGGGGATGATAATGGGAGGAACGAGGTGAAAGGATACATTGCATAAATGTTATCACAATCGTGAGTCCAGGCCCGTGTCGCGTAAAAAACGTGAAAGAGCACGCATTGTCTCTATCGTCTGCCAACTCTGTGGCCATGCGCCTAGCAAGAGGTCCTCCGACAGTGGTCTATTGTATAAATGCCTCAATGTAGTTGCCAGTATCAGTCTTTCGCGCGCATACTCAGGGCACACCACGAGCACATGTTCTATAGTCTCTATAACCCCACACACTGAACAGTCCGGGGAGTCTGTCCGTCCAATGATGCGCAAGTATAATTGCGTGTGAAAGCGACGCCTAATCGCAGTCTGTGTATCAGGCATGTATGAGGGCGTGGAATTCTACGCAGAACAGGAAATTGCATATCGGGATCCAGCCTCTTTAAAGCATCTTCTCTGAGACTGCAGGGTATATTGCCCCCCCCCCCCCCCCCCCCCACCCACCCACCCACCATATTTCTTGGCCGCTCCCTCACCTGAAGCGTGGGAAGCGACACTCATGAACCCGAACCTGGAGGTTCAACTTCGGGCTATCAAAAGAACCGAGGAGGTGGCTGTAAGGCATCGCCTGGTAGCCACCCCTCACTCAGCTAAATTAACAAAATAAAGTTGTTTCCTCCTCCTGTGGCACCTCGTTGCCTACGGATTGCGGCTTCAACGTGCATGAGCAGAGCATCGCCTACTGTTTCGCTTGCGATGGTCCCACCTAAGACATCTGCTACGCTAAAAGGCGCAGAAAGGCAACGACGTCACCAGGCGAATCTCGCTTTGCTCCGGCGAGAGATACGCTAGCGTGAAGCAGAATGCCTTCGCGTGGTCACGGCGCACGGTGCGAACTCTGCCACTGGCATTCCTGCAGCTGTGCGCGTCGCAGCTCGACTGGCTGCCGTAGCCACTACGGAGGCGGGCCACTCGCCAGCAGGACGCCACGCGCTAAGCAAACCTGCCACATGGCCCGCAAATCGTGCGCGTTTCGCTGCAGTGGACCGTGAGTTCACGAAGCGAACATATAACTTCTATGAAGACACGTTTCACTTTCGAGTTCTACCGATTCCTATGAAAGAGGGATCATCCTTTTTTTTATTGCGCTAACTTACTTGCTTAGTTATGGAAAACCAACTAGCCCAACATATCATTTTTCTAGGTTTGAAAATTTTCTCTTTTCCAAGATTCGACAAAACTAAAAATCCAAACGTCGGAATTTAATCATTTGTCCTTTTCGTGGGACAATAAATGGTGTCCCACGCGTAAATTAGAAATCTCCATAACAAGATTACGCTGCCACATGCCAATATTAAATGTTTACCTATAGAGGTCCGGTCTAGCACCGTCCCCTCTGTGTTCTAACTGCCAGAAACCCGAAAACATTCATCCCTTTCTACTAGCACGCCGTCGCTTTCGAAATCAGAGGAAGAAACTCAAATTTTATTTCCGAAAATTGGGTGTTTTTGAACTACTCAAAATATCCTCCCCTTCATTGTGCTTTAGCCACAGGAATTAGCCTCAGCTTTAGCCACTATCTCAGTGGCACAAAAAGTCTACCACGTTAATTCTCAATAATTGCGTAGCTCATTAAATCGCTGATTGTGTGTTCGAAATTACTCTAATACCAGCCAAAAATAGAATTACAGTAATTTTTATTTCAGTATCTGCCTGGTAAATCTATTTCCCATTTATCATAAACGTTATACTTCACCCTGATTTCGCTTAGGTTTTTTTCTCTCCCCCTTCCCTTTAAACCTTAACCGCCGGCTTCTTGGCCAATCCCCTGTAGTGGGCATAGGCGCCGCAAGTGAGGAACGAGCTAGTTCTCGACTATAGTAGATGTTCGGGGTAAGCGCAGCGCGCATCCGCGGAACTCAATTCGCCGGTGAATACTTTTTGCTAATAAACGTTTTTATTGCGATATTACATGGACACTTCTGACAAACCTTTCCCGTCGCCGTCATGTTCAGAATATCTATATGTGTATATTGTCACGTATCTTGAAAAGCAACTGGCGGCGCTTATTAAGAGCAGCTGGCTCCTGAAAAACGCGTCGGTGGAACCTGGCTGCTGTTGTTGTTGTCGACCTAAGTGGTTGTAGCGCATACCCACAATGGGGGATTGGACACGAATCGGGTGGTTAAATTGGGTGCACAAAAGCAACGTAAGTAACAATTTGAACGTTGGAACTCAGAAAGTAAAATTTTCGTGACAGGAAAAAAGTAATTAGATTAAAACCATGAATTATCGAGCGGCATGGGGAGAAGATGTTGCTCAAACGTTTCAGAGAGAACTACAACGTCATCACAATACACAATACAATTCTGCCATTTCGGCCCAGCGAGGACAGTATCCATCATAGAGCACTGTATGGGCCGATTTTTTCAGCCCGGGCCCGGCCCGGGCTCGTTTTTACATTGGGCTGCCCACCCGAGCCCGACGAAAACATTTATGGAGAGACCCGGGCCCGGCCCGGGCCCGGAAATAATCTACATTACCCGCCCGGCCCGGCCCGCCACCTCTTTACCTTAGGCCCGGGCCCGGCCCGAGCCCGGCTCGAAATCGGCCCGAACCCGGCCCGAGACTGAAAAAGATCACCAAGCGGCATTAAAAAAAATAAAATAAAGAAGAGAATGAAACACGCAGAACTGTTGTCGACGCCATCGGCGTTTTGCCCGCGTTAGCTCAAAATGCGTGCGGCGTTGGTGACTGTTGCTGGAGCCTCTCATATAAATAGGCACTTGGTGCCGCAGCTAAACGTCGCGTCCCTTCCTTCCCCCTCCCCCACGGCCTCTCGCGCGTCTGAAGAAGGCGCGTTTGCTCTACATATATGGTGATTGTAAAGGAGAAAAGAGACGCCTACTTCTGCAGCCCTTAAGGAAGCACGGCGCAGAACGCGCGTTTGTTCTCCGCCGTGCGTTCACTCCCCGTGAAAGAGCGCGTCCCTCGCGCCCTTTCACTCGCACATACAGCGTTCGGCGGCGCGCGGCCACGATTTCATCTCCATTGACGTCATACGGAACCTCACGGCGACGGCGACGGCGACGGCGACGCCGACGGCAGAAATCTGCTTTTGAGTGTCCATATAATTGCTATCGCAATAATAAATTTATTCTTAGGCATAAATACATGTCATATGCAATTATGAACACCATTTGAGCGGTCTGAACTCAAATACGTACAAGCGCACCAAGTAGTACGAATGACCCTGCCGAGCAGTATGGCCAGCAGTTTCCAACGGCGCAACCTTGACGCGGCCCAATCCACTTCTATCGCAGTGCCGCCACAGTATTTTTCCACGTCGGGCGCCTCATTGCAAAGCATGCGCCGCCCCAGCCGCTCGTCCCACTCGACCGTATTCTAGTACACTTTAGCTGAAGCACAGCCATGACCGGTCGTGAGCGCAACGGAGTAAATGGGGAAAGAAGGCTTCTCGTTTCTCCATGGTGCCGCGTAATGCGTTGCTGCTAGGCGGCCTTTTGAGAACATGCGTGCAATCATGGATGGACGCAGTGCCATATTTCAGCCACGTGACGAAGTACCTTATCTTACCAGTCATCGTTATACCAATTCGCCTTTGAAGAATCAGCAAGTGGCGAACGCACTTGCACCACGCTGAAAGCATTAATTACATTGATTACATTGATTTAGGTAAGGAATACAATGCCATTCTTTGGTTTGAAGTGACTTCGGTCTTTCTGGACTTTCACATTCTGTTTAAACAGCGCAAAATACGACGGAAGAAGAAAAGGGAAGTACACAGGAGTAGCGCTGCTAGCTTCCAGCTGCGCCGGGGCAACAGGTTTTTCAGAGTCGAGATGCGCGAGGATAACTCGCTGCACGTTACATGCACACCATCCGAAAGTCCGAGCCCGGCCCGGGCCCGGGTCAAAAAGCACATGCCGTACCCGAGCCCGACCCGAGCCCGTGAAAAAACTGCTCTACCCGGCCCGGTCAGGCCCACGGGCCGGGCCGGGCCCGGGCTTTCGGGTAAGCCCGAGCCCGTGCAGTGCTCTAATCCATCATTCGCTGGAAAGTTGCTGGGGCTGAACACAAACCGAAAGGGAGCACTCGATATTCACAGAGGCCGTCGGGAGTCGCAAAGGCAGTTTTCTCGCGGTCTCGTTCGTCTACCTCGATCTGGCAGTACCCGCTTTTCAAATCGAGTAACGAAAAATCTTGGGCATGCCGCAGTCTATCTAACGAGTCGCCGTTACATGACATTGGGTACATTGGGTCCTTTTTAGTTGCGTTGTTGAGCTTCCGGTAGTCGACGCAGATGGGTAGCGTTCCGCCTTTCTTGCGTTGGTATATATATATATATATATATATATATATATATATATATATATATATATTGCCACCAGCAGTAGTGGGTACAGTGCTAAGAGGCAGGCACGGACAAGAAGGAAGAAGTGCGCGTGCTTCTCCGCCCGCTCGATAGCCAGCCCCCAGCGCCGTGCTTTTCAGGAGCCGCTACCCTCAATAAACGTCGCGTCGCCCGTTCTCTCACAAGGCACGTGACAAAGTGGTGGAGGTGCGGGGTATTCCTCACCCATGTCGCAGACCCCTTCTGGCAGTGGAACCACTACCCCCGTGCCAATCGATACGCCGGTACACCGGGCCAGCCGCAGGATCCGGGGACTGCCTCCTGAAGACCCCGCAGCGCTTCAGACTATCTCAACCGGTATGGAAGGCGCCGCAGTGACGAACCGGTACACGCTTCAAAACCCACGGGTTCCAAAGTCGTTCCATGGCAAGGCCTTCGAAGACGTCGAAGACTGGATGGCAGACTTCGAGCGCGTGGCCGAATACAATGACTGGGACGACACAAATAAATTTCGAAGTGTCTACTTTTGCCTGGAAGACGGCGCGCTCACATGGTTCCAAAACCGTGAGCAGCAACTGACGTCGTGGCCTGAGTTCCGCCGTCAGTTACTAGACGCCTACGCCAGTGCTGATCGCCGTGAACGAGCCGAACGAGCAATCCAGGTCCGCGTTCAGCTCCCCAACGAAAGTGTTACCACGTTCGTCGAAGATATGACGCGCCTCTTCAGACGAGCAGACTCGGGAATGACCGAGGACAAGAAGTTACGTCACCTGATGCGAGGAGTGAAGGAGCAGCTCTTCGCTGGTCTTGTGCGGAGCCCTCCGAAGACTGTCGCCGAATTTTTATCTGAAGCTGTAGGTATGGAGAAGATGCTGCAGCAACGATCGAATTTCTATGAGCGGCAAGTGAACGTGACATCCACCACCGATATTTTCACGGCCACCCGAAGCAACGATGACCACCTTCGCGAACTAATCCGCACTGTCGTGCGCGAAGAAATACAGAAGGCTTTCGGCACGTCACAAGCGGTGGTGAGCTCTATTGAGAGTGTCGTCAAAGAGGAAGTTCACCAAGCGCTCCGGTCAACCTGTCCTCTGCCTTACACCGCGCCTGCACCTACTGAACACCGCCGTGCGACCTACGCGGAAGCCCTGAGACTCCCTGCACCAACCCCGCTGTTAGTTCACGCGGCTCATCCGGTTACGCTTTCATCTGCACAACCGGTACCATACATCGCAGAACGACGCGCGCCTCCAGCGTTTCCCTCCGCCGCTCCTCCCGCTGTGGTTCCTCAGGAGCAACCGGTATATTACGCCGACGATCGACGCATGACCCCTCGGAAGTCGGATGTTTGGCGCACACCGGACCGTCGGCCTCTGTGCTTCCACTGCGGTGAGGCAGATCATTTGTACCGCCAGTGCCCATACCGACGTCTCGGGTTGCGGGGCTTTTCCACCTACTCACCGCCACCCCGACTTGGCCAACGACCTCGGGAGATAGAAGATTACCTTGCTCAACAACGCATGCCACCGTCTACCGGGCGACAGTCACGCTCGCCGTCACCACGGCGATTTTCACCACCGCCCCAGCGATATTCCGGCACACGATCACCAAGTCCCCGCCGGGAAAACTAACCACAGCGACCTTTGGGGGCGAGGCCGCTGACAGTCGACACGCTGAAGACCTCCGATCGACGCGAACGAGCGAGGACACCGATCCGACGTCAACTGCAGATGAACGGAATGACCGGCTTTCGCTCGACATACCGGTAGTGATCGACGGTTACGCGGTTAACGCTTTAGTAGATACCGGTGCGGACTATTCCATCTTAAGCGGGAAGCTGGCGAAGTTGCTGAAGAAAGTAATCACTCCTTGGAATGGCTCGCAGATTCGTACGGCTGGTGGTCACGTCGTTACGCCACTGGGAACCTGCACGACAAGAGTTCGGATTCGAGGATCGACATTCGTGGCGAGCTGCCTTGTCCTACGCGTATGCTCCCGTGACGTCATTCTCGGAGTTGATTTTCTCCAAGAATACGGCGCTGTTATTGACCTACGGGGAGGTGTAGTCACCTTCTCAGCAGACCGAGCACTCGACGGGTACGACCACAAGCGTCGAGACGACGCCCTTCGTGTCTCCACCGAATGTGTTACGCTTCCTCCGCGAACCAGTGTCCTAGTCGAAGTGATGTGCGGTGGAATGCGCGAAGGTGAAGTGGTCGCTGAAAGTAACTTATCGCATCTACTGATGCAAGGTGTTTGTGCTGCTAGAAGTGTGCTACAGCTTAGTGATGGCCGTTCTCAGTTGCTTGTCACCAACTTCAGTAACGAGCATCGACACCTGTTCCGCGGTACTTCGATAGCGTTTGCCGACGAAATAGAGCACGTTGCTGAATGTTTTACCCCTGAACCAGTGAGGATGGCTGACAAGTCACTGGGCAACGTCGACATTAATTCAGAGTTATCTCCAGACAAACAGGCGGCACTGCACGAGCTCTTGCTTGAATTCAGGGCATGCTTCGCAAGCTCGTCTAAGGTACGCCAGACTTCAGTTACAAGGCACAGGATCATCACATGCGACGACGCACGTCCGATACGCCAGCAGCCCTACCGCGTGTCGGCAAAGGAACGTGAAGCGATTCGTACGCAAGTACAAGAGATGCTTGAAGACGGCGTGATCGAACCATCGAACAGCTCATGGTCATCTCCGGTCGTTCTTGTCAAAAAGAAAGACGGAACGCTACGCTTTTGCGTCGACTACCGGAAGCTCAACAACGTAACTAAAAAGGACGTGTACCCACTGCCACGTATCGACGACTCGTTAGATAGACTGCGGCGTGCCCAGTACTTTTCGTCACTCGATTTGAAAAGTGGATACTGGCAGATCGAGGTCGACGAACGAGACCGCGAGAAAACTGCCTTTGTGACTCCCGACGGCCTTTACGAATTTCGTGTGCTCCCTTTCGGTTTGTGTTCTGCCCCAGCAACCTTCCAGCGAATGATGGATACTGTCCTCGCTGGATTGAAGTGGCAGACTTGCCTTGTGTATCTTGACGACGTAGTTGTCTTTTCTGAAACATTTGAGCAACATCTTCATCGCCTGCGGCATGTGCTAGAAGCGCTCCGATCGGCTAATCTCACGCTTAAACCAGAAAAGTGTCACTTCGGTTATGAAGAGCTCAAGTTTCTCGGACACGTCGTCAGCGCCAAAGGAGTTCGACCCGATCCCGACAAACTTGCCGCTGTAGCAGCTTTTCCTCCTCCTGCCGACAAGAAGGCCGTCCGACGCTTCCTGGGCTTGTGTGCGTATTATCGCCGCTTCATCGACAACTTTTCGAAGATTGCGGAACCCCTGACTCGCCTTATCAGGGATGACACGCCATTTGCCTGGACGCATGAGCAACAGGCGGCCTTCGCTGAACTACGACAACGCATGCAGTCAGCACCCGTCCTGGCTCATTTTGACGAAGAGGCTGACACGGAGGTGCATACTGACGCCAGTAACATCGGCCTTGGCGCAGTACTCGTCCAACGTCAAGACGGCCTTGAAAGAGTAATAGCTTATGCTAGCCGCTCGCTGTCCCGTGCCGAGGCGAACTACTCTACCACAGAAAAAGAGTGTCTCGCGGTCATCTGGGCGATCACGAAGTTTCACCCTTATCTCTATGGCCGTGCCTTTAAAGTGGTGACAGACCACCATGCTCTATGTTGGTTGGCGAACATACGCGACCCTTCAGGCCGACTGGCACGATGGAGCTTGCGGCTACAGGAATTTGACGTCACTATAGTTTATAAGTCTGGCCGCAAGCACGAAGACGCCGACGCGTTGTCGCGTGCTCCCGCCGAATCTGTCAGTCGACAGCCAGAGGACGACGACGGCTTCCTGGGCGCCCTTACTACGTCGGACTTGGTCAAATGGCAGCGTGACGACGCTGAAATTCGACCTCTCATCGACCACTTCGAGGGCCGTCCCACATCCATACCACGCCATCTACGCCGCGTTTTGACGTCCTTCTGTCTACGAGACAATCTGCTCTACAAGAAGAACTCCCGCCCGAATGACCGAGCCTACCTTCTAGTAGTTCCCAAAAACTTGCGGGACGATATTCTTTTCGCTTGCCACGACGAGCCTACATCTGGCCACCTCGGCTCCTCACGAACGCTTGCTAGAGTGCGCGAGATGTATTACTGGCCCGGGCTTGCGGCAAGCGTAAAACAGTATGTTAAAGGCTGCCGTGAATGTCAGCGACGAAAGTCACCACCCCTGAAGCCCGCCGGGTTATTGCAACCCATCGAACCACCTCATAAGCCATTCGACCAAGTCGGCTTGGACATCCTTGGGCCTTTTCCCCTGTCAACCGACGGCAGCAAGTGGGTGATCGTCGCCACTGACTATTTAACCCGCTATGCCGAGACGGAGGCGCTCCCACGAGCCACGGCTTCTGAGGTAGCACAGTTCTTCATGTGCCACATTGTACTGCGTACAATGTGGGCGAGGATAACTCGCCCACACCATCCACTGCCCCATCCACTGTAATCACAGACAGAGGAACGGCGTTCACGGCACAGCTCATGGACGAAATTTTTCAATTGAGCAACACCAGGCATCGAAAGACGACTGCTTACCATCCGCAGTCCAATGGACTTACGGAGCGATTAAACAAGACCATCACAGATATGATCTCTATGTACATCGACGTCCAGCACAAAACATGGGATCGCATCTTGCCTTACGTGACCTTCGCGTATAATACCGCCGTACAAGAGACGACGCGGTTCGCACCATTTCGCCTCGTTTACGGCCGCGAAGTACAGACGATGCTGGACGCTATGCTTCCGTGTCACGACACCGAGCACCTAACGACTGACGCCGAAGAATTTGCTGAGCGCGCTGAGGAAGCCCGCCAGCTCGCGCGGCTGCACATCGGTGAGCAGCAACATGCAGACGCACGGCGCTATAACATCCGTCACCGGCAAGTGCGCTACAGTCCCGAGACCAAGTGTGGGTGTGGACCCCTGTTCGCCGCCGTGGCCTTTGTGAAAAGTTGATTAGCCGGTATTTTGGCCCATACAAAGTGCTGCGCCGCATTAGTGACGTGAACTACGAAGTCGTACCAGACAGTGCGGCGCAAACACGGCGTAGACAACAACCTCGCCCTGACGTAGTTCACGTTGTGCGCATGAAACCATATGTTGCGCGTTCGTGATTATTATTTTTTATTCATCTTTCTACTTACGCTACTGTTTGCAACCTCTCTGTTTCTTGAGACTGTACCCGTCGCGCTTCCCCGCTGCTGTGCTTTTGTTTCTCCTCTAGCTGTGATTGTGTCCTTTGCACGAGCACCTGCCTTGCCCATGCTGTTTCCCCCTCCTTTTCTAACACCGCTTCTTGAGCATCGAGCCGATGCTCTTTCCGAGGAAGGGGGGAAATGCCACCAGCAGTAGTGGGTACAGTGCTAAGAGGCAGGCACGGACAAGAAGGAAGAAGTGCGCGTGCTTCTCCGCCCGCTCGATAGCCAGCCCCCAGCGCCGTGCTTTTCAGGAGCCGCTACCCTCAATAAACGTCGCGTCGCCCGTTCTCTCACAAGGCACGTGACAATATATATGACTAGAACGACTGGATATACGACCATGAACTGTTAGAAAGTTCGATAACGCCGCCTTCAAGCACCTCTTGTACCTGCGTACGAATCGCTTCGCGTTCATTTGCCGACACGCGGGAGGGCTTCTGGCATATCGGGCGTGCATTGTCGCATGTGATGATCCTGTGTCTTGTAAATGAAGTCTCGTGTACATTAAATGAACTTTCGAAACACGCCCGGAATTCAAGCAAGAGCTGACGGTTGTTTTGCGATAGCTCGGAATTAATGTCGATGTTGCCCAGTGACTTGTCAGCCATCCCCACTGATTCAGAGGCAAGACATTCAGACACATTTGCTATTTGGTCGGCTATCGAAGTACCGCTGAAAAGGTGTCGATGCTCGTTATTAAAGTTGGTGACAAGCAACTGAAATCGGCCATCACTAAGCTGTAGCACACTATATATAGTTAGTTAAGTATGATATTCTCTAGGCATTTCGAAAATGTGGGGAGAACGGAAATTGGTCAATCATTTTTTTATGTGCAGCCTGTCGCTATTTTTTTAGATGGCCGTTAGCTATGCAATTATCACATTAATGGTAAATATACCAGACGAGTGCACATATTCTATATACAGGGTGTCCCTGCTATCAGGCAGCATGATTTAAAAGAAGAGGAACGGCGTTACGCGACGCAAACCTAGTGCGTATTATTTCCAGTACAGTGGAGTAGCCGCCAGTAATTTTTTCGTTACTGAGATTTAATTAGGTAATTGTAATTAATTATCTAACTCGAGAAGTATTGTCCTAATTATCAAAATGTAAATTAGAAAGCTGTAGGGCAACATGAAAAGCTACCGATACAGCTTTCTGTTGCTCAATACGTGCTACATAAAAGTGATTTTCCGAGCGTGAAAGAAGCCCACAAATGCACGCAAAGTGCCTCGAGCGGCCAGTCGTGCGGCAATTCTGCGTGTATTCGCAGGCTTCTTTCACACTAAGAAAAACGCATTTATGTAGCACGTATTGAGCAACAGAGAGCTGTATCGGGAGTTTTTCATGTTGGTCTACAACTTTCTCATTGACACTTTGATAATTAGAACAGTACTTCTCGAGTTAGATAATTAATTACAATTACTCAATTAAATCTCAGTAACGAAAAAATTACTGGCGGCTACTCCACTGTACTGGAAACAATACGCACTAGGTTTGCTTCGCGTAACGCCGTTTCTCTTTTTTGTAAATCGTGCTGCACGATAGCTGGGACACCCTGTATAAGCCATGAATGGTGCAATATCGTGCATAATGGACTTCACAGGTCTTATGTGTATTCCATTGAAGCCGACGCTGCACAAGTACTCAAGAACACTGAAACGAGTTCAGCAGGCACAGAGGGTTGAAGAAAGAAAGTTTTTGTGTTATGTACATGGACGAAGTGGACGCATCAAAGACGTCTATACGCATAAAGTACCAATTGGATTTGTTTACCATTTCAAGTCCACCTAATTTCGCTCCATCTCCAACAATGTCCTCAATTGGCTCTGTTTAGCGTTTCCTACTCTATTTAATTGATTCAAAATATTTTCCGTGTTTCAACCACAACAAGAGTCTTCGCCTTTTTCAACGCATTCGTTAGTTCATTTTGGTAGTCTTTAACGGCTCTCTAAGAGTTAGGCTGTCTTGTTTTTACAAAGTTGGCATACAACCTGTGTCACTTCCTAATTTTCTCATGAGATGTTTTATAAGCCATGGTTTTCGGGAGTTTTCTATGCTTGCGTTTTTTGCCTACAAAATAGCGTCAGTATAGATCTATAGATCAACAAACTAAATAAATAAATAAATCGTAGGTGATGTTAGCATCGCTATCATGAAAACTTTCCTGCCACGATGTATCTTTTCTTCCTAAATAAAATCCCTGTATTGCGTGGTCGTTATCATCCTGATATACAGAATGTTTCAGCGAACACTTTAAAATTTTATATAAGGTTGCCTGTGGCCGATAGCCCAATTCTAGTTAATGAGCTGGTCTACTCGAAAAGGCGGACATTACTTGCAGAAAAATTTGAAATGCATAATCGT
Organism: Dermacentor silvarum; assembly: GCF_013339745.2. Taxonomy (NCBI): domain Eukaryota; kingdom Metazoa; phylum Arthropoda; class Arachnida; order Ixodida; family Ixodidae; genus Dermacentor; species Dermacentor silvarum. The sequence goes on from NC_051157.2 coordinate 4,460,303, forward strand.
CTAATCAACAAAATATCACCAATGAAGTTTTTAACTAATTACCTGATGGCCCATATTGCAATTTACAAATTGTAGCCGTGGAGTTCGCAAGGCGGATCCACTTGGAAATAATTCTCAGGATGACACCAGTTCCGAGATATTCATTGCCGAAGTTTGCAGAGAAATGCATTGGCATTCCAGTTAATCATGGGCTTCAATGCATAAAGCGACGTTTTGTTAAGAAACTAACTAGACCGCCAATGCATTTCTCCGCATAGTTCGGGAATTGATATCTCGAAACTGGTGTCATCCTGGGAATTAATTCCATGTGGATCCGCCTTGCGAACTCCACGGCTACAATTTGTAAATTGCAATGTATGCCATCAGGTAATTAGTTAAAAACTTAATTAGTGAATTTTTGCTGATTATTTGATTATGCATTTCAATTTTGTGTGCAAGTAATGTCCGCCTCTTCGAGTAAACCAGCTCATAAACTAGAATTGTGCTATCTGCCACAGGCAATCTTTACTAATTTTTGAAAGTGTTCGCTGAAACACCCTGTATAGAAGGGTTTTCCTACTTGAATTTGTCCGCGCATCGTTTGCAATGAATAAAGCAATTCGCATGTGGTCATATATAATAGAAGCCAGTGGAGCACTTTTTTACACCGAAGCTGTATGTGGCTGGGATCCCGGGATTTTTTCGTGTCCGTCGACAGAAAACTATCATCATCGATGACTCATACCCCGGTAAGCAAGCATAAAATGCAATGACTCATAGCCCAGCCCCGTGAGGCAGACGCCACAAGCACTGAGCAAAATGAAGCGAACAGTCCATACACTCTTTGGAATCACGCATAGAACACACATAACAGCATGTCAAAAACTATCACCATCAGTGGCTCATAGCCCCGTAAGCAAGCAAAAAATGCAATTGCTCATACCCCCGTAAGGTAGAGGCTACAAGCACTCAACAAAGTGAACAGTGCAAACATTCTTTGCAATCACGCATACAACATACAGAACAGCATACGTTTCATAACGAACAAGCTGAAAACAAGCACGTAATTGATGACAAGGCACTCGTGATAGCAATGCTCAGCACCTATCTCTCCCCGTTTCCTAGCATTGTTGCGCAAGCTGCCGAGGCGGCGCGACGTGGGGATCCCTAGCCTTTCGTGTATCCCTAGCAACTGGTTTCATCGTTGTCGCAGCACCGCTATGGGTGGCGGCGTGCTGTCTAAATTACTCCCATTCCTACAATTACTCCGCACCACTACCATGCTTTAAGGCCATTAAGCATTGCACATCACTGGTGGTGTGGTTTTCAACAGCTCTCGCAGGATGGCTAGTTTTTGTTTTATATATATACATTATAAAATCATAGTTTGTTATGAAACAAGTTGGAGGAGATTATTGGTGACAGTAATGTGATTAGGACTTTCGCGGTAGGTTCTTAAGTAGAGATTATACGTGAGGGGTTCTTGTGATGGTGGAATTAACGACACACAGGCAGGGTTGTGCTATAGATTCTATTCCACAATGTTTATTTATATGCGGTTTAGTTGCTTTCTACATACATTTTGAATACAATAATGCGCATTTGAATATATAAAGGCATGTTCTATAAATTTGTACAGCTTAGGAGGAAATGTCCATCGGTTCGGCGGCGCTATCATCGACTGAAGCGCATCGTCTTCTTGTGTGTCGCCGATGGCAGAGGGCGATGGACGGAGAAGTCCGATGCGTGCATATCCAAAGAGTCCGATTCCGCGGATGTGGTCGATCACACCACCGCCATGGGTGCCATGTCGAGGGAGGCCCGCCCAGCGCCAAACGTCGCACTCGTGTATTCCGGACAACCACGCGTTCTGGAGCTTCGACGCTGAAGCTGCCGCACATGGCGAGCACCATTTCTCGTTCGCAAGCGTTGTTTTTTGACAACGAAGGCGGTTTTGCTCCGCCGCAGTGAAAATCATCGAAGAAGCACAGCGAGCGTTGTGTTTGATTGCCAATAACTCGGCTTCTGCTGTATGCATGTATTGAAGAACAATTTATTTCTGAAATAGCCTAATTTTACTTCAAATGCATTTCTCGACTTCGATAAAAGATGGTTCAGGGCCCCTTCAACAAGTGGTCTTGTCGCCAGGTGTTTACTTGAAAGCTTCTCTCTGCAGGTCGCTGGGCGGTTTATTGCACGATTTTAATTCGTTCTTAAAAAAACATATTTCGTGAGGCTCTGGGGTACTGAAAATAGACTTCTATACTTGTTCCGTTGAAAACGTCCAGAGAACAAACAAATTAATGCAACGCTGCAGTGCAGACGTTATTTTCATTTAAAAAGTACACAAAATCGATTTGACAGTGTGTAAATGAATACGTGTATCGGCGCAGCCACAACACCGCGGAGGACTTCCCCTTCGTGCTTCACAAAAATGGCTTCCGCAGACTCGCTCGTTCCAAGCTAGGCCATTTCATGCCAAACGTACCAGAGGTGGCCCGATTTCCAAGAAAAAGATCATGGGTATAAACAGCATATCTCGAGTGACATATCCAAGACATGTCAAGCGAAAAAAAAAAAAAAAAAAAACTTTCACTGTGTGAGTACCATTTTAATTTCCCACTGCCGGGCAGAACATGGGGATGTAGAAAAAAATTATTAATTTTGGTCGTCCGACGTTGCCGCACACTACGTCTTCATCATCATCATCATCATTTAATATTCCCTTAAAGGCCCCTGCTTGGGGTATTACATAAAGTGTGTGTGTGTGTGTGTGTGTGGGGGGGGGGGGGGGGGGCACATATGCAAAATACACTAAAACTGGTCAGTGATCACAATAAAAATAAAAAAGTGGGTAAAAACACGTGAGAAGTCATTCAATCAATAAAAAGCCGTTTAAAAAACAACAGGGTTGACATGGTGCAACAAGGATAACTAAGACATACTAGAAAAGCATATTACAAGCATACACACGGCGGGGTGAAATACATTTCAAGAACACTTGGCACAGAGGATCAAAATGAAAAACCAAAGCACGATTGAAACAAACAAAAAGAAACAAAGGCGAGCTGTAGTTAATATAAAGATTACATAGGTTGTGTGGATAATAAATCACGAAATTTTACGTCATCACGTTCAAGGACGACCAATTCGGGTAGTTTATTCCATTCCGCTATAGCAACAGGCAAAAACGAGTTGTTAAAGGAGTTAGTAGAACCGTGAAGACGCTGAACGCCCAATGAATTGAAAGGACGACGAGAAGTGCAGATCGGCGGGAGGAGGAGCGATTCATGGAAATGCGGAAATGTGTATAGTATAACCTGAGAAGTAAACAGAGGAGGGCAATTCGACGTCGGTATATATGCTAGAGAAGAGAGGCTGAGGGAGTATTTTTTATTATTTTACTGATGCTGTGCTTGTAGTCATAATTAGAACATATAAATCGTGCTGCGCGGTTTTGTGCTGCTTCAATCGTATTAATAAGGTAAATTTGATGGGGGTTCCAAATACGTGTAGCATATTCAAGCTTTGTGCATACGTATGTTTCGTAGGCCAGTTGTCTAACAGAGGGTGGTGACAAAGATAGATTCCTTCTGATGAATCCCAGCGACCTCGACGCATCTGCTGCAACCTTTGTTATGTGTTCTGCCCAGGTTAGTTTTGTAGTAATTAAGACACCTAGGTACAGGTATCCCTGTACTTACGATACCGGTGTCGAGTGCAACGAGTATGTATAAATGGAGTTAGAACGTTTTCGAGACACATGCATAAATTTACATATCGAAACATTAAGCTTCATCATCCACTTTGAGCACCAGTTTTCAATTAGGTTTAAGTAACTCTGCAGATGTACGTGATCGTGGTGGTTATTGATGCGTCGGTAAAGCACGCAGTCATCTGCGAATAGACGGGTAGTAGACTAAATTTCATTAGGTTTGTCGTTATTGAATATTAGGAAAAGCAGCTGGCCAAGAACCAAGCCTTGGGGGACACCGGATGTTACTTTTGTTGTTAAAGAATGCTGACCACCTATGACAGTAAACTGCGTTCGGTTTGTTAAGGAGCACTTTATTCACTATAATACTAATTGGTCGAGACTGAGTGCCGCGAGTTTATTGATAAGTCGTTTGTGAGCGGCGCAATCAAATGCTTTCGAGAAGTCAGTGTAAATCACGTCAGTCAGAAACGACGAATCTAAGATGAAGGTCACTAGTAAATTCAAAAAGCTGCGTTTCACAGCATAACCCAGGACGAAAGCCATGTTGTTTTGGATAAAAAAATAGCTCATCATCGAGGTGTTGTGCTATGTGTGAATATATGATGTGCTCCAGAAGCTTGCAAGCTACACTAGTTAGTGAGATGGGGCGACAGTTAGAAGGGTCGCATTGATTTCTGTTCATGAATACTGGTACAACCTTCGCAGTTATCCAGTCCTTTCGAACAGAACCCTCAGAGATAGACTGCATAAATATTACCTGTAGGATGCGAGTAGAAACGGGATTAGCAGCCTTTGGAATTTTGGCAGGGATATTATCAGGTCCGCGAGCACATGATATTTTAAGCTTGTTAATTATATTAAATATACCATTGGAAGTAATAGTGACAGGAGCCATCTGGGTAAATCCCGATCTCGGTACTACAGGTGCACCACCATTTTGCTCGCGAGTAAAAACTAACGTGAAGTGCGCATTCATTACATCTGAGCGTTCCTCGTGAGGAAAATGTGACCCATCAGGATTGGCTAAAGACATATTAGAAGAGCCATTTTTGGGGGCTTAAAATATTCAAAAAAAATTTTTTTTTTGGGGGGGGGGGGGGGGAGGGGGAGGGTTAACGCGAACAAGGATGTAACATGTCTTTATAACAAAATCTTTTTAGAGCGTCTTACGAGTTTAGTATATTCGTGTAGACATGCGAAATATTGTTTCCATTTATTGATCGAGGGTGACGTTTTCGCTGCGTGGTAAAGGCGATTTTTTCTTTTGGATAATCTTCTGATCATGTTCGAATACCAGGGCTTATTTGAATCACTTCGAATGCGGACCAGGGGTACGTGCTTGTCTACTAAGCTTAGTATTCTTCGCTTGTAGAGCAACCAGTGTTGATCAACCTATCTAGTTAGGGAATATTGAGAAAAATACAAAAGTTTTCAAGTTCTGAATTAATGACCAGCATATTTGTGCGTCGGTAGTCGCGAATAAACCTTTTGGACGGGTGGCGCACGGGAACATCAAGTGATATGTTGAATAGTACAATCCTGTGGTCGCTATAATACTATCGGCACAAGACATTGAATGAACTAGCTCTGGCTTGGAAACAAAGACAAGGTCAAGTGTGTTATTACCGCGAGTTGGTTTGTTAATGGACTGGGTAAAATTAAACAGTTGGATGATATGAATAAAATTTTTATACTGCCGTGACGCTGCAGTTGAAGTGAGCCAGTCAATATCGGGCAGGTATTCGGCACGAGGAAATGGTATGGTATGATAAACTTTATTCAGGTCCTGAAGATCAACCCTTAGGATGACGCAGGCGGCTCCCACGTCGGGACAGTAAGGTTTAACCTTACCGCCGTGTCGTGGGCCTTCTGGACGGCCTGTACTTGATCTAAAAGCACCCCACTGTGAAGCACTCGCCGCCACCAGTCTCTTTCCTTGTCGCAGTCTGTGAAAGCCAGAGGACATTGCCAAAGCATATGATCCAGAGTAATGATGCCATTACACTTCTCGCAATTGATTGGTACCTCTCTTTCTGGATATAGCTTCTTAATAAAGTTTGGACTAGGATAAGTTCTTGTCTGTAACAATCTCAGAGTCACCGCTTGAGCTCTATTGAGCTTAGCATGTGGCACTAGGAATTCCCTACTGTTCATGTAGTAATGCTTCGTGACTTCATTATATGTAAGTAATTGGTCCCTGTTCTCCTCCGGCACGAGGAAAGCGGGAAAACAATTCCAGTAACACAGAGTGCAGCTCGTCGAGGGATAGGGATCGGATTTAGGTGGGCGGTAAATGATTACTAATATGAGTGTGCTCGAGGCAACGCACAGTTTAACGCACACATAATTTCGTGGTTACAATTAAACGTGAGTAGATAAGAAGGCAAGTTACATTTTATGAACAGCAAGACGCCACCATCTCTGCGCCCTCTCCTGTCAAGCCTATAAGTCGTAAAAAGTGATTTATTGTGCAAAAGTTCATCGCCAGCTATTTGCCGAATAAGCCATGATTCGGTTATCACGGCAGTGCTTCTGTCATTGAGGCAATCTTCAACAACGTCTTCTTCAGGCAGATGGCTTTGGACATCTGTTAGCATGCAAGACATGCCGTGATAACGCAGTCAAGTGACCTGGGTGGGCGTTGACAACGAAGGCAGAGAGCGTGCTGATGCAAGAACAGGTAGTAATTCACTTCAGTGACCGAGTCAGTGTCCACATTATAGGATAAACTGCTTATTATCGATAAGGAGCTTGTCAAACCGGATTTTTAAGGGAACCTTCCTCTGTTGAGCATACAAGTAAAGTTTATTTCTCGCCTGCCGCACACGCGCAGAGTAGTCTTCCCGTCTTGAAAACGAGGAACTTTTAAGTTTCGATCCTGAAACAAGAAGTTTTAATTTATCATTGAAATGCGCCAGCTTAACAATTATGGGGCTGTTCTTACCGCTGTAGAAGCGGCCAAGCCTATGCGCTCTTTCAATAGCGCTGGGCTCGAGCGGAACATGAGGTTTTTTCTTGCAAAAAGAAAGTATGCGTGATTTGGACTGAGCCCGCGTTTCACCTTTCGCGTCTTCTACCCCAAAAAACACCAGGTTGCACCGACGGAGGCGGTTCTCGGCATCGTTACGTTTTTCCGTTTGTGATTTAATTTCACATGAAAGTTTGGAAATTGCGTTATTATAATCTCAGCATGAGAAGCAGGTTCTCACTCCCTGTTAGCCTCGATTATTTTCTCCAGCGCATCAACGCGGCAAGAAAGGCGGCTAACAAGATTCTCTATATTAGGCTGAGCTGAACGAATGAGGCTCAGCTCAGTCAACATAGTATTTTGGCTCGTTTCCAGACGTGCTAGTGCATTCGCAATAAACTCAAGCGTAGGTCCGGGGTTAAGTTTAATGTCTCCCGATAGCATCAACAGTAGGGAGGTAACATAAGCATTCATACAAAACGCACACACTGGTTGATAGAAAAACCGACGCCATCAATCAAGCAGGTCAGGGGGACACGACACCGCCCCTGCAAAAGGGTCACTAGAATGGTAACTACAGGTGTGCGGTAAATAACTAACCTGCGTTAAAAAGGCCGTATTCGTGACCATGGTCAAAGCGGCGGCGTGCCCCAACTGCATGGTACTGCAACTGCACTGGCTTTTGTAGTTGTGTCGTAAATCCCGCGCTGATAGTGACCCTGTGTGGCCAGGTGGCGGTGTCGACGGTAGCTGAAATTGGCGGTGCTGGGTTGACTTCGGCGTTGGTTTCGCTGGTAACGGGATGATGCAGGCAGGCTCGATGACTGGGCTGAAGTCCTGGGAAGTGCCAGGTAGCACCGAAGAAGAATCCGGCCGTCATGATTCATAGTGAAAGAGCCTGCGTTAGAAAGGGCGTATTCGTGACCATGGTCGAAGCGGCGGTGTTCCCCGCTTCGACTGCACTGCACGCACGCAGGTTGCTTGTCCACAGTTGATGAGTCACGTATTACAAACTTGCAGCTTGATTTTACCAAAGCACCAGCGCAATCTTTACGTTAACGACCAATGCATCTGATTGGGTACGACACAAACAAGCATTCGAGCGATTTTTTTTTTTTTTTTTTGCTATGAAGCGCGAGCACTGGAAAACGCAAGCACGAATGCACGTAAAGCTGTAACCCATGCAAGAAATAAATGACGAAATAGGGTGAGTCCCTTCTGGTTCATCATGACGGCCAGCGCTCCTCTTAGCATTCCCTCTCTCTCGTTGTTTTGTATGTTTTGAGGTCAGCAGTCAAGATGAGCAAGCTGCGTTTACAGTATTGGTGGAAAAAAAGCAGGGAGGAGATTAACACAACCAGATCTGTTACAGTCATAGGTAGCGGTACAAGGTAGATTTTGAAGGGGGGAAAGTGGAGATGTATAAAAAATGCTAAAAAAAACATGTATAGCATACCGTAATAAATCAAGCAGGCTAGGTGACTATTTGTCACCGCCCCATTTCAAAGGGGATGACATTAAATCATCATCATTATCATCATTATCATCGGAGCTGCACGTGTTGGTAAAAACGCGTCCCGGTGCTAGGCTTGGTCCAGTAAGGCAGCTAAACTTATAGTTGCTTAGCCACTTGAAACTCTTGTGCCGGCTAGTATGAAGTGAATCCAGCGAGAACATTACAGAGCGATTGCATTTATTACAAGAATTACATTGCATTGCAATGCTACATTGCGCGCCACCTGGTGCAATAACACGCCACGCCACGCCAGCTAGCAAGCACTGGCGTGGCGCCGTGGTAGAATAGCTGACTCCCACGTAGAGGGCGCGGGTTCGATCCTAACACAAACTGGGTATTTGACAGCGCAGCTGTTTATGCGGACCCTGTGCCGTCGTTGTCGGGCTTCGCTAAAAAGGGGCGACGTGACCTAGCGGGAGAGGAAAGGAAAAGAAGAGCTCAACTGCGGGAAAGTGGTTGGAATGACGCCTTTCCCCCTGTGAGAGTGCTGTTCGAGGCTGCAGATGAAAAAACTATCAGCCCTTCCACTGGGGTGGAGCTGGAAGACCAGCGAAGCTGTACTATGGTGGGAATTATGTATTTCCAATTATGACTATTAAGATGTGATGGTGTAATTGGTTATTTGAACTACGAAATAATGAGAAATATATATATATGATCCGGTGGTTTTCATTTATTTAGTGACCACAGGGACCATGGCGTTATGGTTGCTACGTACACCGCAACAGGGCGCACGGCAAAGGTTGTTACGTTCTTCATAAACACGTCACCAACGCCGCGCGCATTCGGTCCGAACGCGGGCAAAACGCCGCCGCCATCGACAACAGTTATGGGCGTTGTTTGTGTGACCGCATACAACCGCTGTCAAAACGCTGGCTACGTGACGGAACGGCTAAACGCCGTTGTCGACACTGTAAGGGATTAGGTGGGCGAGAGCCCAGAGAGAGTCCGCAGCACAGGTTGCAGAGGCCGGCAGGGCTGCGCGCATGCGCCTTAGTGCGAGAGCGGGCACGCACACGATGATAAGTGGTTCTTGAGGGAAAGGGAAAGGTTGGCGCTATCTTCTGCAGCCCTTGAGGGAGCACGGCTCAGCGCCAATGCACGCACACGCACAGACTAGGGTGCCTCGATGCCCTCCTCGCCCACCGCTCCCCTTCGGGAAGTCGCGTTTGCTCTCCGCCATGCGTTCGCTCCCCGTGAAAGCGCGCGTCCTTCGCCCTCGCGCGCTTTCACTCGCACATACTGCATACGGCCAATGAGAGTCTTTTTCAATAGAACGCGACCATCGAAGAGTGAGCCCTTAACAATTGGCGCTGAGCCGTGCTCCCTCAAGGGCTGCAGAAGATAGCGCCAACCTTTCCCTTTCCCTCAAGAACCACTTACTACTAACAGCTTCGCTGTAAAATAAAAGAACGGGGAAGGGGGTTGACGTAAGTCGCGCCGTTCAATACTCGCGTGGGAGGGGGAGAGCGTGAGGCGCGCCAACCAATGGCGTTGTACGAAAAAAAGTAGGTCAGCGGAGGAGTGGGGTGTGATAGGAGTTAGCGTTCGTTGTATGTATGGAGCTTTGGTCAAGGACTCTTGTCTGGGAGCATCGTAGAAAAAACGTGAGGAACGCGCTAGGAACGTCGTCACCCGTGAACGCCGACGCGTCCCATTCCCCGCAAGTTGCGCCGTTCGGGCCAAGCAAGCGGCTGCGAATGCAACTACGGCTCGGATGCTCGCTCCCATTGCAGCCGGCCTGACGCGGCAGGACGGCCCCATCTTCACTGAATGGAAGGGGCGGTGATTTTTACAGCGAAGCTGTATATCGCTCGTTGGTCGGAACTCCAGGTTAACAATCGAAGGCAAACGGCATATATTTCTTTGCAATCAGACATACAGCATATACAGGGTGTCCCAGCTAACATGCAGCATGATTTAAAAAAAAAGAGGAACGGTGTTACGCGAAGCAAACCTAGTGCATATTGTTTCCATGGCCGGGAAGTAGCCGCCAGTAATTTTTTCCCTACTGAGATTTAACTAGCTAATTGTAATTAATTATCTAACTCAAGAAGTACTATCTTAGTTGTCCAAGTGTCAATGAGAAAAGTGTAGAGCAACACGAAAAACTCCCGACACAGCTTTCTGTTGTTCAATACGTGCTACTCATAGAAGTGTTTTTCCGAGCGTAAAAGAAAACCGCGAATACACGCAGAATTGCCGCGCGACTGGTCGCTCGAGGCACTTTGCGTGTATTCGTGGGCTTCTTTCGCGCTCGGAAAAACACTTTTATGTAGCACGTACTGAGCAACAGAAAGCTCTATCGGGAGTTTTTAATGTTGCTCTGGAATTTTCTCATTGACACTGGGACAATTAAGACAGTACTTCTCGAATTAGATAATTATTTACAATTAGCTCATTTATCTCGGTAATGAAAAAATTACTGGCGGCTACTCCACTGCACTGGAAACAATGCGCACTACGTTTGCTTCGCGTACCACCGGCCGTTCCTCTTCTTTTAAATCGTGCTGCGTGGTAGTGGGTACACCTTGTATATATATATATATATATATCATCATCAGCCTATATTTTATGTCCACTGCAGGACGAAGGCCTCTCCCTGCGATCTCCAATTACCCCTGTCTTGCGCTAGCGTATTCCAACTTGCGCCTGCAAATTTCCTAACTTCATATATATATATATATATATATATATATATATATATATTGTAATGAACAGAGGCAGACAGACAATCGGCCTTCCGCCAGAACGCCTCGTTTACTTCTGCTTCTTCGTCCTCTCCCCTGCCCGCGCCCGCAGTCCGAGCGCGGGAGCCTCCGTGAGTCATTCTCTTCGTTACACTCGGCCACGCTGCCGAAGATAGCTCAGGTTATTGGGAGAGCGTGCTGGTGATGCACATCTATAATCTACATGACTTGGGAATGGGAGTCGTCATCGTTAGGGCCGTCCTGTGCGCAACCAGCTTCTCTGGGGGTCGGCACTGAGTGTTGCGCTCAGGTCGCACTTGGCAAAGCACGGCACACTGCACAGCGGCTGGCCGCACTGACGCGCCATGCATACAGCGAAATCCTGTGCTCAACCATCGTGTGCCTCTTCGCGACGTTGCCGGTGACGGGTCAAGGCTCGCCAATGCACTCGAATCGGCGAAGCTCGACAATATGCCGACTGCTGCCGAGTCATCTATGTCCGAAGGCGGAGTCAAAAGCGATGCCTGGTCAGAGCCCGCGATATTTTCCGCGCTTGAACCAGGGAACAGCTGTTTGTGCGCTTTAGTCTGTGGTATCTTGTTCGTATGATAGGGACATTTGGGCGGCACGATAAGGTCTTTGATAATTACGGTCTCAGCGATGCCAGCCGTCTGGGCTTCCTTTAGTGAGACCTCACTCAGTGCGTAGCGAATGGTCGCACGTTCAGCCAACGTTTGCTGAGAAATCCCGAGGTGTGGCTCCGGCGGGTCCAGAAGTTTATCGCCTGGGCAATCCATAAACAGATCACGGTTGCGGACCGGTAGCTCCCCATCATCGCAGCTCGACAGACCCGCGATGTTAGGAGGCGTAGACGGCCGTCGCTCGCTTCCGCCAACAGTTGTTATGGGTTGAACGGCTCTTCTGGAAAGCGTAAGCTCGGAGGCCACCTGGCGGTGGGTCACAGCAAGAGCAGTGGTTTGACGGGCTATTCCCGCCGGCTGCTGGAAATCGCGGTGCCTCATCTCCGCCAGGCTGCTTGTCCAGCTGCCCGAGGTACCAGGGTGGGTGTCCACGGATAGTGCGGTGGTTGTGGTGGTCGTGGCAGCCGGTTCTACCACAAAGGAAGCATCGACGGCATACCTTGGTGGCTGAGGAGTCGAAGAAGTGCCGGGCATGATATTTTCGCCAAGGGAAGCGTGGACGGCGTTCCCAGGCAGGGCAGGTCCAAGACGGAGGGCCCGAAGCGCTGTCCCACCGTCTTCGGTAGAGCCGACGACGACAGCCGGTGAGCCGGCACCTACGGCGGGGCAGCCTCTCCCTGTTGAGGCGTTGCTGGGCACACCTGCCGCAGGATCGAAGCGGTACCTCTCCGGGGCGTCGTGCGCAGAACTGTGCTGAACGGACTCACCGCAGGCATAGGGAAGCGGGCCGAAAGCAGCTATCAGAGCTGCGCTCCATGCAGACCAGGAAAGCTGCTTGATGCCTTCATAGCTTTCCCATGCCTTGGCGGCACCGCATAGTCGTTGTGCTGCAACCAGCCATCTTGTGTGGTCGGGCCACGCATGACGATAACCCAAGGCATTGATGTTGCGGAGCCAAAGGGTGACGTTGTCTGGAAAGCCGCGAAACGTTGGTATTTCAACGAACGCCGGCGGCAGGGAAGCGTGGACGGCGTTCCCAGGCAGGATGCAACCGCCGACGGACGCGAACGCGGTTGTCATACCCTGGAGCTGTTGTGTCAGCTCGGCGATGGCGTGGACGAGGGCATCAGTACATCCCTGTCCGAGAGCCGCCGAGGAGGCTTGGATGCCGTGCGCGGACGGTGCAGTGGGTACCTGCGACGGTAGGGTGGCGGACTCCATACCGCATGGTCACATTCAGAGAAATCCTCCTTCACTACTGCAGAGAGCGATTACGATACCCACCAGCACACAAAACACTGAATAAATCTCAATCCACCACTTGGCGACTACTTCAGACGCGAACTTTCCCAAACCCCGTGCTATACCACCAAATTTACCCCGATGCATACTCCCCACTCTGCAAAGCCTGCGAGGCCCGCGCTGACCTCGATCACATCATCTGGGCATGCCCGAAAGCTACACCCACCAACACTCACCGCACTAACACTACACACATCATAACTACGGCCGAGCAGTGGGAGACTTTGCTGCTCAGCTTGGACCCAGAAGAGCAGCTCTGGGCCGTCCGGATGGCCGAAGACGCCACAAGAAAACAAGGGCTGGCCGCCGTCTGAGGAAGGGGAGGCCTGGAGGTTAGTCTCCCAACCCCGGCCGCCCCCAGACCCCATCATGGACAAAATAAAGTTTTATCTCTCTCTCTCCATACCGGGGTAAGCGTGAACGGCGTTCCTGGGAAGGAGGGACCCGGCACGCCGAAGCACCGTGCGAGGAACACTGAAGGCTGGAACACCTTAAGGCAGGTTCATTGCCGACGGCGCCATTGTAATGAACAGAAGCAGACAGACAATCGGCCTTCCGCCAGAACGCCTCGTTTACTTCTGCTTCTTCGTCCTCTCCCCTGCCCGCGCCCGCAGTCCGAGCGCGGGAGCCTCCGTGAGTCATTCTCATTCTCTTCATGACAATATATATATATATATATATATATATATAGTGTGTGTGTGTGTGTGTGTGTGTGTGTGTGTGTGTGTGTGTGTGTGTGTGTGTGTGTGTGTGTGTGTGTGTGTGTGTGTGTGTGTGTGTGTGTGTGTGTGTGTGTGTGAGAGAGAGAGAGAGAGAGAGCTGCGGCTGGGCGCCCTGGGGCGCGGCCGGCCGGTACGGGAGCTGTGGCCGTGGACCACGGGACCGAGGCTTTTTTCCCACATTAGCGCCCGTAACGTGGGGCGCCGGTTGCGTTCCGGGATGGACCATGGTCGTGGGGAAGGCTGGAGGTACCCGTACCACGGATAATAGCCACTCCAACCCAGCCATGGCACGTGACCATTCCCGCGGTGCGAGCTGCACCTCTGGCGTTCGACGACGTGCGATTCCGCCGGTTGCTCCTCCGTCACCGTCATCGAGCCTGGCATGGGTCCTGGTGGTGGCGTGGTCTTCTACGCGCTGCTGCAGCTCCCGGCGCCGCCGTTCGATAAGGGCATCGCCAGCGCAGGTGACATCATGCGCGCGATCGCGCCAACACCACCTCAAGAGCGGCTCCGTCCCTCGGTGCGTGGTTCTCCGGTTCTCTGCTGCGGTGCGGTATGGTCTTCTGGTGGCAAGGCATTGACCGGGCGGCGGCTCCTTCCGGCGACCTGCTGCC